>NC_090933.1:923092100-923401549 GCF_040938575.1 Ambystoma mexicanum | reverse complement strand
CGACTCAAACAACAGAGCAATGAACAAAAATGCTCTGATTTAAGAGAGCAGTTGAGAGCTTCACCGGCGCCTGCCTCAAGAACCTCCTCAAACCCACGACGGATCTCTAAGACAAAAGAGAGGTGACCACTAGGATAACATCTCCGGACAGGCCGTTATCCATCGTTTGGCATCTTGGAACACAAGAGGATTCGCCCACTTGTTTAAGGAGAAATGGCCACAATTAGACGAATGGTTCCTTTTGTAAGAAACTTGGCTTACAAAAGGAACCAACAAGTGATGGATACACATTATTGTTTAATGAAGCTGGAAAGAACAAGCTTGGTCGTCCTTATGCTGGGCTAACCACTATGATTAAAAATAATGTAAAATGGACGTTTGTAAAGCTGTAAATCCGAACCTGTTCACTCAAGCAACCACGATAAAATTTCCGACGAGCAAGGATGGCCCTGAGCGTCACTTGTTGATCATCAACATATACTGGAATCCAGCTATGATCTCTCAAAACAATCTAATAGCTACTGTCACTGAATTAATTGATGAGTGCCTACTCACCAACAATGATCCAATGATAATAACATGTGGTGATCTAAATTACTCTTGGTTCGAGGAGCGAAACACATTCCACAAAACTAAGACCCCGACAAGTAACCAACAAATCGACAGAGGCGTCTGCTGGATGAAGGAAATGAAAATAAGAAATTGTTCTATGCTAAATGGATGCACGAATGGAGATATCCCAGCCGCTTCCACATGGCATTGTGGAACCAATACTAAAACACTTGACTACATTTGGGTATCTAGGAACCTAAAAAGCAAAATCAGCCACCTGACAACAGCAAAAACCACAAAAAGTGACCACGATGCTCTGGTGACGACGTGGAACGAGATGGTAATGCTGAGTCCTGAAGTCACATACAGGGAACCCATAACAACAAATTACTCAGGAGCAAGGCTGAGAATTAATACCAAACAACTGAATACGTTCACTGAAAAATACGTGACAAATCCCACATCGTCAGTAAACATCAATTATAGCCCGCTCCTGATGCAGTTTAGTGTGGAAACAAAAAATCAAAGGATACATCAAATATCCAACAAACATGCTTTCAGTGAAATTGTCTGCCAAGCGAAGAAACAACTGCGAAGTGACCTACTGAAGATAAAAAAGGGAAAAGGCAATGAAACTGCCATCGATATGAAAAAACGACGGCTGAAATACAAAAACTGGCTAAAAGCCTTTAATACGAAACGTGAACAGGAGCAAGCGGAAACCATGCTGCAGCTTGTCATGCGAAAAGACACGAGATTGCTATGGGAAATAATCAACACCGGCTCCGTAAAATCAACCCATGACATGGCAAATGGAGTAAATGATGCAGGATGGGTCGCCTATTATACCGCTGCCTTTAACGTACAGAGTATGAAATGCCTAATACCAGAGATTCCAAACACCTCCAACTGGCACATCATTGAAACAGCGGAAGACATAAAAGATGCCATTCAAAAACTAAACCACTCCAGAGCAGCCGGTCCGGATGGCATATCCAATGTAATGCTGAAAACAAACAGTGTTTTATGGGCACATCAAGACCTTACCTGAATCGTGGAACACGGCAATAGTCGTGCCCATTTTCAAAAAGGGCGACCGCAACAATCCGGCAAATTATCGTCCGATCACGCTGCTCGACACAATAGGTAAAGTGTTTGCTGCATTTCTGCAAAAGAAATGAGCATTCTGGGCCGAGCAGGCAAAGAAAATTGATAAACGCCAAACAGGATTTACCAAAGGGGTCGGCGTTGAAGTGAACTTGATAATTCTGAACACCATAAAACTAGAATCCATGAAGAAAGGCAAAAATGTATTCCTTGCCTTCATGGATTTGAAGCAAGCATTTGACACCATCAACCGCCAAAAACTATGGAGGAAATTACTATCATGGGCATGTCCTCTGGAAATACTGCAAACCCATAATGGCATTATATTCTAACACTTCCTTTTGTGTAAGATTAAACGCAAAAGGTGACCTATCGGATGTCATACTTACAAAGAGGGGAGTCAAACAAAGATGCCCATTGGCAGCTCTACTGTTCAAACTGTTTATATCAGATTTACCTAATGCCCTAATGGAGCCTAGGTCTTCCCCCCAAATATAAATGACCAGCATGTCTCTTGGGTCACATATGCCGACGACATTGTTCTGTTGGATACTACACAAATCGGGCTACAACGTTCACTAGATGCATTCCAAAAGTACTGTAACAACAATGATCTAATAATCAACACAAAGAAATCAAAGATCATGTCAATCAGCAGTGGATGTACACGAAGTAAAAAAATCTTTAGCTGGTTCCTAAACAACGAAAAAATAGAGGCTATAAATTCCATTCGATACTTAGGAGTACAATTTAACGTGTCAATACATGAATGGATCTGGACCCAAGAGCTTTTTTCACGTATAACAATGTTTGCCTTGCAAGGTCTGAAACTCCATGCAGCATATGGCAAATTCACGCTAAAACCGTTACTTTCCTTCTACTTACAGAAAGTTGTACCAGCCATAACATTCGGTAGTGAAGGTGGTTGGAACATACCAGTAGCCATCTGGTCGAAGTTAGAAGGCAAATTCTGGCGGACAGTATTACGATTACCTCAGAACCTTTCACCAACAGTGATTCGCTATGAACTGGCGATAGAGTCACTATACGGCACAGTGCTGTGGAAATCCATCTCTGCCTGGTGAAAAATGAGAATGGTTCCTGTAGCAGGTCCTTATGAAATTCTCCAAAATAAATCCTAACTCTGACACCCCAGATTTAATAAACGTGTGGGAACAAAAACTGCTCGAGATCATGCGAGCTGCAGACCTGTTGGAAGAGCTAGTTATAACAATGCCACAGTGAGCCAAAATAAAACGGAGACGCTGGAATTGGATTCAGAACGAAGAAAAACGAAAAAACCTGACTTCTATTCAAGAGCTGGGAACGTCGTCGCATGGCCTCGATGAAACGCCGAAATATTGGTGTAAATTTCCCTCACGACATCATCGTAACAAATTCATGAGGCTGCGTTTTAACCTTTATAAGACCAAAGCAGTCGTAATGATGAGGCGCGACCCTGAAACCATCAATAATCAATGCAGATATTGCAATAATGCAGTGGAAACAACCAAAGATTTGATAATCGAATGCCCAGCTACGAAAGTACAAAGGTCTTTACATTTAGCAAGCCTCGCTCCAATAGATAACAATTTAGAAGATTGGTGGAGCTACTTAATCACTGGAACAAATACACGGCTGACATGTGCGGTGATAAACTACATTGACTCCATACTGCCAGAAAGCTGATGAGGTTTGGACAGAACGTAAAAGCAAAAAGTGATGGACTGAAAAGTAAAGTAATGATGAAATTGAACAGTGTAATAAAAAAGTTTGTTTTTTTATAAATTAAACTAAAAATTACAATAAAAAAAATAAATAAAATACAAGAAGAATGTCTAGTATCTGGTGTTTGACACAATGACAGACAGCCCTGCCCGAAACTGGTATGAATGCAGTGGGGAGTGTTGAATTGCTGGGTACTTGTCCCAATACACATAACTTGTTGAGAGTGTCTGGAGAGAAGTGAATGGCCTGAATGCACTATGCACCTGATTGGCTGCCTGCCTGTATGAAGGCCCTTCTGACCGATTGGTTGCCCGAGTGTGACCCAGCAGAACGAATGGGAGATCAACTAGTATATCTGGGGGCCTCTCACTGCTAGAATTCATGTTCAGAAGCTGAAGTCCACTACGACGAGTAACTGGCGTAAACCTGAAGCTTAACCTTGAACCATGCTGGAAGAGAAGAATTGCCGTTGCTCTACTTCATCAATCTGAAAGCTGCTGTGTCTCCAAGGACTGACCCAGAGAGGATCTGGTAAGGCGCCCTCTTCCCGAGCTACGAAGAACCATAGTGCACCAGTTGATCTTTGCCAAAGCTCCCTGGTATTCAGACCTACGACAGGCTGCCGACCGGAGATGGGGACTGCCGCGGAATCCCAATGAGAAGCGCCCGGGCGGTTGTCCGCCATTGTCGTCGACCGCTGTCGCCAACCGGAGCCGCTGTGCTCCCGTTACCCAAGAACATTTGATCCAAGGACGCTCTCGTCTGCACCTCCGCCTGCCTTATCCCGCCGGAGAAGGCCAGGCCGTCGACGTGCCGAGGAGCATCCGCCAGTGGGTTTCCCGCCACCCAAAGACCACAGAGACGCCGACGACTTGGCGCCCTTGCTGGACCACAGTTCTTCAAACTCTTTGCAGTCCAGAACTATTGACATCGAGGTGCACCGCACGCCTCCCCTTGCAGGACGTTTACGCTTCCCCGTCGACGAGCACCGCTAGGAAAGAAGCTGCTACTTCACCCTGTTCTTCGCCGACCCGTGACACCTGCCTTAAAGGGAGGGCACTCAAGAAGGGCCGTCGATTTCCCGACGAGGAACGCTACAACGCCAAGTACTTTGGGGTTGCTGAACTAGTGGAAAGATTCTGGTGAACAATATATGGACTGGACTTGTGATATATCTTTATTCTACAGGTTGCCCAGGTGCGGGGGGATCTCCACACAGAACTGTGTCTCAATAACAGGGCCAGTATTCTGCCAATTGTTCTAACCAACTGCTTTCCTCTTATATCTATTGTTGGTTTCCTTTACAAACTGATTTGTGTGACATTTAACCGTACAGTTGATGCACTTTAAAGAGATATATTGTGTTACCATTTACAACCGTATATTTGCCATTATAGATAACTGAGTACAAAATGAGTTATCGTGATATTGTACATAACCTTGAATATTGATTGTATAAAGACTGTGGGGGTCATTACGAGGTTGAAGGTAATGGAGAAATGATGCCGGTAAGGGATTAACAGCACTGCATACTGCTCTGGGTTATTCCGACTCAACAACCCGGTATTAGCGCCACCGCTGATACCGTGCTCCCCTGTACCGGCATGCGCGCGGCCCTTTGGACCGGCAATACCGGGATGGCGCTAACAGGAGGACATGCAAATACCGCCATCATAAAGGAAGTAATACCATCATCGTGAACCACCCGCACACAGCAATGTTCAGTATTCCCAATTGTAACAGGTGCACACAATCAGCACAGGTGGAGGAAATGGAGTCTGGCCACACACACACACACACACACACACACACACACACACACACCCCCGCCCCCCCCCTTCCACACCAAAATGATTCCACTTGTGGTAGCAATACTGGGGCTGGAGGACATGCTTGCATTGCTACACCAGCAACAACAACAGACACCACAGAAGAGACGCAGGAGGAGAAGGAGGGTGAGACAGGCCCAGCTAGCCCCACCAGTGGTACCACACAGGCAGCCCCCAATCCCTCGCATCAGAGTCAGTCCATTCAACCTAACCCCTGAGCAGATCCACACCCTGTACCATCTGGACCGGGACACCATCACCACCATTGTGGACACGATACACGACGACACTGTCAGCCTGATTGAAATACGCACTGCCGTCCCCCCTCTACTGAACGTAGTGTCTGTGCTCTTCTTCCTGGCCACAGACACCTACCAGCACACAGTGGGGCACATGCATGGCATATCAGAACTCTTATTTTCTCACATGCTGAACCAAGTGCTGGATGCCCACCTGAAGCACTCAAGGAACTACATAACCCTACCACGAACTGCCCAGGAGATATTTGACACGAAAGTTGGCTGCCATGCACTGGCAGGCATGCCAAATTGTATTGGTGCACTTGACTGCACCCATGTAGAATTGGTGGTCGCACATGCCACGGAGGCGGTGTACCGCAATCGTAAGCTATATCACTCCATCAATGTACAGATGGTATGTGACTCCAGCAAGATCATCACACATTGTTGTGCCCGATTTCCCAGATCAACTCATGACTCATGACTCCATAATTAGCAGCGCTGATGGCGTTGATGAAGCACCTTGGGATCCTGTTGGAATTGAGTCCTTCGGCGTAGATGGTTCAGTCCTTGAGGGGACTTTTTCTCGACTCAAGGCATTGGATCGCTCTCAAGGAGACTTGGCCGCCGGGTCCGAAGACGGTTTTGTGCTTACGAGGTCTTTCGACCGTACCATGTCCTTTAGGTGTAGTCGAGGGGGGCAAGGCCACATTCTGGAAAACCTTTAGCATTCATAGTCTAAACTCTTCCCACTGGGCTGGTGAACTGATTTAGGCAAAGGACCCGTTCCGGTGAGGAACTTGAAGACGAGGAAGATGGCGATCTATGGCGCCGTTTCTTTCCATGTCTCAAGGTCGACAAGTGTGAACCACTTTGTCGCAAAAAGAACAAACGTTCCCTGTCACAAAGAGAAACCGTTCTCGACTCGTCCAAAGTTTTTTGTTTTGACGGGGTCGAGAGGGATTTTTGGGTCTTACCTGCCGCAAGCTTCACTCTATGCTCTCTCAGGCCTTTGGCCATCATGGATAGGCAGTCCTCGCACTCCGAAGATGGATGAGTCGACCCAGGCACCACAGGCAGATCCTGTGAGGGTCTGTCACGGACATCTTTGCACCGCAGTCACAGCATTTATTGGAGCCGGACCTTGGAGTGGATGACGCCGAAGACAAAGCCATTTCATGTTCAGGATTCGAAGAATGAAGAAATTATTGAAGAATAATCGAAGATATTCCTGTCAAGGAACGAGGCATACTGCATCCGAAGCGTAGTAAACGGAACTAAGGCCAACGGGCACTGCACATGCTACATGTACGTGCAGTAACATCGACATCCAGACGGAAGCCTCTGAGGGACATCGAGTCGACAGGCATCGACGCACATCGCCCGTTGCTGAAATTTATTTTCAGGAGGAGCAAAGCTGGATATTGGAAATATCAAAGATAAGGAATACGTGGGGGGACACAATCCATTTGAAATTAAGAAAGATTAAAGACAATATTACACAAAAAAGTGAAGCATTAAACACAATGAAAGAGGAGGAAAATATGTCCTTCAGAAGCCCATCAGTTGGAGGGCAAAGACATCTTCATGTTTAGGACTGTCAGAAACGGAAATGACAGATATTGTGAGCAAGGGCGATGTATGCAATTACGATCAAAGCCTGCCTACAATCACAAAATGTGTTAATCTCTCCTTCAAGAAGAACTGTGTCCCTACAGAACGGATTACTCCCCTCCTTAAAACACCTTAACTGGACCCCTTGTTGGCCAGCAACTACAGAACCATTACGAACCCACCATTCTTGCTAAAAAAAATCCTTGACAGAGTGGCGTGTGAGCAGGTTTGAGATCTGGTAGTCTGGGTTTAGACCAGGTTGTGGAATGGAGGTAGCACTATTAGACTTAAAACCCTCCACTTTTAAGTATATTGACAAAGTACAACTGGCCATACTCGTGCCACTGTATTTATCGGCTTTAGATTGACAGATAGCAAAGTGTCGCAAACTTCTCATTTGAAGCTGCAGCATGGGTTAAATCCTTCCTGTATGAGAGCCAGTTGAGAGTCTGCAGCGGGGATATGGAGGCCGACCCAGAACGCTTCCTCCATGTGGTGTCACAGGGGGCCTTGTCTTTCTCCATCCTTGTATAATATCTTTACTGTCCCTCTAGTCAATCTGCTTGAGGAGAGGGGAATTTGTTTTACTAACTGTACAGATGGCACCCAATGCTTAATTCCCCTCTCCAGAGCATACAGTTACGATGTCGTCATGATTTATGAGGCATACAAAGTGATTCAGACATGGATGATACAGAATTAATTGGCACTAAATGATGGAAAGACCGAATTAATCGTAGTGGGCTCCCTAAGCAGAATTCTAAAGCTGGACACAGTATTTCCACACATACAGCTGGCTGGTTACAGAATCTCGACCCAGCAGAAAGTTAAGACCATGGGAGTTATTTTAGATCACACTTTAAATATGTGGGCTCAGGTGAGTGACCTTATCTCTACCTTGGCTTACTATATCAAACTTCTGTCAGAGTTACGCCCTTTCTTGACGGAAAAAAGCTGTGCAACAGTGGCCAGAACCATCGCAGGCACCAAAATCGACGACTGTGGTAGTCTATTCGTTGTCAATAGCAAAGGAACTGCGCCAGGCTGCAAATTATACAGAACAGTGCGGTCAGAGCTGTGGTAGGTCTTAACAGAAGAGCGCATGTGCCCAAAGCCAGAAAAAAGGTTAATTGGCTGCCGATCGAGGTGAGAATTTCTTTTTGCCTACTGTCTATCACTTACAACTGCCTCTCTTGCAAGAGCCCCTCTTACCTTTTAGAACGTCTAAGAAAAAAGCCTGAGATTAGGTCTTTGAGATCTAACAAGGACAATCTCCTTGTGTTGCCCAGGACTAAGCTGACCATGGTCAGTAAAGCCGTGTTATTTGCAGCAGCTCCTACAGCTTGGAATCGATACCACCAGATCGATCTCAGGAAGATCGAACCCAAAGAACTGTTCAAACGGTGCTTGAAGACTTTCGCGTTCAGCTAATGTGTATCTAGAGAAACCATTGTTGTTACTGATGAGTGGTCACCTCAGGTATGTTTTGTCCATAGGCTTGTTTTTTGGGCACCCTTATGCCCTCGAGTCACTGGTGCGCAGTACTTATTTATAACCTAAACAAATGGACATTTTCCGATTTGGCTGTTGTAGTAAGTTCTGAGTGTAGTTCTGAATGCCATATAATTCGAACATCGATTAAAGAGGTGCACTCAGAAAAACAGGTGATGCTCATAAATCAACTGCTCACCTTTGTCAATGTCTAAAAATATACTTTAATCTTTGTGAGAAACCTGAAGGTGTCTCCCTAGTTAGTCCCCGGGATATGTCATCCAGGTGGCCAGGACACAGCCATCGCTATTGGATCCAGTTCTTGGGGGTGGACCAGTGAAGGAGGATCACCTGGATGTGGGGGTCCTTGGGTAGTGGGAGACCAATGGGCGAGATGCGGTATTCCCCTCCTTTCAGACCTTTTCCCCCCTCATACCACATAGGATATTCCAAAACACTGCCCCCCCTTCCAGACACAAACACTTTCGCACAACATGGAAGACAACGGACTAACACCAGAGCCGTTTATCGGACATGTCCAAGTACAGGGGTCAGGCAAAGTCAGGCAATTGACCAGAATCACACACACACCCGACAGCCCTTTCCCTTCCCCACGGGTATAAAAGGTGGAGCACCAGTGCACAAAATGAGCATGGCAGACCGCACGACGTGAGAGCTAACTCAGCATGGCAGTTCAAGAGGAGGACGGAAGACCGCGAATACCGAAAGGGTGACAAGGAAAAGGTAGTAACCTTGCCCTTTACGATCAAGGCCTATGAAACCTCTGCAGATGGAAACATAAGGCCTCGAACAATAACCAGCGTGTGTTGCAGCAGATGTCTACAGTATGCAAGACCCTCCTCCGCTGATAAGCAAGCAAGGGAAGGACGCTGGTCCCAGTGGTAGCACCTTGACTACAAGGATAAAGAAAGGCAAGCAGTTCATCACAGCCGATGAGTCGAGGGGAGAATCGATAAGAAACCAAACTGTGTTGAACGAAAAGTAGCCAACGGCTAATTTGAACTTCGAAAGACTTAAAGATACAATTGAGGAAAGAGGGAAAACCAGCAACAGAGAAGTCGGGAAGAGGCAAAAAGAGGTCAAAGTGGTCATATAAAGGGGTCTTGTAAAATCCTCTGTGCCATCGAAAGTCTCCGACCTACAGATGATTGAGAGGCAAAGGGAAATGAATCCCGTTTGGGGAAATGAGCGCATGAATAGTGTATTGTAAGAGTTGGCGAGAGTGAACCCAGAAGAGGGAAGCCGACAATTGGGAACAAAGCCCAAATTGCTGTTTAAAAAGACATTAAGATTTGGGAAGCAAGAAGGGTTGCAAGACAAGGGGAAGGGACGCCCCCCTTGTCATTTAGGATCCGAGCCCAGTCGAGAGAGATCCAGGGGTGAAAAGTCATCACCCAAAGTTCATTGAGAGAGGAACTGTTCAATTGATTGGTAGAATAATATAAGTGAGGGGGTCGGCGCCCGGAAGAGGGCGACCCAGGGGTGAAGCCATGACTCAACGTGAACTGTGTAACAGAACCTTTTGTTTGTTTGTTGGATACATCGGGCCTCGAAGGAAAGCCACTTTTTTATGCAAAGAGACTTTACCCTCAAAGAAACTGATAGCTGGAACAGAACTGTTGGCTCGTGCTGAGAAAGCCTGAGCGCGGACTGTGCTAGCTGGAATGGATCTGTCGGCTCATGCTGAGAAAGCTCGAGCGTGAGCTGTGCTCCAAAGTCTCACCTTGTCCCTTGCTAAAAACGTGGGGAAAGGAGACCTCAAGGCAATCACATCCCGACTTATTATTTGAACACTATTTCCTTTAATTTTGATACCCTACCCCACTCTTTCTGTAATTGGTTGTAAGGAATTGGATATAGGTTTTTCTTAGTATAGGCCCTTTTATTTTGACACAACGCCACTAGCACTGTCTTATTTTTCATTTGATGGTTGACGCTTGCTCCCATCTAAGATTTAGGTTTAGTTTAAGCATTTTCCACCCTGCATTTATTGCTCAATAAACACCCTTTAATTGTGATCACTTGTGTCTGTTTTTACTGTTGCCACCATGAGTTCCTTACATCTTGTATATATTTCACTGAACATTATGTCTGCATACATAATACACCACAGCACCAGTTAGTGATGGTGAAAAAGGTCTGACAGAGGGGGTCTGTTTATATTTCATTTAGGCTTTGACACATAAGTGCTTTGCAAAATATTGAAATCTAACGCAAAGCTTACATTATGGATTTCATAATATTCTGATCACTTGCTTTGCCAGAAGGGGATAAATCTGGCTGAAAGGTGTAAAGGACACTTGTTGACGTCAAATCCCAGTGGACTGGCTGACCAGATCATCCGAGGAACAATAAAAATGAATATGTCTAAATCGCACTATTTTGTTCACAGGGCTTTGTAACTGAGTTTGGGTCAGCAAGGAAAACAAAACAGTTTGATCTTACTCTTCATTACTCAGACATACCTATACAACTGAAATCCCCATTACTAGATAAATCACATAGCAGTAGCACATTCCCAGTGTTCATTCATAATGTATGGGTAGAGCGCTGCCATGAAAGAGTGAGGAGTCCCCTCTAGCTTTGTTGAAGAGTTAAGCTCCATTTATGCAGTGCAGCTACTTGCTACTGGTTCTTCTTGAATGGTACCCAGCAGGTAGACCTCACTGAACAAAACACATTCTGCTGATGAGGATTGAAATTGAACAGCTCATCCCGGAGTGGGTGAATTACAGAGGTCGAGCTGCAAGCAGTCAGAGATGTGCAATGAATTGCTGACACTGAGCTCTACAAATCATGGTCAACATGAAACCCAATCCCTGTGAATTGGAAACTCTGCTTTAAAGCTTTATGCCAGGGAGTTCTCCCTTTGCCACCTGAGTACTGGTAATCGATTCAGTGAAGGAGAGTTTTTCAAATATCCCAGGAATGTCAGATCCTTTTGAGTTTATGAAGTGGATACCATTCCCATGTTTAGCAAAATGAGTGATGTGAACTCAACCAAACAATGGATGTATGGTCTGTACCTGCAGTGTCTAGTCTCTTCTCAATTTTTGGCATCTTTGAGTTGATTATTCCTTTTGCTGATTTTTCATCACAATGTTCATCAATCTTGGAACATTCCTTTTCGACGTCAAACCTAAAAAAAAGAAGTATAATACATTATGGCATACAATTAAATTTAGGGGATGGCAAACCATCCCCAAATAAATATACTTCTTTGCTCAAAATATTGGTTATTAATACAATGGTTCCTAGTTACTTTACATATGGAATCTGCTTTCAAATTGAACCAGAAATGAACCATACAAAATATCCAAAAGAAAATGTAATCTTTTTTAAAAACAGATTAACACGTATTTTGGCGTTCAGTCCCTGGATTGATACATGTGCATCAAACTGAAAAGGGCACATCAAGGATTATATGACAGGGCTAGAGGCTTCATATTATGTACTTCACTTACTTTAGTGAGCACACCAAGCAGCAAGAACAGCTTAAACCAGAAAACATCATGTACAAAACCAAGCCAAATATAGTCCTTATAAATATGTGATCAAAACCACCAATGACAGTCAATCATGCAGCATAATGTCTTCATACTGACTGATCTGCTATGAGTAGCGAAGAAAGAGTAGGAGCAAAGTGGTTTCCCCTTGCTCTACGACTACCTATTTAAATTTGAAATGCAAACCTAGGGAAGGGCTGGAGGTCGTTGAGTTCCCCGATTAACTGTGCTGACCCTTTGATGGACAAGACACACCTGGAAGGGCTATCTTTCTTGTCCAAGTCTTAACAGCTCAGCAAAAAGGAGCAAGGTCATCAACAACGTTAGAAGCATTAACTTCAGGCAGCTCCATATAGCACAGTTTACCATGCAGTAGATTATTCGGAGGGAGTGGACTCTTTAGTATGGCAGCAAGCCTGCTGAGGATTTAGCACTGTCAAAGTAACCCTACTGCCGGATTTGACAGGTGGACATGCTGAACGAAAGGTTTTTCAGCATGTCTGGTAAAACCTCCCACAGACCTGTGCCTCTACCCTCACTGGTGTAGAGGCTCAAGCAATTAGGCAACTCTGTCGGGAGATTGGTTCCCGCAGTAGCAGAGTGTGGACCCTTGAAGCCCCCATGACTGTTGCTATGCGCAGGTGCCCAGGCAGTATTTCTTGCATTCTGCATGAGTGTCGCAGTTTATGTCTCCATTGCCATGACAGGGTTAGAAATTGAGGGGAGATGGGAGCTATTTAGCTCCTGCTTATAGCCAAGAAGAACCTGGTCACCTTAAAGCCAATAGTTACCAGCAGCTACATTTGAGTCCCCAAGCCAACTGATGCAGAACAAACACAATTATGCGAATTTAACTCTGTGCATTTGGAACAATCTAATTCGATATGTGTAGCGCTATGTACTAGCTCTTTGTTCCCCAGTGGTAGCTCCTAGTGAATGGTTACTGCTGTATACTGTGACAATTCACAGGTTCTCGCTGTTAGGCAGAATCCTGTGCAGTGCCCTTGGGGACCACTGCAAGAAGATTAAGACTACAGGAGTAAGCAGTAAACCCGATTGGTAGCAGTCGGCATATTATGCTTGAGCTAAAACATGGCGCTGATGCGCAGTGCATTCCGGGAGCGCTCAGAGCCATGATGGATATTTACTTCATGCTGCAGTGAAAAGCTGTACTTATTTTGCTGAGAGCTAGATTCACGATGCTGAAGAAAACATGCTTTCCAAACCTGGTATGCAGTCAAGGACATTTCTGCTGGGAAAGCTAACTTTGTTATGTCTTGTTATGAGCTATGGGACTGTTTTCCGTGGTGCTTGTTTTTAGAGGAGGGAAGCACTTTGCTCCTTGAGGTTACTGTCGGTTGACCCAGCTGGCAACCAACGGCTGCTCATCAATGTGCAAGTGCGTTGTCAAAAGGTTCGAGAAATTGCCACCTCTTTTTGAAGTGTGCATATATGCGGAACCCCTGAGCGGTCAGGTGAGACTTCAGCCGGAGGGGGGACGCTTCCGTCCGGCATAACTGTGGGCTGTTGTGCTCTCGGCCTGGCTGTTATCGGGGTCTTCCAGCCGCTTCTGGCGAGATGAGGAATCCAGTTATGCTCACAGTGATGTATTTTCTTTTGAATTCTCTGTTTCTTCTGTGATTTATTTCTATGTTATCACTGGTTGCTTCTAAGCTTTGAATAAATAACCATATAAGTGCTCATTATTTTCTAAGAGTGTGTGGTTGCAAGTTATTGCGTCTTCCTGCGTTCAAAGTATTGGCTCCGTAATTGCACTGGTGATTTATGACTGTCCGTGCACTCTGGGAGAGCAATACATTTTGGCGTCACGAACAGGATTCGAACCTGTGCGGGGATACCCCATTGGATTTCGATATTAGGCAATCTTTTTCCGTCTATGAGTACTGCAGATTTTGCCAGGAAACAGATTGCAAATGGAGAAATTTGACACGTGTTATAACCTATAATATAACACAAGACGATGTGTGCTACCTTATGACATGCAATGCAAAAGAAATTGGCAAATGCCAACAGCTCGATTTAACCAAACAGCAAAATCACACAGTGTTTGAGCAACAATTATGTTCGCGAGTGCCACACACATGTACCAGCATGAATAACACTATGTCTTGTAATCATACAGTGATAGCTGCCAGTCATTTGAATCATGTGAAACTTCCAACAGGATGGCTCTTTTCATGTGGCAACATCACATACACTTATATTCCAGCTAACATTTCCGGAGGTCCATGTGCCTTAACTCGATTAGGACTAATGATGTTTACTTTACACCTAGCAATAACTCGAGGCAAAAGGTCAACTTTCGAGTCTGTGGGTCTATCCCCCGATTGTGATTCACATGTGCATTTGCTATCAGAAGCTGAGGTTCTAGCATTAACCCTTTCATTAGTGGGAGTTTGGGGTTTAGCTGCTGGGGGTTACAAATCTTTGATCAAATTAGCATGTTTAGTAGTCAAAGGATTTAATCATACTTCTCGGGCATTAGAAGAGTTACTCCTTGATAGTAAAGTTATTAGACAAGCAACTTTACAAAACAGAGCTGCTGTTGATTATCTATTGCTAAAGCATAATTTAGGTTGTAACGCAGTTGAAGGATGGGGTTGTTTCAATCTAAGTGACCATTCACGATCCATTGAAAGTCATATTCGAGGTTTGAGGGATCTCATTTCTCAAGTGTCCCAAGGTCATACTGCGAATTGGTGGGATTGGTTATTTTCATGGATTCCTGATGTTGGGGGTTCACTACGTTACGCTTTTGCTTGTATTTGCATTACATTTGCCATCATAATAGCTTGTTGCTGTTGTATTCAATGCATTCCTAATTTACTTTTAATATTTTGTCGGTTTCAGAGACCGGCTCCTCTGCCACTGGGCTATGGAAGATAAATATCCAAGGGTGGAATTGTTATGCTGGAGCTAAAACATGGCGCTGGTGCGCAGTGCATTCCGGGAGGGCTCGGAACCATGATGGATATTTACTTCATGCCGCAGTGAAAAGCTGTACTCATTTTGCTGAGAGCTAGATTCACGATGCTGAAGAAAACATGCTTTCCAAACCTGGTATGCAGTCAAGGACATTTCTGCTGGGAAAGCTAACTTTGTTATGTCTTGTTATGAGCTATGGGACTGTTTTCCGTGGTGCTTGTTTTTAGAGGAGGGAGGCACTTTGCTCCTTGAGGTTACTGTCGGTTGACCCAGCTGGCAACCAACGGCTGCTCATCAATGCGCAAGTGCGTTGCCAGAAAAGTTCGAGAAATTGCTACCCCTTTTTGAAGTGTGCATATATGCGGAACCCCTGAGCGGTCATGTGAGACTTCAGCCGGAGGGGGGACGCTTCCGCCCGGCATACCTGTGGGCTGTTGTGCTCTTGACCTGGCTGTTATCGGGGTCTTCCAGCCGCTTCTGGCGAGATGAGGAATACAGTTACGCTGACAGTGATGTATTTTCTTTTGAATTCTCTGTTTCTTCTGTGATTTATTTCTATGTTATCACTGTTTGCTTCTAAGTTTTGAATAAATAGCCGTACAAGTGCTCATTATTTTCTAAGAGTGTGTGGTTGCAAGTTATTGCGTCTTCCTGTGTTCAAAGTATTGGCTCCGTAATTGCACTGGTGATTTAGGACTGTCCGTGCACTCTGGGAGAGCAATACACTGCACCACCCAGATTTACCTGGTAGCTGTGGCTGAGTAGTCAGACTTCCCTCAAGAAGAGTAGGGCAGTATACAGAGGATACACAATAGGGCTAAAAACACAGTAGAGCAAGCAAACACTGACCAGAGCTTTGTATCAAAAGTATATAATTATTTATTTAACACACTTTAAGAAATACACTAGCCCTATAAATCAAAGCAAGTTCAAAAACAGTCAGAAAAGTATACACACCTCCCTTAAGAATTATTAGACAAGTCTAAGTCAAAACAGCACTTTTTGTCAAAACAGAGGTGAGCGCGTAACTTAGATGGCACTCCAATAATTAAGTAAAATGGAGAGAAAAAGCCAGGTCATGAAAATAAAACAAGTCCCAACACTTTTAAAAGACCAAAACAAGTTAAAGAAGGCAGAGTCCACTGTAGAGCCAAAGTTCATAGGCCAGACCCACTTTAAATGGAGCAAGGTGAAATGTGCCCAAGATCACACAGTTGAGAAATGCATTAAAGTCTTTGTAAAAATGTTCAAGAGAGGTTGGGTTGGTTCTGAAGGTAAAGTTAGAGGGTCTGGGGCCAATCCAGTTGGAAAGCAAAGGATTTAAGGGTCACCTTAAGCAAACTGTAGAAAGGAAGGCCAGGTGGAACACAGTACCTTTAAAGTTGAGGAAGCTCCAGCGGTGGCAGTTGTTCCTGGCAGCGGGTGCAGTTTGTGGTTTCGACCAGGCGAAGAGAGGATCTCGTCGAGGAGGAAACTTGGAGTCGTTGCACTGCCCAGGGAAGAGACCAGCCGCGGAGTTCGTCGGTTAAAAGGGGCGTTCCTTTTATTCGCGGTCACAATGGTGAAGCTTGGCTATCCGGCCGCCGGGGTGCTTTGCATGGACGATTCGACCAAGAGACGTCCTGGAAGGCGAAAATGGCGAACTGGTTGATCCCACCAGCTCAGAGGAAGAAGACTCTTTCAGCAGAAGATCTTCTCGTGTCGTTGGGAAAGTGGTGAGGTCGTTGCAGCAGGGCTCCACCGGTGGCGTCGTCGTTGCAGATGACTCAGCTTCTCCCCTCTTCGGATGTCTTGGGTCCTGTGGTGACTTCTGAAGTTCCAGTCCCAAAAGCCCTGCTTTTATGCAGAAAAACCCCCATTCAACAGCCTAGCTGTCACTCATACATGCTAAGTGGTCAGCCGGGCGGCTCACCACTGGGCCAATCAGAAAAGAGTGCGGCTTGAGTTGCCAAAACAACGCAGACCAGGGTGCACATTCCCCCACCCACACATCCTGTGGAACCCAGACAGGGTGGCACCATTTGGAGGGCTTCTGTGGAGAAGCCTGCCAAAAAGTGGAACAAAGGGCCCGACCTTGGTTGGAGTTACAGAGACGGACATGAACGCCATTTTAGAAAAGAGTTCTGGCAAAAAGACCCAACCAGTGATTTTATATTAAATAAATAAACCAGCGGTATCTTTAAAATTGCACCAAAAAGTGGTGCATTTAAATCAATGGGAAAATCCCATAGGAAATATTCCAGTGGAATATTTTGCGTGGTAACCACTGCCACCAGCCAGAAGCTCGACAAGGGGGGACTGGACAGTGCCCCCTTGGAAACAGACCCAGGGGCAATCAAATTAACCCCTTCCAGTACTTCCACAATATGATGGTTTGTACTGGTTCTGTTCACAATTTTGGACTAGTAAAGTCAAAGATGACTTTACATGCCCTGGGAGACAGTAGTCAGTCCCAGGGTACGGAGTCTATGTTTGTGGGTCACTAGGACACCCCTGTGTTACTGCACGGAGGGTGCTGTGTAACACATACACAAAAACAGATGATACCCTATGGAGTAAAAAAAAACATAGCCCATAAGCACACAAAAAGTCAAAGACATACCTCAAATCATGCCTAAGAGTGGGAGGAAAAGAGTCTCACTCTTAGCAGGAGAAAAAAACAAACCCCAAAAATCCAGCAAAGCTGCTTGGGGACTCACTAGGTTTGGGAAATTAGCCTTATAAGAGAATTCTCCCTAACACTCGCTACTTCTCCTCAGAGAGGAGCTCTTCCCCTATGAGGCTAGGGAGGTGAGGATGCTACCAAGTAGTCCCCCTAGGGATGGTAATAAGCAGGAGGACTTTATAGGAAGAGGCTCCCCTCTGCAGGATATGGATTACCATTTCGGTATAAATCTCCCTAACCCTAATGGCTGAGAGACCAGAAAAAGTCTATACCCTGAAGGGACTGATTTACAATACCAGTGGGTCCTATCGTCATGCTGCTTGTTTTCTTCCTACCAAGTCTGACACAATCAGTACTAATATTGGAGGTAATATTGAATCCTGCCTGACAAGTACTGGGAAAAGGTGGCCACAAAGAATAAAGATGACCAAACTGAAACAAGGAACTTTCCATTACGCTGGGGAGGATCCAGCTTGGAAATAGAATGAGAGATGGAGGGCTCACAGAAGGGAGGACCAGGTGTACAGCCTGCAGAGCCCGGGACTTTCAAACCGGGAAAGGAGACCACTGGCAGCAAAAGGACGACTGCCCGCGAGAGGACATTGGAAGCAAGAGTCCTCAGTAAGCCGATGGAGAGCAGACCAAGGAATAAGAGGGAGGCGGTGGCGCACCCTCAAGGAGGTGGAACGGGTGGTCCAGCAACACAACCGAAACTGGCTACTCAGAAGACACAGAGAACCAAAGCGAAGCCATCAAACTTGAAGAAGGAAGCAAAGCACGCCTTCACTGGGAACGTCACAAACCAAGACTCCAGGAAGAACCAGCAATGAGCCCTGACTGACAACAAGGTAACAGGAGTCACGAGAGACCCGGTAGGGGCTTGGAGGGTGCATGAGGTGTAACTTGATTGGGAAAGTCATCGGGAGTAATCTCCCTCATCTCAGTGCTGGGCCAAAGTGTGAACTAAGTGTGGAAGATGAAAGAAACCTCTGGAGTAATCGCCTTCATCACAGTACATGGCCCAAGTGTGAACTAAATGTGGCATATAAATGAAGCCTCGGGAGTAATCTCACTCGACTCAGTACTTGGTCTAAGCATGAACAAAGTGTGGTACCTGAAAGAAACCTCAGGAGTAATCTCCATCAGAGAAAGAAGGACTGTGTTACATTGGTGAAACCTGAGAGAAACTTGGAAAGAACTGCAGGAACGGATAAGAATTTTTGAACCAGGAGAAGGGAGTCAATCTCCTCGTTACCATCATTGTTAAATCAGAAACAAAAGTAAATGGTTGTTCTTATGCCAGAGAGACTGGCCTAGTTGATCAAGAAAAGATCGTTAGTGGATTTGTAAATGCAATCAAGGAGAATTGTTCGGCGAAAGTGGAACTTTGTGAACCAGAAGAAGGGAGTCATTCTCCTGGTTGTTTCTACGCCAGATAAAGCAGCATTGTGGATCAAGAAAATATCATTGGTGGATTTTGAAAGACTATTGAGTAGAGCTGAGAATTGTTCAGCAAGAGTGGAACTTTGTGAACCAGGAGAAGGGAGCCATTCACCTGGTTGTTCCTCTAACTGGAAGTTGAACTATTTTTTGAACACGCCCTTTGGCATGACCCCACCCCCCCTTTTTACCAGGAGAAGGGAGTCATCCTCCTGGTATCTCTTAGGTTTCTATTCTTTTGTTAGTGGCAGGGCTAGGGTAGGAGATTGGACAGAGGATGGATGTTGTTTTGGACTTCCATCTTGACAACGAGTATCCCTTTATTACTTTAGTTAGGTAGGGAAAATCAATATTGTAGATTTTACCAAATATAATTTTACCTAAGGAGAAGTGACCGAATTTATTTGACTGAAAATGGTAGGTAATGTAGTATATGTATAATGCATAATAGGTGGGGTGTGGAGTAAGGGTATAAGTTAGGGTAGGGAGGAGTAAGGGGAACTGTGGGGGGTCTCCCCCCACATTATATTTAAAAAAAAGTGTAAAAAGTAATTTTCCTTTTTAGGTTAAAGAAATTCGGACACTTCGCCATTATGTAAAATATTTTTTTTTAATCACCTATATCCAGGGAAAACACCTATAGCGATGGAGAAAGGTAGGCTTTTACTTTACTGGTTGAATACATACATGCTTGAAATTCCACCTTTGTGTCAGACTCCTCACTCGAGCATACCACAATACCTTGAAGCTGCTTTTAGCTCCTGCTTATCCAATCTTAATTTCGAGCCCTGTGCGTTGCAGTACAGCACCTTCATTCTGATGCTGGTGTTGCATATCCAGGGGCACCAGCCAAGTACGTTGGTGCATTAACACTTCTGTTGCCACTTTTTCTTCCCTCTGGCTCATACCACTCCTTCCTAGAATGTCATTCCCTGTCTTATTCTCGCAGTCTTGCTTCCTGCATCCTGCCGGTTGCCTGCTGGCCCCTGGGCTTGCATTGTCCGTGAACCGCTCTACCTGGACCATCACTTTTGTCCACCTTGACAAATAAAGACGCACTACAACCGGGATTCCTTGCAGGAATTGCGTGCTAAACTGCATGCCCTGCGCTTGGATGTCACTGCTCTCAAACAAGAAAAAGAACAAGTTACTTACCCCTGGTAATGTTCTTTCGACTGGATGTTCCTCCCACATATTCCTCATCTTTGACATGTAATGTCCAGCTTCAGCTGTTCGGGAATTCTTTAGCAGAAGGTACTGTGCGTCGTTGGCATCGAGTCGATGTCCCTCGAAGGTGATGTCATCAAAGGGTATATATATATATGGGATACATTACTCACCGTAATCGTATTTCTGATGCTTGTATCTGCTTAGATTCACATGCTGTGCATAGGCCGACATCTAGTGGAAGCTGCGGAGTATTACAGTTTGTTTTTCGAAAGTCGAAAATGGGCGTCGACACAGGCGTGCCAGTAATACTATCCCTAGTGTGACGTCCACTGTACCCAAGATCCCTCACGCGTGTAGGATCCTCAGATTGTATTTTTTCTGACATGAGGAAGCATGAGGAGTAGCGTGAGTACAGATAATCCAAGCAGATAAACAGAAAGGTAAGACTACAAGCAATCATGCGCCTTCTCTCGGAGGGGAGGAAGGGTGGGTCGCATGTGAATCTAAGCAGATACAAGCATCAGAAATACGATTACGGTGAGTAATGTATCCCTTCTGAGGCTTGTGGAATCTGCTTAGATCACATGCTGTGCATAGATTAGCGAGCAGTACCAGAAGAAGGAGGTGGGATGTGAGAAGGGTCATGAGCAAACAGGTGTCTTAGAACCGCTTGTCCCACTTGTGTATCTGTCTTGGAATGAGTGTCAATGCAGTAATGCTGAGTAAAAGTGTGAATAGAGCTCCAAGTAGCCGCTTTGCAAATGGTGTCGAGGGGAACATTTGCAATGAAAGCCAGAGTGGCACCAATGCCTCTAGTAGAGTGGGCCCTTGGCGTAAAAGGCAGAGTCTTTTCAGAAAGAGAGTAACACAGCTGTATACAGTTGATAATCCACTTCGAGATAGCGCCTTTAGAGACGCGATCCCCCTCTCTGCCTGTAGCTACGGAGACAAACAGTTGATCTGTTTTCCTTAGCGGTCTGGTCTTATTTACATAGTATAGGACCGCCCTACGCACATCTAGGGTGTGTAGTTTTACCTCAGCCGAGCTTTGTGGGTTTTTGAAGAAAGCCGGAAGCTCGATGGACTGGTTTACATGGAACTTGGATATGAATTTAGGTGAGAACCTAGGGTGTGTGCGTAAAACCAGTTTGTCCTTGTGGATAGTAAAGAAAGGATCTTGCACTGACAGAGCCTGAATCTCACTGACCCTTCTTATGGAGGTAATGGCTACTAAGAAGGCCGTTTTATAAGTCAGGTGTTTGAGACTACTTTTATGCATGGGTTCGAATGGGGGTCCCATGAGCTTAGCTAGCACCACGTTGAGGTCCCATCCTGGCGGTGGGTTCGAAATAGGAGGGTGAAGTCTCTTTACTCCTTCCATGAAGGCTTTAACCACTGGCACTTTCCACCACGAGACCTTGTTATGGGATGTGGTGTAAGCCGAGAGGGCTGCCAGGTGTACTTTCAGTGAGTTAAAAACCAACCCTGCATCCAGCAGGTGGAGCATGTATGTCACAACGTTGGAAGGAGTGCAATCAACCGGGTTGATTTGTTTATTCTGGCACCAGATAACGAATCTTTTCCACTTATCAAAGTAACAGTGCCTTGTATTTGGTTTCCTGGACTCCTTTAGAATGTCCATACACCTCTGTGGTAATTTGAGATGTCCAAACTCTATGACTTCAGGAGCCATGCTGCTAGGTTCATAGAGTTGGGTTCCTGATGCACTGTTTGACCCTGTTGCTGGGACAGTAGGTTGTACCAAGCTGGGAGTCTGATGGGTTCGCACACCGCCATCCTGCGTAGGTGTGGAAACCATGGTTGTCTCGCCCACATGGGAGCAACTAGGATGAGCGTCATCGATTCCTTGTTCATCTTGTACACCACCTTCCTGATGAGAGGAGTTGGTGGAAAAGCGTACGCAAACATCCCTGACCAGTTCATCCACAGGGCATTCCCTTGGGAGTCCGGTTGGGGGAACCTGGATGCAAATCCTGGGCATTGTTTGTTTTCGCTTGTGGCGAATAGGTCTATAGTGGGGAAACCCCACTGAGAGAAGAGATCTTCTACCACGTCTCTGTGAAGGACCCATTCGTGTTCTTCTGGGAGGGAGTCTCTGCTTAGAGCATCCGCTAGGGAATTGAGCTCCCCTGGAACATGTTGCGATGACAGGAAGATGTTCCGTCTGAGTGCCCATATCCAGATTTTCTGGGCAAGCTTGGACAGATTTGGTGAACGAGTCCCCCCTTGCTTGTTCAGATAGAACATGGCTGTCGTGCTGTCCGTCCTGATCTGCACCGACAAGTTCAGTAGATGGGGCTCGAACGCCTTTAGCGCTCGGAATACTGCCAGAAGCTCTAGCAGATTGATGTGGTTCTTGGCTACTGAGTGAGACCAGAGACCCTGAGCTGTGTGGTGGAGATGGTGAGCTCCCCACCCAGTCAGGCATGCATCTGTAGTTACCACGGCTTGTACTTCGGGATTGTAAAAGGGTTTCCCCTTTGCGAGATTCTCTCTTGTCCACCAGTGTAGGCTCTGTACGAGTGTTGGCGAAACGACCACTAGATCGTCCCAATGACCACTTGCCTGAGACCACTGTTTCGCCAACCATTCCTGCATGGGACGCATGCGCAGACGCGCGTGGGGGACCAGGTAAATGCATGACGCCATCATGCCCAGTAACCGCATAGCTTTGCGTACTGTTATCTGTTGACCTGACTGATAATGCGGAATTTGCAGAAGTATATTCCGAATTCTCTCTTCCGAAGGGAAGGTCAATCCTTTCTGAGTATCTAGGATAGCTCCTAGAAATTGTTTTGAGGTGCTTGGCACCAGACTTGACTTTTTCTCGTTGATAGAGAAGCCTAATTCGTGGAGGAGGTCGATAGTCCTCTGAATGTTTGACCTGCAAATTCCTGGGGTCTCCCCCGTTATGAGCCAGTCGTCCAGATAAGGGTACACCGGGATTGCTTCCCTGCGTAGGTGTGCAGCCGCCACCGCCAGTACCTTGGTGAATACCCTTGGTGCAGAAGCTATCCCGAAGGGCAGTACCTTGAATTGGTAGTGGCGACTGTCTACCTTGAAGCGTAAGTACTTTCTGTGCGCTGGGAGCATGGAAATATGAAAATAAGCATCTTTCATATCCAAGGTTGCCATGTAATCCCCCTTTTTTAGGAGGGGGATTACCTCTTGTAGCGTGGTCATACGGAATTTTTGGGGCTTGACATACTTGTTGGCAGGCCGCAAGTCTAATACTGGGCGCATTGTCAAATCTTTCTTTGGCACAAGGAAGTAAGTTGAATAGATACCCTTGTTTACCTGGTGTCCTGGGACGAGTTCTATCGCGTCCTTTTCTAGCAGAATGGCGATCTCCTCGAGAAGGATCCTTTGATGCTCTAGGGAGTGCACTCTTTGTCGTGGAGGATGGTTCCGGGGACGCTGCAGTAGTTCTATACAATATCCTGCGGATACTGTTGACAGCACCCATCTGTCTGAGGTGATCCCTTCCCAAGCCTGGGTGAAGGTGGAAATGCGTCCCCCTACTGGGGTTGCGTGGCAAGGGACCCTGAACTGAGCGTCACTGTTTTGGTGGAGGCGTGCCACCTCCCTTGTTGGGGCTGCCTCTGCCTCTTCCACGACCTCTCTTGTTACCCCTGCTGTAACTCTGGGTAGACTGCTGGTTGTTATTCCATTGTGTACCCTGTCCCTGGGCATAGTTGCCTCTTTGTGAATTTTGTCCGCGTGGGCGACGAAAATTACTGTTCCCCCTCTGGTTAGGGGGTTTGTTGGTAAGCTGGCCAAGGGATTTGAGAGTCTCATATTCATCTTTGGCATTTTTAAGTGCGTCTTCGACCGCTTTCCCAAACAATAGGTCGGGTTCCACTGGCTTGTCTATTAAAGAAGCCTGGGTTTCTGTCTTGAATCCCGACTGCCGTAACCACGCATGTCTTTTGATAACAGTACCTTCTGCTATCAATCTCCCTGCGTTGTCAGCGGCGTCGAAAGTTGCTTTTAAAATGCAACCAGACACGGCTCTCCCTTCTGCCGAGATCCGAGCCAGCTGGCCCTTTAATGGTTCTGGAGCAGAGGCAATGAGCGCCGCGACCTCTTCCCATTGATGGCAATTGTAGCTAGCCAACAGGGTGGTGGAATTCGCAATCCTTGCTTGGTAGGCGGACGTTGAGGCTACCTTCCTGCCAAACCCGTAAAGTTTTTTGCTCTCCTTGTCGGGAGGAGCTTCTGATGAAGATAAGGGCGTGCCAGCCCTTTTTCTAGTGTTGGTAACCACTAGGGAATCTGGTTTAAGATGTCCCCTTATATACAGAGGGTCAGACTGGGCTGCCCGGAAAATCTTTTCAATTCTGGGGTTGACAGCTCTGGTGAGGTTCGGATTCACCAGGGAAGGATCTATTCTTCGTTGGATGGATTTGAGGATAGGGATGGTCTGAGCGACTGGTCTTCTCTCTCCTACAAACTCCTCCGCGAAGTCCCTTTCCTCCTGTACACCGTGGGTGTCGATGTGGAAGTGTTCCGCTGCTCGGGCGAGAACCTCGTTAAGGAGGGGCTGGTTATCAACTGGAGAGTCAGTAACTGGGGCTTCGCTTTGTACTGGGGAATCTACTCTGTAAATTTCCTGCTCATCTTCTCCCTCCTCCAAGTCCTCATCCTCCGCATAGTAATCTGTCCCGGTTTGTTCTTCCATCATGTCCAACTCCTGGTCCTCTCTAGGGAAAACTTGTCCCTGGTAACTGGGGAGTGGAGTAGAATATGAAGTGGAGTAAGGCTGAACCTCGAAGGGTTCAGGTCTTTCGACCCGGGGCTTTTTACTTAGCGGGATGGGATCGGAGGAGCCTGAGGGTGTGGCCCCTTGAGGGTTATATGAAAGAAAGTGTTCTGGGTTCTTATCATAAAAATCAGCTAAGGAAGACATCCTAGACATAACCCTGTCTATGTCTTCACTGGACCATTCCCTGGAACAGGGTATTACTTTAGCAGGTGATTTATTTTCAAG
Organism: Ambystoma mexicanum; assembly: GCF_040938575.1. NCBI lineage: Eukaryota > Metazoa > Chordata > Amphibia > Caudata > Ambystomatidae > Ambystoma > Ambystoma mexicanum. The sequence goes on along the minus strand of NC_090933.1, from coordinate 923,376,230 downwards.
GGTAGACTTGTGTTTGCTTGTCTGCTTAGGCTTTACAGGGGTGGAAGGCTGTGCTTTCCGCTGTTTCCCCCCTTCTCCGTGCGTGGAAAAATGTTTTCCCTGTCCCTTGGGGGCCCCAGAGACTTTCGACGCCTGGCGTCGAGGGTCTGGAAAGGTATCTGTGTGCTTCGGGCGTGGGGCCTCACTGGTGTTAACCGCGGTCTCGGTATCTTGGAGCGCGGCCTGGGGGTGGAAGTCGTCTTCGTCTCCCGACGATCGAACTTCCGTTAGTGTGTGTAGCGAGGCACTCTTGGCAAGAGTGGATGATTGCCTTGCGTCGTGAGGCGATCTCGATCGAGAGCGCCCAGAGGACACCGAGTCGGACCGTTCTTTTTGTGCCTCTTTCCGGGAAGTCGACGTCGTCGAGGTCCGGTTGGTCTTAGTGTGTTTAGTGTGTGTTAGGTGTGTAGCGCTTGCGTCGCCGGGGGTCTTCCCCATAGCCGCCTTGCCGGACGACCTTCCGAGGTCGGGGACCTGCGCTCGTCGGCTGTCTTTCGACGCCGTAATGCCCTCGCCGTCCGAAAGTACGGCGTCGCTGCCATCGCTGAAGGCGCCCTCCGCTGCCATGGCCTCCTGCCTGGCGTGGTGGGCCCAACGCTTTGTCGAACGGTCCTTAAGTGTCTTAGGTTTAAACCTACTACACGCTCTGCAGTTCGCTTCGGGGTGATCCCTCGGCAAGCAGAGATTGCACGTGGCGTGCCTGTCGACCCAAGGGTATTTGCGATTGCACTTGGGGCAGAATTGAAAAGGGGTACCCTCCATACGCACCTTAAGGCAGCGGGCTGCTAAGTGTAGGAATATATATAAATGTAACTATATATCAAGAGTGAAGAGTATGTACCACCCCCCACTCTCCCTACTTGTAAGGGCCGAGGCCAGCGGCCTACTAGGCCCGGGCCGAGGCCAGCGGCCTACCGAGGCCCAGATCCGTCGTGCAGCAGTCGACGGTCGATGACTTCTCCAGCCGTCGTCGAGGTTGAGGGTCGACGTTGGGGTGGGGAAGGGAATGAATAAGAATTAAAATTATAATAACAGCAAAAGTATGGCTAAGGCCAGGGAACTCCGCAAGATGCTTCCGACCAGTATGGCGGAAAAAAACAATCTGAGGATCCTACACGCGTGAGGGATCTTGGGTACAGTGGACGTCACACTAGGGATAGTATTACTGGCACGCCTGTGTCGACGCCCATTTTCGACTTTCGAAAAACAAACTGTAATACTCCGCAGCTTCCACTAGATGTCGGCCTATGCACAGCATGTGATCTAAGCAGATTCCACAAGCCTCAGAAATATATATATGATATATATATATATATAGATCGATATATTCACACACATACAGCGCCCGTTGGCCTCAGTTCTGTTTTTCCCTTCCTCTTGCAGCAGAGATGCCCATAAATATGGGCATGACAGTGCTCAGCCTTGGTGGAACGGAAGCTGTAATAGCACAGGAAATTCTACCGAGGGGTAATGAGGAACAGGTGGGAGGAACATCCAGTCGAAAGAACGGTAACCGGGGTAAGTAACTTGTTCTTCTAATGGATTGTGTCCTCCCACGTATTCCTCATCTTTGACAGACTCCCAACGCAGTATGTTTGGAGGAGGGTGTAGAATTACAATTTAAACATTTTCAAGGGCAGAGCAAAGTACTGCTTTGCCAAACGTACCCTCCTGAGCATGGCAATCATGCAGACAGTATTGTTTAGTAAACATGTGGATGGACGACCACGTTGCAACTTCACAGAATTTATAATTGGAACACCCCTTTGAAGGGCTGTAGATGTAGCCATGCCCCTGGTGGGATGAGCTCTCAAACCTTCAGGAGGGTCTTTACCTGCCAGCCTGTAGCATTCTGATATTGTAAGAATTATCCATCTAGACAAGTCTGTTTGGAAACAGCCTGACCTAGCTTGTGTGCTGTGTATCCGATAAAAAGTTTGTCATCAACTGTCAATTTAGACATTCTGGAGATGTAAAAGCTTAGCGCTCTCCTAGGGTCCAGCCTATGAAGGCTTTCCTCTTCCTTGCCAGGATGAGGTGGAGGATATAAGGAAGGCAGAACAATTTTCGGACTCAAATGAAAGTTCAAATCGATTTTTGGCAAAAAGGAGGGTTTTACCCTTAAAACAACCCTGTCCTTGTGGAAGACGGTAAAGGGTGGCTTGGATGAAAGTGTGTGCAACTCGCTCACTCTACGGCTGATGTCAGAGCTATCAATAGGATTGTCTTAAAGGTTAACAACCTTAGCGGACATGTGTGCAGAGTTTCAAAGGGAGCATACATCAGGAATTTCAAAACCAGATTAAGGTCCCAAACTGGAATCTGGAAAGGAGATGGAGGGAACATGTTAGTGAGCCCCTTTAAAAATGTAGTCACCAGTGATATTTTGAAATAGGAGCATTCCTCTGAAGAGCGCTTACAGATAGATAGCGCTGCCAAGTAGCCTTTAATGGTACCTATCTGAAGGCCCAAATTAGCCAACGATAGAAGAAAAGATAGGACATCCTGTGTTTTACACAGAAAAAGATCAATATTCTTTTCCTTGCACCAGATGCAAAACTTATTCCAACGGCACAAACATTTTGTTGCTTAACTTCTGGCCGAAAGCAACACCTCCATCACGTCATCCGGGAGGTCCCAATCCTTGTATCTCGGCCTTTCAGAAAGCAAGCGTGAAGGTTGAGAGTTTTGACCTCTGGATGGAGAACTTGACCTTCCTCTGGCGAGAGAAGGTCCTCTCTTTTTGTGGAAGATGCATCAGAGGACAGATGGACATGTCCAGAAGGTCCAGGTACCACGTCCTCCTGGCCCAATGCAGAGCAATTAGGATCATGTTTTTCCCAAACCTTTTCAACCTCCTGATTACATGAGGAATGATGAGGAACGGAGGAAACGCGTACAGGAGTGGAAACTCATAGTTCACCACGAACGCGTCTCCTAGGAGCTCTTCTTGGAGGAAATTCCCTGGAGCAGTACAGTTCGCACTTCCGGTTGACACCGGTCGTGAACAGATCCACTTGAGGGATTCCCCAAAGGGTGAAGTTCTCTTGAAGGACTTCCTGAGTTAGTTCCAACTTGTGAGAGACTGGGCTCTGCCTGCTCAGAGTGTCCGCCGCCGTGTTCTCCTCTGCGGCTAGGTGAACTGCTGATAGAGAGATTCCTTCTTGAATTGCCCAGTACCAGAGCTGCATTGCCTCTCTGCACAGTGGTAGTGACCCTAAGCCTCCTCTCTTATTGAGGTAGTGCAAGGCCACTGTGTTGTCTGTCATTATCAGGACATTCTATCCCCGGACAGATGGCAGAAAGGCCTTCAGCGCTAGTCTGATTGCCCTCAGCTCCAAAAGATTGATGTGTAGTTTGGACTCCGATGGAGGCCAATGATCGCTGACTGTCAGATCATTGGCATGGGCTTCCCACCCCGTGAGTGAGGCGTCCGTCACTACGGTCATCTCCGGCCATGGTTGCCAAAAGGGTTCTCCCTTCAGAATATGGTCCCTGCATGCCCACCACAGAAGATGCTGTGGGACACTGGATAGAATCTGAAGTGGATCCAAAAATGTTCCTGAGAACCGGGATCACTGTGTCCTCAGTGTCACGAAATCCTGTTGTGGTTCATCCCTCATGAAACGCAAATCTGTAGCAGCTCACATTTTCTCCCGTTTAAGTACCTCTTTGTCCACATCTCGGTCTGTTACAGCCTCTAAGTCGAGCATGTTACACAGGCGCACTTTTCCGGTGTGCTTCCATTCACTCAGACAACGCTGGGGGTTGTCATGGAAACGTTGGTTGCCGGAACACCAACGCGCCAGGCTACAGCATTTTCAGCGTCCCGCCGTATGAGACGTGCTATTCAGTTCCATTTAAGCACCGCCCATGACCACCGACGCTGCTTCTGAATCTTGTTCTTGAGCTCTTTGTACTACGGACCTCGTTTTGTTTTGTGCTTCGACCCATTTGTGCTTTTGGATTTCCCCTGCGCTACCCTTGGCTTGTTACTTGACTTAGTTTTTGGCGCCTGTTGATATTCCAGACCTTTACCACTCCTCTCTTTCACGTCTCGACTGCTACTTCTGCCCGGAACGCTGCTGACCACGGAACTCTCTGACACCGCTCCTGTGTCATGTTTGGACTACGTTGAACAGTCCAGCATTCTTTGATACGTTTCTTGTCTCAAGGATTTTGGACACTATGAACAATTCGGAACCCTTGTGTGCGGACTAGAAACTTCCTTTAGCACACTCTAGGCGTCCGCGTGTCGGCGGGGTTAGGTTTGGCTTTGCTGATCCTTGGATTGTTCACCTCATTGACTTCCCAATATTGCTGAGAACCATTGCCAACCCCGCTCTGCCATTACAGTCTAAGTAAGATCTTCTGTTCATATCACTGTTATTCTAGTGCATTTAACCCACTGCACTTGTTGAAAAACTGTTATGGTTTTTTCTACAGGATTACGCCCAGTTTGTTGTGTCCATACATTTGCATTAGAAAGACACATCCACACGCGAGTTTCTAGCGGAATAGTTTCTCTTGTAGTACTGCTTGTCAATCTGAAACCTGACATTGTGTCTTTCTTTGCAGCCAGCTGTGTCCCGGGGCGGTAATCATCTTCCAGGCAATCCTTCCAAAAAGTCCTTGCGTACTTTTGGGAGTTGTATTGTAGGGAAGAACTCTACGTCTACACGACATGCTCAACTGCCCATAGGCTCGGAACCCAGGTCTCCTTGTGTGGGTCCTAACATAAGAGCCCATTGAAGGGATCTCAATCTCAAACGAACCTGCGGCACCAGAAAAATGCAGGATGCCATGAGGCCGAGAAACCTGAAACTTGGTAGCCATCTGAAGAATGTCTTCAGCCCTCATCTCGGGTGGCAAGCTCTTTCCCCAGGGATGTGTCTAGTACAGCTCTGATGTACTGGAGCTTTTGCGAAGGTGTCATATGGGACTTATTTTAATTGAGGGAGAAGCCCAGTCTGTGAAAAGAGCAGCAGGTTACTTTGAAATGATCCAGAGCTTGTTTGGGAGAACGCGCCCTGATCAGCTAATCGTCCAGGTAGGGGTAGACGTGAATCCCCCCTCTCCTGAGATTCGCTGCCTCTACAGCCATCAGTTTGGTTAAAACCCTTGGGGCAGAGGTCATCCCGAATGTCAGAACTCGAAAATGAAAATGAAAACCGCCAACCGCGAACTTCAGGTATTTTCTTGCTTGAGATGGATAGGCACATGAAAATAAGCCTCCAGAAGGTCCAATGACAACAACTAATCCTGGATTTGGAGGGCCTTAAGGATCTGAGAAAGTGTGACCATCTTGAACTTGTCCGTCCAGAGAAATTTCAGGAAGGAAAAGTTGTCCTTCCTGAAGACTTTCAAGTATTGCAATTGGTTATTTATAATGCGCTTAATACCCAGAGGTTTCTAAGCACGAACCCGGGGATCGAACCTATGTTGCACCACGTTGTCTTGCTTCCAAGATGAGCGCGTTGCCCCTGAGCTATCCTCGCCCATCCATCTACGTGCTTGTTGTCCCCATCAGGAGGGATTGTAGGGTATGCTGCCTGTTTTGAAGTAGCTGTAGCACCCTGCACCACCACACTCTCCGGAGTGGGGTGTTTCGACAGGTAGTTGGGGTCTCTACTGGAGGGGTGGCATTTTTTTGTGAGGTTCTAGTCGACTACCAGATTAGACTACGGAGTCTACCAGTTCCTAGCCACCCTTTTTTGTAGTGCCACATGAAAGGGCAAAATGGGATCAGCCTGAGGACCCTTGTCCAGAATGTCTGTTAGGTCGTCTTGGTCATAGGGTAATGAGGGCCTATGTCAACCCAAATAATCAACCACCTTTGACATAAGCGGATGATAGGAAGAGTCAGCATTTTCCCCTGGTTCAGGCTATCCGAACTCCAGTTCTCGGGAGGTATCAACACCATGTACTGTTTGCAAGTTTTCATATAAATCCTGCATTCTGTTTTCCTCAGAGGTAAAGCTCTCTGGTACATTGGGTGTACCATATTGTAACCCAAATGGTGCTTTGTCATTATCAGAATGTTCCTCCTCTTCAAAAATAGAAGTAAAGGACTTGAAATAATCCTTCTTCGGGAGAGGAGCATACACTTTGTCTGGTTTTGTAACCACAGGCTTTGACGTTGAAGTTGTCGACATTTTCTTTGTCGACTTCGATGTACGAGGAGTGCTAGGCGCCAACGGCGTGGATGGCAAATGTGGCGCAGCCGGCCTTGAAGACTTCGGCGCCGATGTCGACATTGATGACTTAATAGCCACCGAGCGCCTGGCAGGCGTCGAAGGCACCGCCGGTGTCGATGGTGTCGACAACCTTGATTTTTCAACATGTTTTTTGTGATCCTTACATTTTTCAGACTGGGGCCTTCAGGGCTCCTGATAAGGATCAGGTCTTTTACCCAGTCTCGAGAGCACGCAGGTTTTTTGACCAAGACCTCTTCTTTCCAGCTTCATCCGACGGCACGGTCAAAGCATGGCTTTGTTTTTCAAATATTTTCATCATTTGCACCCAGTAGGCTTTCCACTCAGCTGGTGTTGAATTTTTAGAAGGGCATGCAACCCTTTCAGGGGAATCGTCCGATGAAGTCGACGAAGGCGACCGTCGGTGCCTCCTCTTTGACTTTTTTGAAGACGAGGAAGAGTGGTGATTGATTGATTGATATTTTATTTCTATCGCGCTCATACACAAGTGTTTCAGAGCACGACAAGGCAAGGGAGAGGAACAGGGGAGAACAAAACAGCGATCTTACTAGGCCCAGTGACATTGAGAACGCGCAAGTGCATGGGACAGGGGGGAGGGGAAAAGTGCATGGAAGGGGGAGAGGTGGAAAGTGCGCAGCAGAGGAGAAAGAGATAAATAACAAATAAATAATAAAGGCAACAAATAGTGGTAATGCAGCCAACAATTTGCAAGTGCTAGGTTTAAGGCAGCAGACAGGGTAGGTCTGATAAGTGCAGGAAGAAAAAGGGGGGGCTGTAAGGGTACAGATACAGACCCCAGTGCAAGAGGTGGCCCCGGAGGCAGTGTGGGAGGGTAGCAGGATGAGCAGGTACTTGGGCCCAAAGGACAGAGGGTGGCCAGGTGCACGGTGCCAAGAGAGAACAGATCAGCAGGGGAGAGGGGGAGCAAAGGCAGAAGAAAAGAGGAAGGTCTTGAGGTGCTTCCGGAACCGGAAATGGTTCTCCTCAAGTTTTAGCTTGGAAGGGAGGCTGTTACAGAGGGAGGCCCCAGCCGAAGACAGATCTACCCCAAGCTTGTTTCTTAGAAAAACGGCTGACCCTGACAGAGTTGGAGGTAGAGGAGCAAAGAGCTCGAGAGGGGAGGTATTTGCGGAGGGATAGCTGAAGGTATTTTGGACCCAGGCCCCAGAAAGCCTTGTGGACAATGCAGAGGCATTTGAATTTAATCCTTGCATCCACTGGGAGCCAGTGGAGAGATTTCAGAGCTGGAGAGATACAATCCCAGGGCTTGAGACTAAGGACAAGTCTCGCAGTCCTGTTCTGGATTAGTTTCAGAGGGCGGAGAGTAGAGACAGGTAGATTTAGAAAGAGGCTGTTACAATAGTCCAAGCTAGAGAGAACCAGAGCTTGGGATACCATGAGCTTCTGGGGGAAGGAGAGGAAAGGCAGAGTACCTCTGAGGAGGTGCAGTCAGAAATTTGACTTTTTAGAGACCTCAGAGATGTGGGCGGAGAAGGAAAGGGAGGAGTCAAAGATGACCCTGAGGTTCTTAGCCTCGCAGGTGGGGGTCGGGGGGCCAAGGGAGGCCGGACAGAGAGTGAGGGGAAAGGATGGTGAAGGTGTGCCGATGAGTAGGATCTCCGTCTTGCTGGCATTCAGACAAAGATCATTGGCGGCACACCAATCTTGAATGGCAGTTAGGCAATCAGAGATGAGAGAGGGAGAGGAGGTGGCAGAGGGCAGCCTGAAAATGAGTTGGGTGTCGTCAGCGTAGCACTGGAAATTTGAGCAGAAAATGGCAATGCAGTGGGCGAGAGTTGCCAGGTATTCGTTGAAAAGCCAGGGCGAGAGGTTAGACCCCTGGGGAACACCACAGGTAGAGAGGAAGATAGATGAAAGGAAGGAACCAAGTTGGACCTGGGAGTGTCGATCTGAGAGGAAAGAGGTCAGCCAGGCCAGAGCCTGATCAGCGATACCCAGGTTTTCACGGAGACGGTTGAGCAGGATGGTATGGTTGACCGTGTCGAAGGCAGAAGAGAGATCGAGGAGATGAGGACAGAGGGAATGTTAGAGTCAAGGTTGGTGAGCAGATCTTCACGGATGTTCAGCAGAGCAGTTTCCGTGCTTCTGGCAGCTCTGAAGCCAGACTGGTGGTCATGGAGACAGCCAACAGAATTGGAATGAAGGTTAAGCTGAGAGATGGCCAACTTTTCCAGGAGTTTGCCAAGAAAGGGAGTAATGGAAATTGGGCGATAGTTAGCTGGACAAGAAGGATCAGCTGTGGGTTTCTTGAGAAGAGGATGCACAAAGGAGTGCTTCAGAGGGGAGGGGGAAGGATCCAGAGGCAAAGGGGTGGTTGCAAAAATCAGCAAGGGCCAGAGCGAGGGTGTCAATGTGGTCCTTGATGGTGTTAGAGAAACAGGGATGAACCTGTTTTGAAGAGGCTTTCATAGATCGGACTTGTCTAGCAACCTCGTCAGGGGTGAAAAGAGGAAAGGACGAGAAGGATGGTGGGAGGGTGGCTAAAGGAGGGTCAGCAAGCACAGATGGGAAGAGGAGGGGTGTGGGTGGAGAAGGTGGACAGGATGTCCTGGGTTTTTTAAATGAAGTGAGAGGCAAGGGCATTGCAAGGAGCCTGGGAGGCAACAGGAGGGGTAGAGACTGGAGCAGGGTTGGCCAGCTCCTTGCAGATTTTAAAGAGTTCGGCCATGTTGTTAGATGCCACAGAGACACAACCTTGAATGTGGACTCTCTTCTTGGTGAGGACAGAGAGTCAGTATTGCCTTTGTAGCAGGCGACAGGCCAGTTTGTCAGAGGATGAACAGGAAGTCTTCCATTTCCTCTCAGCTGCCCTACACATACGTTTAAGTGTAGCTAGGTCAGAGTCATACCAGAAATTGCACTTGACTTTGGACTTCAAATGGATCCTCATGACAGGGGCAAGAGCATCAAGCGTATCAGAAATTGAAGAGTAGAGCAGAGACAGGGCTGTGTAAGGATGTGAGATAGCCAAAGGTGGAGGAGGGGGAGAGAAAGTGGCGGCAAAAGCCTCAACTGACACACGCTTCATGGGCCGGATGTCCAAGAAGGTAGGTGGCAGTGTTGGGGTAGGCTTGGCGGGAAGAGATGGAGAGATGAGATGAGAGGAGGGAGTGATTGCTCCAGGAGAGAGGAGTGGTCAGAGGGATGGAGAGGGGGAGGTCAGAGGAGATCAAGACATCCAGTGTGTGCCCTGCAGAGTGAGTCGGGCCAGAGGGGAGGATGGAAAGGGAGAGGGAGTCGCAGAAGTCACGGAAGAGTACAGAGGAGGAGCAAGGAGAGTCCAAATGTATATTTAGGTCACCGAGGAGGAGGAGTTGAGTGGTAGAGGCCAGGAGGGAGGAGGAGAGGTCTGCCCACTCAGAGACAAATGAGGTGATTTGACCAGGAGGCCGCTAGATGGTAACCACAGTAAGAGAATGGGTAGGCGAGAGAGAAAGCCTACAGACAAGGCATTCAAAAGAGGAGTAGGTCTGAGTGGGAATGATAGAGGCAGGAATCCACTCAGGAAAGATCAAGGCTACCCCCCCCCCCCCACCGGACCGGGAGGATCTGGGTGCTGAGAGGATCTTGTAGCCATCAGGGAGGAGAGTGGCAAAGCTCGTGAATGAGCTGGCCGTGAACCATGTCTCTTTAAGACCAAGGACATCAGGCATCAGGTCTAGTTCTTCAAGGAGGTGGCAGATGTCAGAGGAGTGTTTGACGGCAGAGCAAGAGTTGAGAGTGGCAATATGAAGGAGGTTGCCAGCCTTAAAGACCTTCCGGGGAGGGGTAAAGATCAGAGGTACGCCCTGCGGAGGAGGAGGAGAGAGAGAGGGCAAGGTAGCCAAGGGGGGAGAGGAGGGGACAGCAGCAGATGAGAGGAAATTGATGAGGCGAGGGAAGCACCTATTAAAGAGGAGATTGGCCTGAGGGCCTTGGACCATGACAGTGCCATTTAGGTAGACATTAATGATGACTTTAGAGGAGTCGAAGGAAGCCATGAGAACTTCCCAGCGAGTGCCACCATTAATGGGAGAGGAGGAGATAGGCCAGAGCACAGAGACCATATGAGGAGTCCATAGATCTGGTGAAGGAACGACAAAGAGGATGTCGGTAAGGGTCTGTCTGGCGGAAGCATTGGAGTAGGTGTCGGTGATAGGAAGACCAGGATTAGAGGCCAAGACATCCGTTTTGAACTTCTTCCTACCAGACTTAGTGAGAAGGGAAGGATAGTCAATGGAGAATCAGTTGGAGAAGATAGGAGAAAAAGAAAGCGCCATTCGGGTGGAAGTAAGGAGAGGATGGAGATGCTGAGGGTCTAAGGTAGGTAGGTGTGAGACAAAAGAGAGTGGTGATGTCATTGGGCTGGCAAGTTACAGAGAAGAAACAGTATACAAGCAAATTACACAGAATTTTGCAATGGGCAGCAAGATTTGACTTTTTAGCACAAAGCAAAAACAGCAAGATTTGACTTTGTAGCACAAAGCAAAAACAGCAAGATTTGACTTTTTAGCACAAAGCAAAAACAGCAAGATTTGGGAGCCACTCCTCGACCTAGACCGCTTGGCCTTCTTCCTCCGAGGACAATCTTCCCTTGACTAGTCGGTCGAAGGCCTAGCAGTTCTGGTAGATGACTTTTGGTTTTTTTTCCTACCTTAAGTTTCCCCTTCCGTTCCCTGAACGCTTTTCCTGTCATGGATTAGCACTTGGAACACACAGTGGTATCGTGGCTCTCCCTGAGACACCACAGGCAGATGCGATGCAGGTCAGTAAGTGACATTTTCGAGCCACAATCTCTTCATTTTTCAAAGCCGGACTTCGGCGTAGAAGGAGTCGAAGAAGACTACATATTATCAATAATATTTGTAATGTACGCCACAGAAGAGGCGCGTTGAATTTCACTTGAAGCAAACGTGGAAAAACTGAGATGAGGCCAATGGGCGCTGTGTGAGCTATATATATGCACCCTTCGATGACATCCCCCTCGACGGAAGCCTTCGAGGCACAGTGAATCGGCGCCATTGATGCACAGCGCACTCTGCTGGAAAAAAAATTCAGAAGCAGCTGAAGCTGGATATTACATGTCAAAGATGAGGAACACTTGGGAGGCTACAATCCATTCGAAGCAGTTTTTTAAGAAAAGATAAAACAGGATACTCTCACTTCCCTGACTGAATTTACCTTAGCCCTGATCTCTTTAGGAACCCCTCAGTAAAGTAAGAAAGAGATTTGCGGACATTGTCGTAATTATTCAACCATTTGCAAAATACAGTCTCTGTTCTGTCCTGCTCACTTTGCACACAGCAATGATGGAGTATATATTAAGAACTTTGACTGAAGTGCCCTAGCCTGCGCCTTGCCTTAAATTTTGGCAAACAGCCCTCCCTTGGAGAACTTTGCAGAATTCGAGAAGACTTTTCTGGACATCTTGTTGGCCTTGCTGAAAGACAAAGATGTTGTCATATATCTGCAAGGTTCGTCACCTGCCACTGAATTTCAATTTGCGGAGATCACACAAATAACATGGTTTATCCAGGTTGGAGAAACCAGTACAAGGGCGAATTTGTGAATGTACCAAACCAGAGTCTTCAATCTCCGACTGACCAGATTATATGTATCGACCAGAGCCAGGCAGAGCCTTTTGGAGAATTATATTTAAAAATATTCTTCACTGCAGGCGCATCAAGTGAGTTGTAAATAAATGAGTTCATGTGTGTTGAATAGAGTACCAACATGGGTCCTCCGACGCAGGTGTGTTTACACTAAGACGAGAACTATTTTCTAATTTGAGTTTGTATGTGTGAGGCTGTGAATGGGATTTAGGATGCAAGCAGTATGCTTGGGTTGAACAAACAAAATTATTCCTGAAGTGCATTGGTGCACACAAATTATGAAACACGCTAAGGCTAAAACAATCTGGCAGTCAAACTCCTGCGGCCTAACTTCTGGTACCATTAATGCAGCACAGAGTTGAATCTTGAAGGAGAGACCATTTGCGTGAGAAGAATGCATGGTTCCAAACAAGATGTTCAACGTAATGTGTATTTGGGAAAAGGAGGTGATAGAAAATTGTATGTCACCATTTCCGTACATGAAGGACATAGAAAGCTTTTACTGTTGCAATCAGAAAGAAAACGAGATAACAGGGAAAAGGGATAAAGGGGAAAACTGCAAAAAGTGTCATGTGGGGGAGAAGGTATACTGATGTAAGCATCACGTGCTGATAAAGACAGCATCAATGGTGTTGAAACGTATAGGGGATGAGACAAGAACAGAGGCGATACATTCTGCAGAGACAAGTTGAAGGGTTTTGGTATTTTTAAGTTTCGCGTTATGGCAGTTTGGTCTGATGGCTTTCGGTGGGGATTTCTCCCATTTCGGGCCTTCTGTTTGTTGGTCCTTTTCCTGGTCTCGGGCCTTCTAATTAATTAGCTGAAGGTGGTTAATCAGTTTCAGTATACAATCTGAAGAGCTTGCCTTTGTGCCCTTGGTGAGGTTCCAGAACAAATTCTGATGTAAGTAATTTAAGCTACTTTATCGACACACCCTGTTTGCACCAAGTCATTTTTTTTTACATAGATGATGCTGTCGTCTGCTTTGCATGATGCACTTTACCAAGTTTGCAAAGGTAACTGAAATTAAAGTTTTCTACACAAAAAGTGGAGCCTGAAATCTGTTTTTTCCTTCAATATATGCCTCCGCTAATTAGAAACAAAATTCAATATTTACAGGTCGTTAGCGCGTTCATTTTTTTTATTTATGTTAAGTGTTACAAGGCAATGGACACCCTTGGGCCTGATGTTGCTCATTTCTATTTATTTAAATGGTTTAATGTTTTTTTCCTGTGCTGAGGCAAAGAAGGGGACCCACCTGCACCTGTTAATTAGTCTTCATTTTATTCTGCATGTCTCATTCACGGTTGAAAGGCAGAAATATTATAATCAGGAAAATGCAAAAAAATATGATTTTATTAACTTTTTATGTATAATGTATCAACATTGCTTAATTTGATGATTTACACAGATCTTGTGGTGCGTGAGGGAGTTCTTGGCGCATTTCTGGAGCATAAGGCCTGGATTTGTCAAGCGCAGTGATCTCATGAAGAAAACAAGGGAGCGCTACATGTCGCTAAAGCAGAGGTGAAAAAAGACATTCCAAGCCATCTTTAGCTCATTTCAGGACCCGTGTGCAGATCCCTGAACCATCAACAGAAGCAGTACATGCAACGATGCAATTGGGGGAACTGCATGGACTCTTTTTAGATACACATGGAGTCTTTTCAGATACGGAAAAAAAGTGATGATAGGCCAATTGCCTTTGCCTGTTTTGTGGGGGATCAAGACATTTTGGGCTTGTGTCACTGTGCCCTTCCAAACCCTCAGCAAACCGATTGGCTTCTGGCCCGAACGGAGGAAGGCAACAAGCCCACAAGAAAAAGCCATTCTCCCTACCCATGCAGCTCAGAAACTGGCATTATTGTCTCCGTTGATAATGAAAGTCCACATTATCTGTGGTGACAGGACACCCCAAACAACCACAGCCCTCCTGAACCTAGGAGCCTCTGAAAACTACATAGATGCTGGATTTGGTCACGAAATGTGACTCCCAGTAGAAGGAAAACATCCTCCACCCAATGGATGTCACTGATGGGACAAATTTAGCCTCAGGGCTGATGAGCAGAATACACCTTTGCAGCTCTCCAAACATCTGCACCAGAGAACCATCTGTTTTGACATCAGATCTCCTTCCTATCCAATCGTATTGCGGCAACCTCGGTTGATTTGCCACAATCCTTATATAAATTGGAGGCCATAAACGCTTATAGTCAGCCCGATCATTGTATTCAGGTTTGCTATGGCCCCATCCAGTGTATAGCAGAGGAACCCCAGGTACCAAGCACAGAACAGGTCCACCAACTGTGTTCCTTACGAGGAGTGCCAGAGAAATATTACACCTTTCAAGGGTTGTTTTCGGAACCAGATGATATTCCGCTACCACCACATTGGCCTTTTGACTGTGAAATAGACGTTCTTCCAGGTAAGCAGAGTCTGACAGGATGGATTCATACCTCGTCCCCGTATGAATCCCAGAAACTGTGGTGAAAAGTAAACAAAAGAGTGAACAGAAAGAATAAATTGTCCCATCCAACACTGATTCACAGGCTCCACCGTTTTCAGTGCAGAACAAGGAAGGCACAGTCAGACAGTGCATGGACTACTGGAGCCTCAAAGGCTGCATACGCAAGCGCTGTTCTAGTATTCCAACCATTTGGGCTTCAAACAGACATCAAGTTTGTTTTCCAAACTATCTCTGCAGAGCATAATCACCTCATCCAGATAAGAAAGGAAGATGAATGGAAAACTGCATTCAAAATTCTTGGGGCCTTATGAGTACTGGGTTATGCCCTTTGTGCTAAGCAAGTCAACCACTATTTCCAAGATTTATGGATTACGTGTTCTAGGACCTTGTGGATCTCAGTTTGGGTCCAAATCGAGGATATGTTAATTTCCGCCCCATCTAAAAGAACAACATCAAGGACATATCCAGGAAGTCTTATGCCCAGCAAACATCATGTGTATGCCAAAACAAAGACGTGTGCCTTCCATCAAGCCAGAATGGAGTTCCTAGGATACTGTGATGGATGTCTCCTCTTTGGAGAGATATGACAGCAATATTTCTTCCCAGGCATCCCAATCACACAGCAACATGGCCGTGCAGTCTTACCATGGTTGCAGGCTAGTCTTTTGTTCCCAGTCATTGGTAGCTATGGAGCATAACAGATACATAATCAGCGATAAAGGAATTCAGATGGTTCCCAGAAAGTTACAGATCACACTTAATTGGGCGATACCTGCCAATGGCAAATCTGTGAAATGTTTGGCTTCATGAAACATATTAACAGTGTTTTAGAGCAGCCATTATGCACCTGTCTCAGTGAATTCAATGTCAGGTGGCCGAAGTAGAACATTTTTCTCTTCTGCTGTGCTTTCTCTTCTGCGGTGCAAGCCACATCTATTTAGATTGCTCTGCTCACCTGGTTTGTAGACATTACCAGTTTATTGTACTTCTGTCAGAAGTTAGTCTGGGACGATATCGCAGAGAAGGCAATTGAGACACTCAAGAAAGTCTTTAGGGTGGTGCCTAGATTACAATAGAACAATGAAGCCAGAGCATGCGTCCTATGGATTGATGCTTCCGATGTGGCAATCGTAGTGGTCCTGCTGCAAAATAATCTGGCCACGGCCATGGAACTCCGATCACCTATTCTTCTCAGAAACAAACAACCTGTGTGCAACACTATGCCACCATCGAGAAAGAACTAATAGCCATCAATTAGGCTTTTGAAGTGTCAGCAACATCATTTGCAAGGTGGACCTTTTCCCACTTAAATCCATACAGACTAACATAATTTGCAACTTCATCAGTTCTTGTACTGCATGAACAGTCAAAAAGCGCAATGGGGCTTTATTTTTGCACAATATGACTTTACCATTGCGTATATCCCGGATCTGTCAAATAGACGGGCAGACGCATGGTCGTGCTCCCTGCTTAAGGAAGTAGTATCTAAAGATGAGTCTTTTCCACTTCTACCGGTGAAACATTTGCCTCTCAATGGTGCTGTCATACCTTCAGTGCGATACCAAAGTAAACAAGTGTATCGGTACAACCACTTGAGATTGCGCTATGACCACTTGAAGTCAATTGAGCAGCAAGCTCTGTCACCAATTCCACGAGGCCTGCCCATAAAGGCCTCAGACAAGTGAATCAAAGGATAGATTGGTACTGGCGAATAGCACCTCGGAAATAATAGTTTTGCTAAATTAATGTTATAAAGACTAATCAGTCGTGTTAAATCGTCATCTGTAAATGATGTATTCCCAAAGATCAGCCGACACTCGTTTCGACCCAAGTCGTCCTCAAAGCAGATACAGTAACCGTAGAATCATGAACATGTGTTACAAATGATGTAAACATGTATATACAGATTGTTGTAAACGCACAATAGAAACATAAAAGAATTGCACATTTGTTAGATAACAAAATTGTAAAAAACGAAATGTTGGTGAGCAAAACAAAAAGGTTACATACCCACAATCAAGCCACAAGTGAAAGAGGGTACAGTAGCAGGAAGAACAGACAAGAGCAATATGCCATAGTTATTCACTTCTATCACACGCTTAATTCTTGCAAAAATGCTATGGCAATGGGTATGTAATGCACCCCATTCTTTCATGGTTACTATATGCAATTATCTATGTGAATTGGTTTAGTGTTGATTACTTATAATTCCATGTGTGGCATCTGGTGAGTATAGGGTAAGTATCAAAATGTAAACTTCAGATCTATGGATGTAGTGACCCCGTAAGAAGGGTGATGCATACATGTCTGCCAATGAGCCCACACTCCTAGCACCAAGCAATGTTCTAACCAGTGTGGGTGATTAAAAACCTTGAACAGAATGTCCAAATGAATGCAGTCCCTTAGCCTTACAGATATCCAATTCATTATTGATCATCATCCGAAATCCGATCATTCCTGAGTTCCCGCATTGTGCAGTCTTAAGGAAATCGCAGCATCCTGAAAAAAACCTGCATTCCTGATGTCCCACTTTGTATGGGGCGCTAGAGGCCCATCCAAGATGGCGGCGTCCTGTGAGCTCCCGACGCTCACCCGAATGAATCCTGTTTAATCGCGGCATCCCTGACGTGCAATATCCAATTTATGCAGGCACAACGGTTAAACCACTCAAGTGTGACCCTTCTGTCGAAAAAACGTTGAAAAACAGAGCTTCCCCCATCACAATCGCACCATGGTGTAGGCCTCACCAAACGGATCCACACAGACCCTGAGAGCCAGACTATGCCGTGTGAGAGGCAACAGCTGTTACGCTGAGACACGCAAGAGACAGCGGCCGAGGACAAGGAGGAGCCCGAGGGCGAAGCCGGCCGCCACAGTCAGTGGAGGACGAGCCCCTGCGAACCGCGGCCCGCACTGATGGTGGCCGGAGCCGCGCGCACTTCCCGCATCCGGCCGCATACGACCTGATACGCGGTACAGTGTGGGGACGTAGCAGAGGCGGCGGCAGGGTCACCCTCGTGCCCCGGCGGAGGAAACGGAGCGGCCCGCCCCATCGCCGAGACAACACGAAACCGAAGCGGATGCCAGATACAGGATAAGAGGTGAGAGTGCGGAGGCACAGCACAGCCCGGGGGGCGGATTGGACACAAATTGAGGCGGGGAGCAGGAACAAATGACACTGGCAAACGGTACCTGACAACGCGTCACTTGATAAAAGTCTCATGAGCACAGGTCACCTCTCAACATCGCCAGAAGTGCTCTCTTGGAGGGTAGTACTCTAATGTTATTGGACCCTTGATTCTGAGCGCACCCTCTCCAGAGGCGAGCGTCCCCCACCTCCAAGGTCGTACAAGCGATACACCTACCGAATACGGATCTATAAATCCAAAACACACGCGCTATAATCCTCCGTGAATGGCGCCAAGACCCCCAGCGCTGGATCCTAATAAGAGAGGGGACGACTAACATCAGCCTCAAGCACAAGGCCCACCGCGGCCTCCCCGCGCTGCACCAACCCAGCTGGGCGCCAGGGGCGTTGCTAGGGGGTGGCTAAGAGGGCTATAGCCCCTGATCTTTTGGTTGTAGCCCCGGATAGAATCTCAGGAGCTACAGCCAAAAGACTAGCTAGCCCCCAGTCCCAACAGTTCTGACATCAGCATAGCCCCGGGTCTTTTCCAGACCTAGCAACTCCCCTGCTGGGCGCCAATAGGCAACAGGCGGGTAACGTCCTGCTACGCACTTGCAAGTGGGAAAAACAACAGACCCTTCGACAAACAATGAAAAACGACCACTTAGACCTCCTAAGAACAGCAAACTGTCCAAATCAGAGATCTCGGCTGCACTCCCAAACAGCTCGGTCCCTAAAGAAAATCGAGAGACATTTCCCCTGCCTGGGCCACCATGGGGAAAACAGACAAGTCCCAGAGAAAACTCAATTTTGATGCAGGCCCTGCACCCAAGGCCTCCAGATCAGAGAGCCGCCCAGAGTCCCCATCAAACCTCCCAGAAGAAGAGAAACCTCAACAACCAGACATCCGAGAAATACTAATGGACTTGAAAGCCGGAATAGGCGGTCTGGACAGCAAGATAGATACGCTATCATCCAAAGTAGACCTGCTCCAACACCGTCTTGACAAACACAGCGACAGATTGGATAGTGTTGAACAAAGGGTCTCAGATCTCGACGATGGAGTCTCTTCACTTACCACGAGAGTCGCCACACTAGAGGGTCAAATGAAAACAGTCTTAGCTAAAAATGAGGACCTGGAAGGACGCTCCAGACGGAACAACATAAGGGTGATTGGCATTAGAGAACAACAGCTACAAACTAAAATGGAGGAACATATTGAAAAAATATGCACCAAACTGTTTGGACCCACTGCACTGTCCCAATTGTTCGTAGCAGAGAGGGTCCACAGGATCCCGTCCAACAGATCCATCCCGGGCGCACCACCCCGATCAATCGTTGCCAAGCTATTAAGTTATAAGGACAGAGACACAATCTTTAGGATGGCAAGGGAGAAAGGTAAACTTCAGTACGATGACGATGACATTTGGTTCTATCCTGACTTCTCCCCAACAGTCCAAGTCCAGCGGAAGTCATTTACCTATGTCAAGCATAGACTTCGCGATAACCAAATCCCCTACTCGATGCTCTTCCCGGCGAAACTAGCATTCAATATGATGGGGGAATACAGTTCTTCAATACCCCCAACGAAGCCACACTGTTCCTAGACAGACAGGGATGCAAACCAGCCAACCAAAGCTCCGGACCATCAAGAAGAGAAAGAGCGGGAAGAATCCCTACTTGAAGAAGAATAAATGAAGCACCTGCATGCACCTAAATTGAAACTTGCCGTCAGGGCAATATCAGCATCCGGGAACTGGGAGCCCAACTCTTGGGAGGACACCTGCGCCTCATGCACTGCATGCTTCTAGTTCAAGTTGGGAGGGTTACCCAACGGACAAGTTGGGGGTTGTTCGTGTAATAGAAAGAGTTTTGTTGTTCCCTTTCAAAACACGCGCCACTTGTCGTTGCCCAATCGCCGCCTTTGCCCCTCGGCCCCTAAGAACTCTCCACACCACCTGAGATCCGAAGAAGGCCTCACACAACGATGTCACAACAGCCAAAGAAGCAAGCATCAAGAGACACCAGCAACCACCCCTCCCTGTGGGCACCAAATAAAACATTGTGACAATTCAAGGTAGCATCATGGAATACTAGAGGAGGCAACCACCTGGCCAAGACAAGGAAGATCCTGCAACTCCTAAAACGCCACAAGACAGAGGTGGCAACGATCCAGGAAACACATCTCCCCCACAACGAACACCAGTCGGCCCGAAACTGGGGCTGTCATCGATATTTCTCATCATACTAATCCTACACCAGGGGAGTGTCTACATCACTAAGCTTCCGCCTGATCAAAACAGAAAAGGACGAGGAGGGGAGATCCCTCCTGGTACAGGGGGCAGTGGCAGGAGAGGAAATAGTTTGTCAACTTCTATGCCCCCAACACAGATGGAGCAAACAACTTTGACTGGGTGCAATCTCGGCTGGCACAAATGGGCAAAACAACCATAATCTGGGGAGTTGATCTGAATACGCACCTCGGTCCACTGAAAGATAGAACGCAGTCAACATCTGTGAACCCATCCAAACCCAGCCTACAAGTGCAAGAAATCTGCAAAGCAGTTGACCTAATAGATATCTGGAGACACCAGAACTGGGAAAACAGAGACTATACATACCACTCCAGCACCCACAACTCGAGCTCGCGCATTGACTATCTGCTGGTCTCATCCCACAGCAAGTGGCAATGGGGGCCTTGCCAAATACTCCCCAAAACCTTCTCTGATCACGCCACTGTAATACTCAAATGCATTCCATCAAATGCCAGATCGAAGCCGCCATTCTGGCGCTTCAAGCCGGGAGCACTCGCTGACCAAGTGTTCGCAATAGAGCTACGAGAAGAAATCGATACCTATCTCGAAATCAACCACGGTACAGTTGACTCCGCAGGTACGCTGTGGGAATCACCCAAATGTTTCATTAGGGGGTGTGCATACCGAAAGAAAACGGTATCTTAAAATTAATTTGCCACGAACTAACCACTAGCGAAAATCGTCTGAAAATCCTAGAAAACCAGCAACATACGACTAACGACACCCTCACCCAAGCAGAGCTGAAGAAAGAACTTCTCAACTTCAGGACTCTAGCAGAGCGTGAACTAAAATTCCTGGGACACAGACACAGGATTAGGCAATATGGTGAGGGCCAGAAACCGGGAGCGCTTCTCGCCAGACTGATTGCAGCGGATAGAAAGCCTACCAAAGTAGAAAGAATCCGATCCCCCACAAGGAGATCTAGTGTGCAAAGAAGCTGAAATTGTCGAGGTGTTCTGAGTGTTCTATCAAGAGTTGTATAGCGACAATCATCCGCCAGACACAGAGGTGATCTTTAGATATCTCAGCAACACCAAGATATATTGGACAGAGCGAGAACTCTGTGAACCCCTAAATTACCCCATATCACTTGAGGAGATCCAAGAAGCAACAAAGAGCTTACCCTCTTCCAAAGCCCCCTGTCCCGATGGGTTGACCGGTGAAGTCTACAAATTTTTTGCCCACATCAAAGCCCCCCTCATTTTAAAAGTCTATGAGGCAGCAAGTGAGTCAGGCATTCTCCCCCAAACTCTCAGAGAAGCTAACATAATTCTCCTGCATAAAAAAGATAACAACCCCCCCCCCCGAGGAATGCAAATCCTATCACCCAATCTCCTCAATTAACCTCAATAACAAAATCCTGGCAAAAATTCTGGCGAACAGATTACTCCCACTAATGCCGGCACTAATACTCGCAGACCAGGCGGGCTTCGTACCCGGACGCAATACCACGTTCGGGATACAAAGAATGTTCAGGGCGATAGCTGCTCTAGACCCCGATCAGCAGGCGATAGCGGTGATGTTAGATGCCGAAAAGGCCTTCGATTCTGTCGAGTGGCCCTTCATGTTCGCAGTACTGCAACAACATGGGCTTGGGAAAAAATATATTAAACTGGTCTCCCTCCTCTATAACCAACCCCAATCGGCGATCACACTAGGGTCAACAAAATCTGCATATATACACCTCCAACGCGGCACTAGACAGGGATGCTCACTATCCGCCCTGATCTTTGCATTAGTAAGCAGCCAGCCTCCGTGCACGATAAATATAAAGAGGTCTAAATATCGGTCCCCACAAAATGGTAATATCCTTATATGCTGACGATATCGTCCTCTACGTACAAAACCCAAGCGAAAACCTTAATCCCATCATGCGAGAAGTAATAAAGTTTGGGACGGTGTCAGGGCTAAAAATCAATCATTCCAAGTCTATTGTGTTCCCTTTAAACGCCAACACCAGATCATTTGCGGACGGCTATAAGTTTAAATGGGAATACGCCCACGTCCGGCACCTGGGGATCCAGATGTCCCTGAATCACCATGAAATATTCAGGGACAACTACGAAAGTGTACTCAAAGCACTACGTGAGAAGGTAAACAGGTGGAAAACACTCCCACTTACCCCATGGGGGAGGGTGTCCCTAGTGAAAATGGTAATTCTCCCTAAACTCCTATACTTGTTTTCAAACATTCCCATCCTACTCTCTTGGCGCTTCCTGGGGACTGTGAGGAGCCTGGTGCTGGACCTAGTCTGGGCGGGCAAAGCAGTGAGGGTGGCATACTCATCACTCACACTTCCAGTGACTAAAGGTGGCCTGGCACTTCCCGATATAGAAAAATACTACTGGGCAGCCCAAGCTCAATATCTCAGTCATTGGTACTCAACTCAGTTCATAAAACCACATGTGCAGGTCGAACGAGCCCTTGCCTCACCAAACCTGCTGAGAGCAGTGATTATCAGCAAACAGGCGGTAGCATACACAACACTGAATATAGTACATTACACATATACCATTTGGAGGAAAATGGCCCATAAGTACAACGTACAGAACAGATACTCGCCTCTCCTGCCCATCAAATTTATCCCAGGGATACCCCTCACTGCTGAAAAAGTATTCCTTAACTGGGCAGACAAATGCAAGATTAGTATGCTAGGCGACGTCTTCGATCAAGGAACCTTCATAACGCCCCAACAGGCGAAAGAGAAAGGCAGCACCACCTCCCTTGATATATTCATATACTTTAGGTTACGATTTGCCGTGTAGGGACTCATCCCCTCGTTCCCGAAAGAACCACCAACTTGGCAGTTGCTGCATGGAGTGATACAAGCACAGGGAGAAGGTAAACTGGTAGCATCAAAATAGAGAACTCTTCTAGCAGACAAATCACCAATGAGCCCAAGGACAAAAGAAAGGTGGGAGAAATCGCTACAAATGCCTATCCCAGATGAAGAATGGGACTACATATTATGACAGACATAAAAAGTGGCATTGAACTCACGATTCAAGAAAATCCACTTAAACTTTCTACACCAAACCTACTACATGCCCCTAAAAAGGAATAAGCACTATCCCAGAGCTGAACTCTACATGTGACAGATGCGGCGCACCGGCAGCTGACTTTATGCACCTCGCTTGGTGTTGCTCAGCGGTGGTCAAATTTTGGACAGAAGTGCTCCGCGAAACCAAAGCAATAATAGGCGAAGAGATAAGATCCAACCCAATCATAGCATTACTAGGGATGACAAAAACCCTAGCACCACTGACGAGGAAACTGGCAAACATACTTCTGGTACTGGCACAAAGGAGAGTAACTATGGCTTGGGGACGAGGCCCCGCACCTACACCAACAAACTGGAGGAAGGACATCCTTTACTGCCAGGAAGTGGAAGCGGAATTCATAATAACATTGCCATTGCACGCGAGGCCTCCAGACATATGGGGCCCTTACGTGTCATATCTGCTCTCCAGCACCGACTCCCCCACAACCTCGCCAAATCCAACACAAACTGGAAACTGTGTGGTCTGAGTGCCAATACCAACATATCATTTAAGGGGAACAAAAGTTGTCAAATAAATACGACATGGGGGGGGGTCGAGGGCAGCGGGTACGGGGGTGGAGGGGAATGGACAATGGCGCTAGTTACAAAGCCTGCAGTTCAGGCTAGTTTGTATTGTTGTAAAACGGTAAATGCAAAAGCTGACGAGATATAATATCATAAAAGGAGGAATACGTGGGAGGACACAATCCATTAGAAACTAGGATTACAGCCTCATCTGAAATATTGCGTAATATTGTGTCTTTTAAGGTGCATGAATATTGTTAAGTACTCCCATTCCCCACTGATAAAAGGATTGACTTTTTTTACTCCCTAAAATGTTTTTGTACTCCAAACTCTGAAAAATGGGGGATAAAAATGCTCCCATTTCAAATAATCTTATCTGGAGCAGGGGTCGGCAATCAGGCAACACTGTTAGGAGATTGATTCCCACAGTAGCAGTGAGTGGGTCTCGGGCAGCACTATAATCGTTGTCGTGCGCAGGTCCCCGGAGTAGCAGATCCTCCATTCCGCATGTGCGTACCACTGCAGTCTGTCCTTGTGGCTGCATATTCTGCGGTACAGCATGCTCATTCTGGTGCCAGCATCATGTGACGCAGGCAAGGTACGCTGGTGTCTAAAAGCTTTTGTTGCCTGTTTAGCATGGTCATAGAGAGGCACAGCTCCACCTCACTGATGAGGCCCAAACAGGCCGGAACATGTGTGTGGGGTTGCTGTTGGTACTCATGTTCAGAAGAGAATTGCCAGGCATTTTGGTGCTGGACTGCCCTTGGGCAGGACAAAGACTGATATGTAGTGGACATTTCTCTTCTGTGAAAGTGTGGTGAGATAAAGACTCCGGTATGACTCTAACCCGGGATATAGGCCGTTAGTAGAGAAACTCCCAGAACCCCCCTTGTTTTTGCATCGTCTTAATCTTGCCTCCTCCATCCTAGTTTGTTTTTCCCAGTCTTTTTGGTCTCTCCTCAGTCCTGCATCCTGCCTCCTGGTTACAGCCACTTCCTCCTTTTCACCTGCGGGATCCAAGGCCTGCCCTGCACACCTTCAAGAGCCTCTCCTCCCTAGACCATCACTCCAGTCCTCTGTTGTGAACTGGATCTGGGATTTCATCTGGTTAGCCCTTTTCTGACCCCCTGGCCAGTACGTGCACTCCCTGGCCAGTACTTGCACTGCTTGCCCTTACACCACATTAATCCAGACTAGCCATCTTGTGGCCAGGGAGCTGGATGTTCAGGGGGAGGACCAAGACTGGCCTCATGTATCTCACCCTGAATACCCCTGCTTTCAAAACCACATCAGCCTAGAGACTGGACACACCATACTGAACAAGCTAACAGGTACGCAGTGCGGGGCATGATGCGCACCTTAAGGTTATTATTATGGAATTTATTGAGCGCAGATCTAGCCTCGAGAAGCCACAGATCGCTTTATGGCATATACAACAATACAGATACACAACGGAGCGCTTTACAACAGTACAGGTGCATAACAGAGCTTTGCAGAGGTAACAGAACAGATATAAAGCGGGGGGGGGTAGAATACAGAGAGGCACAGAGGAGAGGCACAGAGGAGGGGTACAGCTGCACAGGGTGGCGGGGAGCAGAGGGGCGGATGGCGTCAAGCGAGTCAGGTGGCACGGTTAAGAGTGAAAAGCCCTGATATATTGGTTCACAATTCAGCAAGAAGGCCACTAACCCTACACGGCTATTATATTTTTTAAAACAACAAGCAAATAAACAGATTCAGAAACAGGATATGGCATGACAAACAACAATCACATGATTGCAGAAGAATTTTTAATTGGTTGCTCTGTATATATCCTTCCATGAAAGAGTATGGTGAGAAGGCAAAAGGACAATCTAAACAATGTTCCGCTGACGGCTGGCCTTCCCCTCCTGTCTTTGACGCAGAAGCGGACTCAATCAAGAATCTAAGTCCACCGTACATGAGTGAGAGCGGGTGGCACATAGGTAGAGACTAGGGGGGCTGCAGGGGTCAGTTTTCCAAACAATTAAACATCCTCCGTAACAGAACCAGGAGCATGGAGAATAGGTCTAAGTGAGGCAAAGTGAATATTAGGATTAATATGTTTATGTGTTAGTGTTTGTGTCAGCAGAGCATACATTAGTGTGGTAGTTTATGACAAAAATGGCAAGTTAATTCAACCCAAGAAGCAACCTCAATCCAGGTTAATTGTCATGCTAAAGAGAACACAATGTCATCTACTGCAAGACATGGAACCATATATATAGTTTCTATCACCACAACCCGTATAATGCAACATGCTGTTCAAATGGAAAACCTGGAAGCGGAATATATTATTTTCATCATTATGCCCAGGATCATCAATATGCACTTTTTAGAACTGCATTCCCCATAGTACACAGTGTTGCTCTACTGGAAGCTTTGGAATAGGTGTGACAAAGCCAGTCCTATCCCTGACTTGGACTGTGGCAGTTCAGCGGACCCCAGTTCCTGTCCCACATTGTGTCAGCATTTTTCTATGTAGACTACTTTTGTCTCCAATCGTAGCTCCAAAGTGAGATACTGGACAGTGTCTTTACATTGCTTTCAGATTTCCAGCACCCAAAAACAAGAACCCCCATCAACCAGAAACACACGAGAGGGATCAGAGTCATCACCAGACCACTGCAATGATCGGCCAGAGATAGAGCCGTCTGCAAGAAGCAAGCAGAGGCGCTTCTACAGACACTGGAAGCATCAGTGCTCCACAACAGGGAGAGAGGAAGCCGCATCCATAGGTGGCAGAGCAGAGGAACTCTGAGCAGTAGAGGCAAGCCCATGCAACAAGAGGCCCCGTAGACTACCAGCGACCAAACGGGGCGAAAGACTCACCTCCCCTAAAGAAATTAACTTGGAAAACCTCGGAATAGGGTCATTGAACATGAACACATACTTTCCTGTGCTTCCCTCGACAGTAGGTGTCAAGCCCACGTGGAATATGTGGGTGGTGCTTAGCCCGCAACCTATGCCTTTTCTGTTTACACAAACGCTGGTGGGGAAGACGAACAAGTTACTCTCTTACCTGGTAATGTTCTTTCGATGGGATGGTCCGACGACGTATTCCATATCTATGACAGTAATCACCGCAGCACAGGTGCGGTGATTACGGTCATAGATATGGAATACGTCGGAGGACCCAATCCCCTCGAATGGGCCAAATTGGCTAAGGAAAGATCCAATCCTGGCAAAGAGGGCAAGAGGAGGGAGGATGAGAGGCGGAAGACAACCAAGAAACCAGCAGGAGGGAGAAATGTGTGGCGGAATGTGGAGGTGAATTGTGGATCAAGTGAGGTATTGGCTAAAGAGTGAGGGTGGACTGCAGTGTGAGTGTGCGTGTTTGTGTGGCAAGAGTTTAGAACGTTTAGTGTAAGAAGTGGTTGTGAAGTGAATGTTACTAGGTGAAAGAAGGGTGTTTGAGTAGTTTGGAGGGAGTAGTAGTGAGGAGGAGCGGATAGTGGTAGCGAGGAGGAAGAAGAACCTGTAGTGGAAGGAGTAGGAGAGCAAGAAATGGTGAACGGGTGAAAGGGTAGAGGCAAGACCTAGGAATGAAAAAATGAAAAGGACAAAAGAAGGGTAGGAGTGAGGCTGAGCAGTAAGAGTAGAAAAGGGAACAGTGAAAGTGAGCGTGTTAGAAGGGGCCTGAATCAAACAGGTAAAAGTCACCATCCAGATTACCATTAAAACACGAACCGTGGGATATTGTCAGGAGACTTAGGAAGTCTGAGGGAGTCTTGTAAGATAAGGCGTTTGGTCTTTAGGTCATCACACTTAGCAGAAGTTAGAACACTTAAGGGGGTCAATCGTCTGTATCTATTAACTAGGCCACGGACACCTTGGCTGGGGTGGTGGTTCTACAATAGACAAGAGAGGGGGGGACAGCCATAAGACTCACAAAATCTTTAATAAAAGCCCTCAACCTTGCCTCCAATACTGGAAGTGATTCTTGAACCATCTGTGACATAGGAATCTGCACGTTTCAGCCTTCCAGAGACAGTGATTATTAATATCATGCAGTAAGACACATTCCCCAAAAATGCACTGTACTGGTCCATTGGAAGGCCTGGTAAGTGAACAAAATCTTTTCAGCTTCATAGAAAGAACATCCGGGAAATTTGTAAAATGTTAAAGTAAATATCACTGAAATTTGCAGGCAGCATTAAAGAGAGGTAATGATGTTTTTCCAATACATTTTTTATGAAGATCCATTTGCAATTGATAGAATTATGTATAAATTGAAGTTTGACATTTTTTTTTAAGTGTCCAAGTTATTTCACATAGATTCCCATATCATCCCTTTTGGAAAGTAATAGAAACTCATAAATAAAGCTCAAAAGATCCAAGAGAACCTCAGGAGGGGACTGAAAGCAGAAATAATAATGCAGCATTATTCCCGGTCCACCCACAGATTGACAGGCAACACCATGAGACAATAAGCCCGAAGCATTTAGCACAATCTTTACATTCTCGCAATAATGCTCTTACCCACAGCAGGCCCTGAAAGAGAACCCCTTGCTTCCCTCCCAAAGCAAGATCCCCCAAAAGGATTTCAATTCATAATTTCATGGCCCACCCATCCAAATGAAAACAGACTGAGTCGAGAAAGTAAAACAATTCATTCTGCGTACACAGGGATAGCACTAAAAAATGCCCTGGCAACCTAAAGAGAAGAAAAGAAAAACAACCAAAAAAGACATGATGGTCCAACCGTAGACAGACAAGAAACCCCCACCGCAGCAAATAAGCAGACATCATTTAGAACCCGCTTTACATTAAAAAAGGGACTGCTTCCATTCTAAAGTCCCCCACATATTGACAGCAGCCATTGACCCAACAGAACAGCCTTTCATTCAATGGTAAACACGATAATTCTCTTATATAGCTTTGCAAACTTAACCTCTGAAAACACTATAGCCCCTCTGCCTGTGTCTTGTGAAGGACCCTTTGCACGCAGATGACAACCTCTGCATAGCAGTAATCGGTCCATGAGAGACCCTTCCTGTTTTGCCATTAGCTCTTCCACTGGAATGTCCTAGAGGACACCAAATGCTCAACCGGAACACCCTTGTCGCATTTTCCAGCACCTCAAGTTCAACATCTTGATTAAGAAAACTAAAGGCTACTCTAGTTTTAAAATGATCCATGCCTTCCATTTGAGTTGAAATCCATCCGTACTGCCCCTCCAGGGCCCCCAACTTTGTATCAATATGGTAATATATTCTCCAATTTCGATTATGCAGCCGCCCACCCAATCTTGTTAGATCTCTGATACAACTCTGTATGCAAGGCTTTGACAGAGCTAAAAAAAATACCCTTTCTCTGCTGATCAAATCTTGCTCTGCAGAAGATTTGACACACTGTGCCTCAGACGTTCACTTTCTGGGGGATTTCACGGTTTAAGAAACTCCTCTTTAGGGTCTTGATGTCCCATCTCTGCCATTAGGAACCTGTGCAAGCACTCCTTTGTTCGTGAAGGGTCTGCAGCTGAAATCCAACACTGGGGAAACCAGGGCCTCAGCACAGAATGTACGACTCTGTATAATATCTTAATTGCGGAGCAGTCTTTTGGCTTCAAGCAGCACTGCAGTTCACTCCCCTGGCAACCCAGGTCTGGGATTTCCTCCAGTGGAAGACTGGTTGTCTTGCACAACATTCAAATTTCTATGTCTGAGACATGTGTATACCACAAAGTATATCAAGAGGACTGTTCCTATGGGAGCTTACGATATGATATGGCATTTATAATGCGCCGGTCCACAAGTGTTTCTAGGAGCGACAAGACAAGGAGGGGAAAAGAGAGAGAGGGCAAAACAACAGTCTTACTAGGCCCGGTGTCATTCAGATAGCGCAAGTGGAGGGATGTGGAAGGGGAGAAGTGCCGAGGGGGAGGAGGAGTGATGTGTATCAAGATCCTGTTCCCCTTCTAGCCGCTTTTACAATTCGAAAAAGGTGATGCCAATGGAACTGAGTTCTATGCATGGGACAATAGCAGAGACAAACCACTGATGAACTAGGCGATCAGATGACGACAAAGTGTCATGCCTTCTGCTGTGTGGCTTCACTTTGTCTAGAACCTTATTTCCAGCAGCCACCTTGGATTGGTGACATCACTTCCTGTGGCCATCTTGGATTAGCCCCATCTCCAGCTGAAGGCCACAAGAGGCTCCTCTAGGAACATCAATCAGGAAATAAAATTGCCTCGTCCCAGCAAAACCAGGGACAATAGCAGACACTAACCACTGATGGACTAGGCGAACAGGTGATGAGCGTGTGTCATCCCTTCAGAACTCCCTCGAAGCACCCAGCCAGGGATATCCCAGTGAAAGGCGGAACTGTGAAGGGTGAAGACCTGCCGTTGACCAGCCTCTTTGACCTTTAGCCTATGGGCCCATGAGCCTATGCCCTCCCCCCTGTTGCACCTGTGAGTACCCCAAGTGTAGTGAAGCAGGCGTGTAAGTCATTGTTAGAACCCACCCCCTCACCTCTGACATACTGGATGAACAATAAGACACTGTGCATGACACCAGATATCATTCCAATACCGCATTGAGTATATGAGAGATGTTATGCACTCAGACAACTATACCAAATGTACCCTCGGACTGAAGTGGTAGCCGGAAATCTGAAGGCACCACTGAACATCGATGAATATCGAAGAGCTTTAAAGGAAATCTGGTAGGTGCAAAGTGATGTCATGAGGAGAAGACACAATGATGCACTGAAATTATATAAGAATACTTAAAGAATGAAGATGTAACTGAAGAAACAAGTGTAAGCATATACATGAGTGAAAAGAAACCATATATACACAGAAGATAAGTAACCAGATGAGTAGTAAAATGTATATACGCAGAAATGCACGGTAGATGAGCCATACAGAAGCTTGCCGCAGTAGAAGATATATCACGGGTAAAGCAGCCATGTTGAATAGGTGGCTGTTGGCTCCGAATAAACGGAAGCAAAATGCTCAAAGGAGAGACACCGTGGCTGCATAGCTGACAGATGTTGGAAAATGACTTTGTGCACAAACAAACGATAGCTGTTGGCCAGAGATCAAGGATGCAACAGCAACAAGCAACTGCAGGGTACAAAGGGAGTCAACAAGGATAAGCAATCAATGTAGAACCTATTTATCTTAGATTAAGCAATGGAGCAAATGTTTGCGAATAGCAAGTATTGAACAAATAAAGATGCAGAAGGCATATGCAAGATCGACCAACCAGGTCTCCATAGGCTGAAAAGAGTCATGAAACCCAGGATAATTGAATCAAAAAGCACTAAACAGAAAGGCGAGATGGACAAGATCATGGTCTCCTCACAAATGGTGCAAGATCAGTAAACAATCCTACGCATACGCTCCAGATCAAGATAACTATGTACCTTAACTCCCCTTAAAGTTCTGGCGAAGAGAACATCATGCAAGGTCAAGTACAAAGGAGAAGCCTTGGCTGAAAGCTTAACTGATGAGAGATGGTAGGCTGATTGGCCACGTGGACAGTTGTCTGACGTTATCTGCACCTGGGTTTCGTTTTGCTTATGTGCTGCTAAACGCAAGCCGAATTGCCACGGTTGGAAGAGAATGCCAACCAATCATGGGGGCCGATGCAACAGTGAACATACATTGTTGCAGGGGCCAATCCGTTGCTGTTATGCTGCTATAATCTGTATTATACATAGTTAAAGGACGTTCAAGGTATGCCTGGCAGATGAGGGGCAGCCAATCATGTTACTAACATCATAGAAAATATAAGTAGATATGTTCCCCTAACCAATCCCTCCGCCCGATAGGTTTTATTATTTGCCACGTAGGATGACATCATAGTTGACGTACATCGAGGTATAAAGTCTTTGTGTAACCAAAATGCAACAGTGTGTGAGCTACAATTTGTTGTCCACCAGGTTTCCCTACACGGAGCTGATACTGAGGTAGTATTTTGCCATATTCTTTGAGTATGTCCCGTTATTTGGGCCCGAGAACATTTATAATGGAAATCCCATTCTGCGCATAAGAACGCTCAAAGGTGCTCTGGCACACAAACTTCCCAATTATTGTGCTCTCTCTGCACTGCGCTAACTCACCTATAATGCATTCACTCCTGCTCCTACTGCTGCTACTCCTACTCATCTCTCCCTATGGTTTCTCACATCACGCTACAACTTCCTCCCTTCTTATCCTTATTATAAAACGAACAATTCGAAACTCCCAGTACTCCATCTCTCTTCTATTTCCCTGCAACAAACAAAGCCAACAAGCTAACCATACCTCCTCTAACACCTATGCACCTCGCCTTTCTTCCTCTGAGACTCAACTTCTCTACTCTTTCCTATCGCATCAACTGAACATGGCACTCTGGAATTCTCAGTCTTTATGCAAAAAAACTTGATTCATCACCGACTACTTTCATTCCAGCTCTCCTCCACTAGACCTTCTTGCCGTCACTGAAACCTGGATGTCTTCATCGGACACTACCACTCAGGCGGCCCTACACGACTCAAAACAATGCTTCATTGACTTTCGACTGACTGGCAGAGGTGGAGGCATCGGACACCTACTCTCATCTCGTCTCAATGCCTCACAAATGTCCAATGCCACGTCTTCGTCTACTTTTGAATTCACCATCTCTACTATTGCTCCGCCTCACTCGGTTCACATCTCCATCTATTGCCCTCCTGGTCCCACTGGACCATTCTTTGATGATCTTGGACAACTCCTTGATTCTCTTTTCCACTAAACATCACCTCATTCTCTTAGGGGACTTTAACCTTCCCTCTCCAACCACTTAATACAGTCTTTTCTTAGTGATCATACTCCTCACTCTAACCATAACTTACCTACCCACAAAGGTGGTAACTCTTTGGATCTCTTATTCATCTCCACCTCTCCCTCAGCCACAAATACTACTGTCACACCATCGATATGTTCTCACTCAATTGATTCCACCATCTCCTTTCCACCCTCTGACCTCGCCTCACCAATTACTAAAAGGAAATGTAAACCTTCTGCCACTCCTCCCTTTCTCACCTACGGTCATCACACGCCTCCTTCACACCTGAAGCCTCTTGCACAAACACTGCCTTCTACAGCTTACAATCCATACTATATGACTCATTCACCTCTCACTGCTTACTTTCACCTCCAAGTCTCAGCATTCTCAACCATGGGTCACCCCATTCATATGCTCTCTCTGCACAGCGACAAATGCGTTGGCTGCTGTGCAAATGGAGGCATACCCACTCCCATGAGGACCTGAACTCACTAAAGTCCTCTTCTGAAAAAGCAAGGGGCTGAACCCAACCTACCTACTGGCTAACTTTCGCCCTGTGTCTCTCCCACACACTACTCTAAAGTGCTCAAAAGGGTTGTGTTTAACCATCTTATCAATTCATTGGACATCCACAACCTTTCAGACCCCGTAAATTCAGGTTTCCACTCCGATCACTACATGGAAACTACTCTCAAATGTGTCCAACTTCATCGCCTCTGCTAAGCACTTCAACCTATCCTCTATCTTAGTTCTCTTTGACCGGGTCTGCTGCCTTTGGCACTGACGATCACTCAGATCTCCTTAACTCTCCTATCATGATCAAGACCTTACCTGGGTTGAATCCTACCTGGCACCTTGCCAATGCTATTTCTCCTGGAGCAACAGCAACTCTCAACTCACTCCTTCAACTGGTGTTCCACCTGGCTCTGTCATAGTTCCCCTACTCTTTACACTCCAAACCGCTGCTCTTGGGGCACTAATCTCCTCCTTTGGTTGTCGTACCAATTCTTTGTGGATGACAGCCAAACCTTCTCTTTTCTTGAACTCTCCTCTAATCTCTCCATCAAAATGTTCAACTGTCTCTCTGCCATTAAATATTGGCTGGGTTTGCACTCTCTACCAAAACAGAGGTGCTCTTCTTCCCGGCCAAATGCTCTCTCTCTCTCATCTCTTCCTCTGCCAATCCAGTTCCCACCTGATACTGTCCCCTACTTTTCTTCAGCTAGAAACCTCACCATCATCTATGACCCTTCTTGCACTTCTACTTTCATCTCCAAAACTGGAACAGCAGCTCGCCTCAACCTCCTAAATATTAGGAAAATCAGGCACCTCCTTCCAGTCAACACCACCAAGTAGCTGCTCTTGACCACTCTTGTGTTCTCCAAACTGGACTACTGTGCCAGCATCCTCTTTGGATTCCCAACTAGGCCTTCTTCTGTCCTTTTGACAAGTTCATTAACATCACTACCAGGACCCTTTTTGCACTCCCTCACTTCAACACCTACTTCCTCGTACCGTCACTAGGCTGAACGGCTGACTATGCAAAACAGGGCCAGATTTAAATAGCTTTTCCTTGCTCACAAATCTTTCCACAGTAAGGCACTGCTGTATCGGTTCTATGTAATTTCATCACAGGATGTTTCTTCATGGGGTTTTTGACGGCAGATTTTTTTAATGAAAAAAACTCCAAATTTTTTATTTTTTTTATTTTTGGGGGGTTGCCACTGTATGGGAGGATTGGTCCAAGAGACCCCCCCTCCCCTGCAGCCTCTCCCCCTTGTGAAGTCCATGGCTCGTCGGGGGTTCCCCCTGCCAGCAGGGCCCAGGTGGCGGGTGGACCACTGGCTGAAGACATTGACCAAACATGCTGTATTAAGCTAGGCCCCGGAAACCATTTTGTGAAATCAAAATGGCATGAGCCCTGTGCACCGCAGCGCGGCCCCCCACCCTTGGAGAGTCTCACTTGTCCCTGCGGCCGCAGCTCCTTGGCAAATCCGCTGAGAGCCTGTTCCCACCAACAGACGGACATGAGCTAGTGCTAGATGCAAACACTGTAACATTCACCTTCCGCAGTGTATCACTGTTCTCAGTATGACCCGGCCAGCAGGGCCGGGGTGGAAAAGAACTGTAAAATGGTCCCCCGACAAAAGCAGAGCCCCCAAATACTTATGAGCAAACTACCCGTGATGAAACTCTTCTCTGCATGACCTTTTTGACTAAAACATGTAACCTCCATGAAGATGGCAGAATGTGTGTTTATATGGCATTCTGGTTGAAGTACCCACATCCCCGTAGCTATGCGCAAATGGTAAAAGTGTCCCGGGGTTTTCATGTTATATATTTCGCCGAGAAGAATGCACCCCAAGGTCCCATGCCATAACTGAACTAATGCAGCTATAGTGCAAAGGAAGACAAATTGAACTCCATGGGGAGCTCATGTAAATGGTGCAAGAAAATGCACAATATGCATTTGAATGTACAAGCTCACCATGTGTCACTGCCATCAGTCTCATTGGCCAGTTGTTCCTGCGTGCTCCACCAACCTTACTACTACCTCACTTACCGTGCATGTATAGAAATGTAACAAAATGTTGTGGTTGTTAAATACTTAACATATAGTTATCAAATTGCAAAATGGGTATAGGTAACGCATTTGAAATGGCCATGTAAAGGCACTAACAATGTAGAAAACGAGCTTTGAAAAGACTCAATGAGTATTGTACATTATATGAATGTGAATGCCTCTTCCACATAATCTGCAACGCACAAGGAAAATACCATTGTGGGCATATCGAAGGCCATTCCCCCTTCCTCCCCATTGAAGCCTGCCAGACGGAAAGCAGAGGCCTGTGCTGCTCTGCTTCACCTCCCCCAATTCGGCTGGAGCCGCTTCAAACATTCACGTTCCCCCGCAGTTCCCAGGGCCGCGGCCAGCCACCTGAATTATTTACAACCCAGCAGTAAACCCCGGCCATAAACACAGGCCCGAAGGCGCCCTTTCTTAGGCTCCACGACCCACCAGCTCACCCCAGCTTAATCGCCCCTGTAAAATTAGGACACCAATATTATAGCAACACTGAAGGAACACATTCATAATGACTTCTAACGAGACATGATAACTTGGACAGCTCGCCCCTTGCCCTGAGACCCAACCTCGCGACCTATGATACCCGGTCAACAGGACGATGGTAACCATGTATTGATGTATCACCAAAAGACCCCACTCTAGGTGCATTCTTCCTGTGTTGCATTAACCTGTAGAATAACCTATTGGAAGATTTACCGGGGAAGATAATATTGCAATATTGAATGAATGCGGTGTGCGTGGCCTTAGGGCAGAAAGCCAAGAAAGACGTTCATCACTGACACTGGTCACGGCTGGTACAACAACACCGCCCGGATGAGCCCAGCTGACCTGGCCGGCCCGGCCCACGTGGGTAACCAATGACGTACACCAACCACGGCAAACCACATCACAGCTGCACCTATAGTTAGTCGTCGCCACCCAATCCCCACAAACTTGTGCCCCTATAGTGTGTAGGTTCTTATGACGCATTTTGTAAATATATATGCCTGTCTTTGCTATTGTCAGACAGAGCGCTCTCGGAATTTGCAGAGTCCTTTGCATGCCCTATTTCGACTTCTATAAACTCCCATTAAGCTCACCCGCACTTTGTCTTAGCCTCATTCCCATCTTGGGAGAGTCCATTATTGTCTCTCATTGTGGGGAGGATCGTGCTATCTGGGGACGCTCGCCTTCACCACCCCCAGTCACCAGCCCCCAAATCCCCCATCCCCTTTAATCTTTTTGCTATTCTCGAACACCAACACCCCATATATATATATTTTTCAGACCCCCCCCTAAAAATTCGATATGTTTTTCTCGTTAATAAAATCACGGTAAAAACCCCCGCGAAAAAACATCCTGTGATGAAACGAGGTCGTAGCCACTGTATCTATCCCTCCTCTATCCAACTCTACAATCCTTCGCGTAATCTCTGCTCAGCCTCCTCGACTACCCTTGTGGCTCCTCGCCCTCCCTGTGCTTCCTCTCGTTTACGCTTTTTCCCTATTCTTGCTCCACTTGCATGGAATACAATTCCCCCGAACATTTGAGGAACAGTCCACACGGATTTGTTCAAAACCAAACTATACTACCTCCTTGCCTCAGAATTACTCAACTACCTTCTAGCTAACATTTTCCCTCGCCTCTAACCTGCCTCTGCCCCTCACTTTCTCTGCCTCCATTCTAACACTTCACCCATCATGGTCACATCCAGAGTACAGCTGGCCATACAGTCTACCTGCACTTAAAAATGTCCAATGTTGGTTGTCCTTAATCTATGAATGTCCACTTATGTATTGTCCCCATGATTTTCATTTACTCCCCTCCACAACCTGGCCCCCTTTTGAGAAGCTCACTGCTTCCCGTCAAATCCGATTTCTTATCTATTGTACATTGTTTTATGAGCAGAAAAGCATTGTTCCTGCCTGTATATAAATTTTAAAAAGTGGTATACTATGATATATGAAGTTGGTGGTTACAATCTTGATTTACTAAATTCACCCTTAATTTTCATCGCAAACATTTGCCCAAGTGTTGTTCTGAATATACACCAGTTTCTCAATACAAAGACTCCCAAATAATCCCAATAACTGATGGTAGCAGGTTAGTACGTCTTTGCATCACCATTCTTTTCAGTGATGGATGAGGGGTGGGGGAAAGATGGAGCTCATCACCCACACAGGAGTGGAAGGAATGGGGTGCTCAGGGGTTAAGGAGACTCAGAACAAGCCCAGGAGTGGGAGGGGTGGAGGATGTTAGGACAGGGTGGGGAGGTCTCAAACACAGGAAATTAGTGGATCGGAGGTATAGTGCAGGGTTTTTAAGGGGGGCCCAGAACTAGTTCAGAGCAGGGCGGGGGGAGTTACAGGAGAGATCCAGCAAATGCTCAGGAATGGGATGGGTGTAAGGAGGATAGAGGACAAGAATCAGCTGAGGAGCTATTACCCACAAAGGAAAACAGTTAGACTTGCATCAAATCAACAGGCCTGCAGGTTGAGGCCAACTTGCAAACGGTTGAGGCAGAGGGCACGCCTGACAAACAGGCAAACAGATTATGTATGCCCTTTACCATGTGCCCTTCTCGTCGGGCTTCCTGGGAGTGCACTTGGCAACCATCCAATAGGATTAGCAGAGGCTGGTCACATAGGACGTGCCCATTAATGCTGCCCCCTCCACTGATCGCCAGTGTTGATCGTCACCTGTTGGGATCAATGAGGGTGGAGGATGGGGGGGTGTGGGGAGAGGGAGTGAGGGATATCACAGGCCCAGCCAGAGTGGATGGGATATGGGTAGGTTTCAGGCACATCTCATGGGCCATGTCCACCAATGCCATCCCAGCAGAAGATACTGGCCGCTTACTAAGATTTAGGAGGAGGTGGAGTATTCTGGGCCCAGGCATATTGGACAGCCTGGATTTTGGCTTGACCTCACACTAGGTGAATTGGGTAAGGGAAGGGCTGAAACATGTTATTTACAGCATAAATAGCAGACTGTGCAGATGACTTTAGGGGTAACAGGCAAACATTAGAGGGTAACGGGAGAAACAATCTTGCAACACAGCATGTATATCAGCACACCATTTAGGGCAGCCAGGAATGGTTAATACTTACAGTTGTTGGGGCACATGAAACGGGGCTTAGAAAATGTGTGAGGTGGTCGAACAGGGGGGTTGATTGTAAAGGGTTGTCAGGAGAGGTACATCTGTTTTGTGGGTTCAGGGGCATACATTATATGGAGTGTGACAAAGTTGCACTTTGAAGAGGACATGAAATGTAGTGAGTGGTCTTCCTTACTATGTGGGAATCCTCCATACGATTAGGCAGAGGGAATCCTGTGACCAGTTGTCTGGTTAGGGGACAAGCTTGATCTCTTCAGCTCACAGCAGCATGTTACAAGGGAATGCATTCAATATACCTCCCCCAGCCCTCTGCGTCCGACATGCATCAGCTAGTTTAACCCCAAACCTAGATAGGAACATGAAATTAGTTTGGTCCAAAACGTCACCAGTACAAAAGGTAAATCTTAACATAGTAGTTGCGCTATGAACAGTCTTTATAAATGGTTGTATACACCAGTGTTGGGTAGAATCCCAACAGCTTTGGCAGTGACCGCTTATCCATCTATACACATTCGAAATCTGTTTCTCTATAAACATGTCTGTCGTCGTTTTGCTCAGTAATGGTGTCTCCGGTGGGATGTCATCTTGAGCCCCCCCAGCTGCCTATGCAGTGCATGCCTTAACTATAGGTTTTGGTAGAACATGAGCGCAAAATGTATTTTTTCAAATCTGTGAAAGGAACAATGCCCTCTGCTTGGACTACATCACCCAACCTTCTTGCTACCTTTTCTGACCATCTTCGATTCCTCCAATGCTATTTAGCTCTGGCAAAGCTTACTGCTTTAGAGAAGCTGCTCCTCCGCTAGTTCTATCTCAGTCTCATATTCTCCAGCAAAGTTAACCATACTTTTATTACTAGTTTTCATGAACGGCAAACCCATTTGGATACATTTTCTCAAAGAGTACCTGACTTGGTGTTAACAACCCCATCCTCCACCTCTCCATCCTTATCAACAGATCCTTCACATCCAAATATACCCAGTCATTCACTACCACCAGTTGAATTGCCCAAAAATATGTATGTAGGTCCGGGAGGTGCAGTCCCCTTTTCCACATTGTGCTGGTTAACGTTTCTAGTGCAATCCTAGGGACCGCTGCCCCACAGTTTCCTCATCCCTCCTGTTTTACCAAACTCTTCCGGTCGGACCTCATAAGGAGTGGCCTGTAGTATGTATAAGAACTTAAGGAAAGCTATTATTTGGCAAAATGAAGCAAAAAGAAAAAGTACCTACATTCTTGTCTCTGCGCCAGCTGCAAAACCTTTTCCAAAGTGGCAGCAGTACAAAGACTTAGTTGCTGGTCTTCTTGCTGAAAACAACACTCTTCCCGGAGGTCCCAATCTTTATATCTCATCCTCTCAGAAACCAGGCTTGAAGGTTGAGAGTCCTGATCTCTCGATGAGAACTCCCCTCTGCGAGATAAGGTCCACTCTTTGGGAAGACAAACTGGAGGGCAGATGGACATGTCCAGAAGGACCGAGTACCACTGTCATGATTCCTACCTCTCATGTCCCCAGCCCTCCAAGATGTCAGGCTGGAGCCAGGCCACAATCACCTACATGGCCCTCAAGGGCCTCTCCATCCCTCCAAAGACCCACTTGGAGTCAGACTTGGAGCTCGTGGCACCAGACTCACTCACTCCCGTAGGACAACATTGGGGAATTGGACTTGTAGTGCATTGATAGGGACAAGATGGATGCCCCGACATATTTCGGTTCCCAGAACTGCATGTACAGTCTAGTCTTTTGGGTGTGGTTCAGCCCAGAGACACCTGGGATACCCAGAGACTATTTAAGCCACGCTCAGGCTGAGAAACATGCTTTGTGTTTTCTGCACCTGCAGCGTGACACTCACCGTGTTCGGATCGGTCTCCAGTAGGCCTGCATCTTTCTTCTGCGCTCAACTCCTGCAAGAACAAGAACACCGTTAGGAACAGCCTTACCTTGCAGCACTTCTGCCCATCATTCATGACTCCTTCTGTTCTGCGGGCATCTTCGGCGGTGTCATTTCCATCCCAGCACGCCGCTTCCTAAGAAAAAGGGAAAAGAACAGAAAAAAGGCATTAGTAAGCATTCACCAAATCGTCGCTTATTTTTAAAGACTGTACGAGCTTCAAACGCTTACCTGAATCCAGGCGCTCTGCGGGAACTCTGTCTCCGGAACTTCTCATCCATCTGCAAGAATGAAAAGACACTCCAGGTTAGGGTGAAAACATCTAGAGGCGCTGCATACCGCGCTTACTCACCGCATTTCTTCTTCATAATCAGCATCCACGCTGACAACGTCGCGGCACCTAAAAGACACAGAAAAAGAACTCAGTTCAATACAAATACGAAAGGGTCGCATCACGCTCTCACTCATCTTCAGCGCTACTCATCTCAGCATCACGTCGCCATCCCCGGACGCGGGCCATCATCTAAGGAAGGAAAGGAACAAAGTTAGAGAACTGTTCAAAAGACTCATTATACTTACCTGTCGGACTCTTGCCAGTGAAGTAACTAGGCAGCAACGCGCCCACATCAATCAATGCGCCCCTGCGCTGAAAGCAGGACGGAGACCACACTTTCCAAGAACACAACGCCCAGTCTCCAGTCGAGTAGACTCCAGAGAAGGGTTTGAGGTCGTAAGAGGTCAGAACAGGCTGAGTGACGTCCCCGTGGATACCAGGTGAGCGTTACAACCAC
The DNA here is from genome assembly GCF_040938575.1 of Ambystoma mexicanum. Classification (NCBI taxonomy): domain Eukaryota; kingdom Metazoa; phylum Chordata; class Amphibia; order Caudata; family Ambystomatidae; genus Ambystoma; species Ambystoma mexicanum. Next base: position 923,335,743 of record NC_090933.1, on the reverse strand, counting down.
GTACTCCTTTCCAACCTTTCGCAACCTCCCGCTGATGTGAAGAATGACGGGGGCTGGAGGAAATGCATACAGGAGTGGAAACTCCCAGTACGAAACAAACACGTCTCCCTTGGAGGAAATTCCCTGGAGCAGAACAGGTCACACTTCCTTCTAAAACTGGACACAAATAGATCCCCTTGAGGGGTTCCTCAAAGATTGACAATCTCTTGAAGGACTTCCTGAGCTAGTTCCCACTCGTAGGAGACTGTTCTGCTTGCTTAGAGCATCCGCCGCTGTATTCTCTTCAGCAAAGTGAACAGCCGAGAGAGAGAGATTCCTTCTTGCAGTGCCCAGAACCAGAGCTGCAATGCCTCTCTGCACAGTGGTAGTGACCCTACACCTCTCTTGTTGAGGCAGTACAGGGTCACTGTGTTGTCTGACATTATTAGGACATTCTTTCCCCGTACAGAGGGCAGGAAAACTATCAGAGGCAGTCGGATTGCCTTCAGCTCCAAAAGGTTGATGTGTAGTTTGGACTCTGATGGAGACCAGTGACTGCTGATGCTCAGATCGTTGGCGTGGGCTTCCCAACCTGTGAGGGAGGCATCTGTAACTCATCTCCGGCCATGGTTGTCACAAAGGTTCTGCTTTCAGGACGTTCTCCTCGCAGGACCACGACAGAAGATCCTGCGCAACCTTTCTCAGGACCTGAAGTAGGTCCGTCATATTGGCCGAGAACTGAGACCACTGGGACCTAAGGACCCATTGAAGAGACCTCATTCTCAGATGGGCATCTGGCACCAGGAAAATGCAGGATGCCATAAGGCTGAGCAACCTCAAAAAATCCAAGGCCGGAAGACGTTGGGAATTATGGAACTTATCGACCATCTGCCAAATGTGTTAAGCCCTCACTTCAGGTGGCGAGGCTTTCCCTGAGGAAGTATCCAGGACTGCTCCAATGAAATGGAGCTTCTGAGAAGCTATCATGTGGGACTTCTTGAAATTGAGGGAGGAGCCCAGTGTGTTGTGAGAGTGGCAGGTGATGTCGAGATGTTCCAGGACCTGTTCGGGAAAACGGGCCCTGATCAGTCGTCCAGGTAGGCATAGATGTGAATCCCCCTCACCCCTTTCGGAGACTTGCTGCCACTACTGCCATCAACTTGGTGAAAACCCTCAGGTGGAGGTGAGCCTGAACAGTAAAACCCAAAACTGATAGTGAACTACAAACGGCGAATCATAGGTACTTCCTGTGCTTGTGATGAATAGGAATATGAAAGTAAGCATCTTGAAGGTCCAGTGATTACATCCAATCCTGGAGCTGGAGTGCCTGAAGAATCTGAGAAAAAGTAACCATTTTGAACTTGTCCTTACTGAGGAACTTGTTCAAGTATCCCAAGTCCAAAATGGGTCTCAATCCTCCGTCCTTTTTGGGAATCAGAAAGTAAGGAGTGTACCACCCCGGTTCCTCTCCGCCACAGGTATCGGATCTATGGTACCTTTCTCCAGCAGGGTGGAGATTTCCTGCAGAAGGAATGGATCCGGAACCCTGAGGGAGAGGCTCCCTGGTGGATGATCTGAAGGCCTTTTTAAGAAAGTGAGGGAGTAACCCTGGGCTAGTCTGCAAGGCCCAAGCATTGGAGGTAAAGCCCCGCCAAGAGGGGACTTTTCACCACAACCTTGAGCCGCTTTGACTTGACCAACCTCTTGCCCTTCCGAAGGATGTGCAATACCGAGAGGGACAACCCCTCCAACCTTTGGTATGAGCCTGTTGCGGCTGCCGTATTGCCACTCTAAGCGACTTGGGTGCCGCTATAGATGTCTGAAACGTCTCCAGACTTATCAGCTTTGCTACTGTGAGGGGTCAGTAATGCAAGGCGGACAACATTTTGAAGATCTTTCAAAATATGCCATTTTATTTTTAAAGAAAATGTATCAAAATGCCTCACTATGCCTACTCTATTCAGGAATTCCTTGCCTAATATTAATGCTAAGGTGACACACTAACACAGGATAACTGTCACTCGCATTAAACAAAAAACACATAAATAAAAAGGTATGGCAATTCATCAGAACATAAACAATATGTACATTTCCCAAATGACCTTCTAAAGTCCTGGAAGATTTCCCTTCCCCAGGATTTAAAGTCACTTCAACAAAATGTTTGACCTTGAAAACTAAATGTCTTAACTCAGTCCTTAAAGATGGAAAGTTAAAGCAAAAGTTAATTAATAAAATGTTCCAATGGTAAATCTCCTTTTGGGTGAAATGTTCCACTTTGCACTTCAAGCAAAATAGCCCCAATGGTAATCCTGGCCACAATGCTTTGTCAATCGCACAGGAAGATTCGCCACAGTTCAAAAGAAAATGCAACAACCACTGTTAATGGTACACAGTTCTTGATCAACAGTTAGGATTCCTTTCAATATGGTTTCAACAGTCAAAAATTGTATATTTGTCAGGATGACTTCTTACTACTGCTGCTACTACTCCAACAACTATTTTTCTTCTTAGTTTTACCATGAGAACAGTCACTTTTGTCCCACAGTAGTTTACCCTGGTTTTGACAATTGCAATGTATCATCTACTGACAACCAAATGGATCTTGGGAATTACTTTGGACTACTGCCACAACTTCAATGACTTTTAGACAGACTGACAGCTTTGCTTGGACAATACTTCAACCTCTTCAGGCAGGCTAGGCACTCTTCTTTCCAACTGTTCTCTTTAAAGGAGCAGCCTCTTAGCCTCTTTTGTCTAACTGTCAACAATGGTAACCTGTGTTTGCCTTCAAGACACTCTTCTTTATGGGCTTCACAGTCTTGGGCATCACAGGTTGACCCTACTTCAAAAAAAATTCTTCACAAGCAGCAAATTACCTTTCCCTAATTTGACCTGCACCTTTCTGCCAGCTTTCAGTCCAACAATTACCCAGAAGCCTCGGTGCCACTCTTAGCCTCAGGTAACAGTTGTATGTGTGTTGGTTTATGCCAATGAACTGTTAAACTTTAAGCCAATCCAGCAATACTGTAAAGTTATTGAGAAAGGTTCAGCTTCACAGTTAATATGGGGTACCTCTTGGCTCTAGCCAATGTTTGTTCTCCTCAGTCTTTTATACTCTCTTGAATAAGAGGTATGCCACTTATATACAAAGTATACGGTTCGGTCTTTCAGGCGAAACCACAATTAGGTACACGCGACTACTCTGATGTATTTTTCAAGCTTTAAAGGTGGTTGTGAAATTGTGTTCCCATGGAAGCAAAGGATACAGTTAAGGCCTCCTCGGGGAATCTCATTAAGGCACACGCAACTATTCATTAATGTAGTTTTCCCACGGTAAAGATGTAACTTTAATAGTGTCAGCGTTAAGTGTCCTGTGATGATCTTCTTAGTGTTCCCTTCTTTTAATTAAGGACACGCAACCAGTCTTTGAACAATTATAGTCTTCGGTTATTAGAACAATTGGTTTAACAGCGTTCGCTTCCTACGCAAATAGGAAGACTTACTTGATACGCTCCATTGTTCAAGGGATTTTTAATACAACGGTCCACTTCAACTCGCTGCAAGTCTTACGCGAGTGGCAAAGGAGCTGGTTATTGTTACCTGCAAAGCTTGGGCAATGCTTTAAAACACTGTGCTTCACTCAACAGCTTCCCTGACTTCAACTACAACTTCTACTGCTTTGGGCTCACTGGGGCCCAAACCCTTCTCCTGAACAGGTGTCTCAGGTCCGGCCACATGTCATGGGCGTTTACTTTGCTACCAAGACCCTCGATGAGTGCTTCTTGTCTCAGTATTCGACACGCCAGCAGCTCGGCAACCATGGCAATCAGGCTCACATGAGAAAAACATTTCTCCAGCATATCTTCCGCTGTGCAGCCTCTGCACTTCAGAGTTTGGGAGGAGAGGACTGCCAGAACACGCAGGTGAAATCTGTTGTCTCCTTGTTCCAGTGTCCCTCTTGTTCTCCCAGTTGTGCTTGGTTTGCCAGCCTCGTGTCTTCCTTCTGCTTCCACTGCCACACCATGCACTCCAGCCAACGTTCCAGCTTCTTCCACTCCTACCTTCTTTCTCTTCCTGAGGGGGCATTTCATACCTCCCAGGTTGAATGATAAGTTTCAGGTGTGAGCAAATAGCCTTAATTGCCTGACTATTTCCACAGCTACAAGGCTTATTTGCCTGACTACTACATCTGCATGCCCCTTCAGCCCTCTTCCTTGTCTCAGTCCCTCTAGGATTCTGGGACTTGATGATTCTTTTGATAAAGTTAGGTTTTTCAACTTCTGATATTTGGCAAACAGCCATCAAGAGTGTGGGACTATGGGGAAAGTTGAAGAGGGGGTTATCCCAGTCTTCCTGGTCTGTTTGCCCCCATGTGATCCTCCCGCAGTACACCACCACCCTGGTCGGTATCAGGAAGCGTCTGCCTTTCCCTGGTGACATGAGGAGGGTGACAGACCAGGTTTCTAGGGAAAATCATCTCCGATTCTTCAAACTACCAACGAGATGAGACCCATCAAAGGGCATGTTCAATAACCGAGACTGAACATCAGGTGCAAAGCCAGATTTCTGCAGCCAAGCGAACCTGCGTGTCACTAGCTGCCATGGCCCTGCTGACGCAGAAAGCAGAATCTTGTCCAGGATGTATAAACTAGCACATGGCTTCTTTGCCGTCTTTAATAATGTTCTGGAACCTTTCTATTTTCTCCCCTTCGCAGATATGGTCATAGCATATGAGTAGATGTTGCTAAGGCACCAGTAGTGTTGATTGATTTTTATGCCATGCTACTGGTAGCGAAGACTCTCTTATCTAGAGTGCTGAAATTCTTATCGTCTCTGTCTAAAGGTATAATTGGATAAGCGCCATCCCTGGATGTAGAAGTGGCCACCTGTACTACCAAGCTTTCCCAAGTCGGATGCTTGGATAAAAAATCCGGATCAACACGAAGGCTTATATTTTCTAGTGACATTTTTGTTAATTTCTGGCTTCTTATCTGTAATTTCCCAATTTGTCATCATCCTTTTCTGTAAGGCAGAGTAGCAGGGTAAAACATGATCCTTCTGTGGACCCTTGTCTAAAATGTCAGTAAGATCATCCTACTGAAACACTGCAGCAGGCTTTCTCCATCCCAGTGTAACGCTCACCTGGTTCCCACGGAGGCGCGGCGTCGAAGGCGCAGAACTCTGAAGATGGACAGGAAGGGCCCCTCTATTCTGGCTTCCCTGGCTCGTTGGATACCCTCCTGTGCGTGAAAAGGGAGTATTACCAACTGTGGAACAATGCTCAAGCCTCCCACTCCCTTCCAACCCTCCACGATACCTCCTCCACGATTCCGCGTGAAGCCTCACCTTAGGGTTTGGAAGGATGAGCTCTCCATCCTGCTTCTGATGCAGGGGCGCGTTGAAACCCAGTTACTTCACTGGATTGAGGATTGATGGGAGTTCAGGTAAGCTTGACTGTTCAGGTAAGGCGCTGTAAAAGTTCTGTTCAAAGGTTCAAGCTTAATAATAATGTTCGTTGTCTAATTGCAGCAAGCGCTAATGCTTATGTCTTTTTCCCCTTAGGGGCCGGGGTTCGGAGTGCCGGAGATATGGCGCCGACCCGAAGTGAAACAGTTCTGGATGAGCGCTCAGGTAATGTCTTTGCATTCGCTCATTCAATGTCTGTCTTTTTTCCCCATAGGGGCCGGGGTCCGGAGATGCCAGGAAGCGGCAGGACCCGAAATGCAGTGGGAATAATCCAACAGGTAAGACTTAAAAGGAAACTGAGCTTTCCTTATTCCTTTTCTCCCTCTCACCTTTGTTCTTGTCTTTTTTCCTCTAGGCACCGGGGCGTAGCTGAATCCGGAAGATCGCTGCTGAAGATGGAAGCGCCTTGCAAAGGTGAGTAAAATGCAGCGCTGCAGCGATCGAAACGAAATGCCTTTAAAATGATGTCTTCCTTTTCAGGGCCGTGGGAGAAATGACTCCGGGATGCAGAATTAGCAGTTAAGGGCTTTTCTTCTCCTATTCTCTTCCTTTCTCCCCTTGCAGGTGTTCCAGGGTGCTGGCAGGCGTGGCTGAAGTCAGGATGCAGGAGCTGACACGGTGAGCGTCCAGCTGCTAGGTGCAGAACAACGCGAAGCATGTGTGGCTGTTCGGGTGGGGTTTAAATAGCCTTGGAAGAAGTTCCTGGTATGTATCCTTCCACCAATCAGGTATGTATCCTTCCCCGACCACACCCGGGTGGTGAAGTAGTCCTACAGGTTAAGTAGTCCCATTCAGGCCTCAAGAGGGCCTGGATGAAGCAGCAAGGTCTGCATCAGGTAAGTGTGCACCCAAGCACTTAAACACATATCTTCTTCTATGAGCCTGGCGCCTAAGGCGCCAGGACTGGGGTCCGCTATGAGCCTGGCGCCTAAGGCGCCAGGACTGAGTCCAAAGGGCCCCAACTTGGGCCCGCTGAGACTTCCCTGGGGAAAATGATGTCTGCCTCTGGGGTTGCTGGGCCCGGCCTGGCTCCTTAGAGGTAGGCATCATGACACCCAGACATTCAGTGACCCTATTCATGAGTGACCTATAAGAGGCCTCTGCATGCCCTCAGGGATCTGTAGTCACAAAATCCACCTCAGGAGAGGTATCCAGGCCACTAGCATTCTGCAATGAATCAAATAGGTGTTGCATTTTTGATTCCTCAGAAATGAGAGCTGGAACATTTGGAGTTCCATATTCAAGTCGAAATGGAGGAGTGTCCTATGACTAGTTTTCCTCAAAAATAGACATGGACTTGAAGGAGCCAGAGCTACCTTCCCTAAGATTTTTAACATTTCGAGATGAAGCCTCCCACTCGGCCTTAGAGGCCGACTTACCTGGACATACCACCTAGTTCTTTAGTCGGAAGACGTCGAGCTGGACCTGTGATGCCTTTTCTTCGCCTTCTTACGAGACTGTCACACCTCGGCGCCGTTCCACACTACGACCCCGTGCTTCATACTTACCTCGGGGCCGACAGTGGAAAAGGACATCTGGCAAAACTATTGCGCTTCGCCGTTCTCTTCGGCATTCTGCAGTGCCATTCCTGATGAAGTGGAGAATGCCCTGGAGGCTAACGACTACTGCACCAGCCAGACGGTTTCGAACTACGATTCCCATGAAACCTAAGGGAATTCGTAGTCCATAACATCACATGTGCCTCCCCTCACTTGGCTCCACCTCCTCATTGATTTAAGCGGCTGCAGCCCGGAGGACGCTGCTTCTGTTTGAAAGTTACAGCCGGCGCTTAAGTTCCTTCTTATCGCCTTGTTCTGAAGCTCCTCTACTGTTTCCAGTCTGCTCAACGGATTCCTGTTCCTTCTCCTTCATTCCGTGCGCCGTGTACCGAACCCTCTTTTGAACTAAGGACTGCCTGCCTGCCTGCTGATTCTGTTACCTTCTTGCTCGCTCGTGTACCGACTTGAGGATTGTTGTAAGGACTGCCTGCCTGCTGATTCTGTTACCTTCTTGCTCGTCTACGTACCGAATCTTTCCATTTGGCTGTACTGTTAAAGGACGTTTGCTGTTTCGGATTCTACCTGGTTCCGCCCTTTAAGTGCACTTTGGGGACGCCTTGCAGTTGTGCTCCCACCCGGATCTAGTGCGTGCCTCGTTCCGCCCGGGACTAGCTACCCAACTAACATTCCCCGTTTATTATTTTGCACTGTCGTGTTCTGCATCCTGGAGTACAAGGGAACTTTGACTCCCTAGGGTAAGACTTTCAGTGCCTTTTTCTCTTTGTTACCGACACTACTCAGGATTCAGTGCCTTTTTCTCTTTGTTACCTACACTACTCAGGATAGTTTCTAATTCCTTGTCTATAATTCCAGGGGTTATCAGGGCATTGTGGTATCAAGATCCAGGGACTGGTTTGTTCAGGTACTATTCTGTCTTATCTCCATCTATTGGTAGTTGCTGTTATTCCAAGTGATTAATCGTGTGTGGTTTCTTGCAGCTGGGTCTGTGGCGGTGTGTTTCTCCCCGCTCTTTCGGGTGATCAGTCCCTCTGTCTGGCACACTTAGCAGTGGGTCATATCATCAGAAAGGTCATTTTCCCTCATAGAGAGGAGGCTCGGGTGGAGGCTCCAACCCGAGCTCTTCAATCAACGCACAGTCTCGCTGGTTTGGCCTCTTGTCTTGTCCACTCCCGTTCGGTGAGTAACAGAGACGAAGACGAGTAACGGGAGCCACTTTGAGATCGAGTGCTTCTTGGAACGCTTTCTTGGTGGTGTGCCTCCCCTTGAACACCTTTCGTCAGAGGATCTCCTTTTAGAAGGAGACTATTGGGATTTATGCTTGGGCCCAACAGCAGTGAGATTCTCCTTCCTCTCTTTAAGCGCCTTCCCTGTCATCGACTGACAGTAACCGCAGTCCTCTGTCGAGCCCGAGACACCAAAGACAAATGCGTGTGGGTCTGTAATGGACATCTTACCCCCCCCCACCCCAACACTTGTGTATGAGCGCGATAGAAATAAGATAGAAATAAAATATCAATTAAATTCTAAAATGTCAACTTTATTAGCAATTTTGATCAAATGCAAACTGTGCAACGTACAACACGGCCAGATATTAAACATAGCCCAACAAAAATCCACTTATCATTAGTCTGCTGCTTCCTCCAATCCAAATAGGACTAGCAACAGTCTTAGTCCTGAGGACCCTATCCAGGTCCTTAACCCACCCTAGGACTTCATCCCCAATAAATCTGAACTTGCTCGCAACTCCACCACATATGCCAATAATCGGCCTGCTCCCCACATTCATGCCAACAAAGAGGGCTTGCCCCCGGCAACATCTTAGCGAGTCGCACTGGGTCATACTGCCACCTGTGTAGCAACTTGATCGTGTGGAGCTTGTACTGACACGCAATTGAGGCTCTGTGTACCCCTACACACATTGTGCACCACAGTGCGTTATCTACTTCCGTACCCAAGTCCTCGTGCCATTTGTTCCTGAGCTTCACTACGTTACCCTTCCCCACCTCCACTAGTGCCTTATGCAGGGCCAACATCAAACCTTTTATTTCACTGTGCGAATCATGGACCTTCTCGAAAGGGGTGAGGTCTCTCTGTATCAGTTCTACAGAGGGCTCTGCCGTGACCACACCCTTCAGTTGCAGGTAAGAGAAGACTGACAGTTTTCCGATTCCCAGTTCCTCTTCCAGGTCCACCAACAAGATAAATTGGCCCTCCCTCCATAACTGTCCCACCCTCGTCAGACCCGCCTCAAACCATGTCTGAAACCTGTCCAGATTCAGGATTCGGTCCTTCACCATGGAGCCCACAAATGGGTTACGAGTGGGGGCCAGTCATCACACCGCTCGTCCTCGGCCCTCTCCAGCAGATATACCAAATGACCCAAGAATGGGTTGCTCCCTAATCCTTCTCGGAATCCAGTCTCTCGGCACTCATATCCACTCACGCACCGTCGCCGGCCTAAGATGGAAGTTAATAAAGGCCACCCATTGACAGTCCATCTGTTCCCAGAGATGCGGGACCAGTACCCTCAATTGCACCTCCTTATAGTATAGGTACATGTCCGGGAAGCCCATCCATCCTCTTTCCTTCGGCAGCAGCATAACCTCGTATGCCACCCTTGCTTTTTTCCACTGCAACAGAAACTTCAAGAGGCGTCCCTTAACCTCCCGAAACAGAGAGTCTGGGATTTGGATTGGGAGCATCTGGAATAGTAAAGCATTCTTGGGAGAAAGTTAATCTCAATGGCATTCAGCCGCCCCATCCAGGATATTGTCAATTGGCCCCATTCCTCAAGATACACAAACAATGAAGCTAGCAGCGGTGGATAGTTTCTTCATAAAGCCGTCCCACATCACTTTATCCCCAAATACTGCAACTTGTCTTTCTTGATCTGCATCCCCAATGAAGCCAACTTCTGCGCTTCTTCCTCTCCCATCTGATCTACAGGGAACAGAATAGATTTCCCCTTTTTGATTTTGAAGCCCGAAAACGCACAATATTGCCCACTAACTCCCGTATAAGCCCAGTTTGTAGTCCTCTCCTCCCCACCCGGATACCTTCCACTTGGGGGGTTATCGCACAACCTCTGAGCCAATGGCTCCAAGGAGAGAGCAAAAAGAATTGGCGAGAGAGGGCAGCTCTGCCTCATGCCTCGCTCCAACCCAAATCATCGTGAGAAGCTCCCATTAGCTGCCAAACAGGCCTTTGGGGCCGTTTACGCCACCATGACGCCTCAAAGGAACTTACCCCTTAATCCAAACTTGATTAGAACTGCCCATAGGAAGTCCCATTCCACTGTGTCTAATGCCTTTTAAGCAATGACTGACAAATGTGTGGGCTTCCGCCCTCTATCTTGGGCCCACTCGTCCAGGTGCAATGATTTGCACATTGTGTCAGCCCCCTGCTGACCTCTAATGAACCCTACCTGGTCCCAGTGGACTAGCCGCGGCATATGGGCATCCAATCTGCACCCGAAAAACAGAATGAACAACTTTGCATCCACAATGAGGAGCGAGATCGGATGGTATGGACTGCAACTCCGTGGGTCTCTACCTTTCTTAGGTATGACGGAGATAAGAGCCCTCACAAACTTCTTCGGTGCCCTTCCGGTCTCTAAGATGTAGTTAAACAATTTAACCAAATACGGGACCAGGACGTCCGCAAATGACTTATAGAAACCAGCGGTGTACTCATCATCCCCCGGCGCCTTCCCGCTCTGGTGTGTTCTAATGGCTTGGAAAACCTCTTTTACCGTATTAGGAGCGTCCAAGTCGGAGGCTTCTTCCAGCGTCGGCTTCGGAGTCTGCACTCCGCTTAAGTAAGCGCCCAATTACAGCCCATCTGTTATTTTTTTATATTTATTTTAATTCTTGGAAGAAGCGCTATATTCTGATAAGCCTCAGAGCACAAAAAAGGGCAGGATAAGAATGAGAACAAAGTAGTAAAGAGACGAGAGAAGAGTCCACAGCTAATGAGCAAGGTTAAAAAACAGGGTTTTTACATTTCTCTTGAACTTTATAAGAGATCCAGAAGTCTTCATCACAGTAGACAGGACATTCCATTCACGTGGAGCATTGACTTCAAAGCTACAGTCACCAAATTAACCGTGGTCGTGGCTGATTAAGCTGCAAGTTGTCCGATGATCGCAGTAATCTGCCTGATTGTTTCTGCAATAGCTTCTTAATGAGATAATGAGGGGCACTTTGATTCTGACATTTATAAGTGAGCGAAAGGATTTTGTGTCTAATCCTCTGCTTCGAGGAAGCCAGTGCACATTTTTCCTCGAAGGGGTGACATGATCACGTCTTGATAGGCCAAAGACAGCCCTAACGGCACCATTCTGAGTGTTCTGAAGACGTTGGAGGTTGCCTTGTGATGTGCCAATCAGCAGACTATCACAGTAGTCTAAGCATGAGTTTGCAAAAAATGATGCCATAAAAGACCTTATGGCAAGACCGAATTGATGAAGTTTAATGGCATGACCACATGAAGAATGGATCTGAGATACCTGCTTCTTCATTGATACATCGGCATCTAAAATAACTCCTAATGTTTTAACATATTTGCTCACAGTGATTGTGTTGCCTGCTATCACAAAGTGGGCATAGGCAGGACTGAGTTTCTTCAATCTAGGGCCGGAGGCAGCAACTTGGTTTTTTAGTTATTCCGTGCCAACGAGTTATGTGCCATCCAAGCATGAATTTCGTGGTAAACCCCATTCACAGCTGCAGCATCCTCATTGTAATTGCCAGATAGCTCAAAAAGGATCTGGGTGTCGTCTGCATAATGGCAAACTGAACACCCAGACAGTCTAGGAGATCCAGAAAACGTCCAATGTAAATGTTAAAAAGTAGTGGGGAAAAGCCTGAATCCTGCGGAACTCCACATGTGAGAGAGGTGGGATTGGCTGGAGCACTCTCAGGAGCCACTCTAGAGGATCTAGGACAGAGAAAGGATGCAATCCACTTAGCAGCACTTTCTGAGCAGCTGCAGATGGTTAACAATCTTTTATATTATAGGTTGTGATCAATGATATCGAAAGCCGCCGAGTGGTCTAACAGCAAAAATAATGCTGGGTGACCTTTCAATGATTCCTACAATATTAAACTTGAGATTCAAAATGCCGCCTCTGTTCCATGCTGGGAACGGAAGCAGGACTGATAAGGGCTCAAAAGTTTATTCTCCTCAATATATTTCTCGAACTGTAGATAGGCCACTCTGTCCAGAATCTTCAACAAGTATGGGACGTCAGCAATTGGCCTTTCGTTCTTGGGAATTGAGGGATCAAGAGTGTGCTTTTTCAGGACGGGGGTGACACAGACATCCTTCAGAGTGACCGGCACTACACTTGTCGCAAAGGATGAGTTGACAATTCTGGTAATCCAATCTTGTAGATTTCCTTTTCGGAACAAGCATTAAAATCAAATTTTGGGAGGGTAGACAAGTTAGTCATAGCATATGTTTGTCCCCACCCTTGTATGTATAATCCTTCATAAAAGCATGCAAGGCTTTCCAATATACCCTCTGTTGACCCCTCTAAAGTGCAACCTGTTCCTTCCACCCCTGATATCCAACTGTCAGCCCGATGCACTCTTAGTCGCGCACTAGGAGGTTATCTGCCTCATCCCCCTTCTCCTAGTATTTCTGCTTCAGGAATTGTAACTTCCGAATTATCTTACATTCATCTAACAGCCAGAGTTCTGCTCGCTTACCCCTTACCTCCTCTTATCCATTCCCCCGGTCGCCCCTCTGATGCTTGTAGTCGTCCCTCCAGGGTTCCAACCTCTGTGTGCAGTATTTTCTCTAGCGAGGTCTTCACACTTTTTACATGCCCCTTTTATAATTAAGACACCCTGCCATGTTGCCTTACCCACATCTCACAACGTGTTCCTGGGCACCTGCCCTGTGTCATTCAGAGTGAAATACTCCTGTGTGACCCCCCACCCCCAACCCCACCCGCCTATTCCCATTCTGCGAAGCACTCTGGCCACTAGGGACATTTTGGTGGGTAAAATGTGCCCCTTCACGTTTAATGTGCAAACTTGCAGGCAGTCTCCATACCCTTCCTATTCAGGTCCACCATCACACCACTCTCAGCCTCTCCAACCAGAGCAAGAACCACCCACTACATTCCTCATCTTTCTGGGTCATGAAAACTCGCATTAGCCTTCCATATAGCTCATACCTCACCCCGCTTTCCCAATTTACCACCCCTTCCCCATGCCCCTTACCCCCCCTGTACTCTAGGTCCCCCCCCCCCCCAATGTGCCCGGACCCCTCCAGTTAACATCACTGGGCAAGCACCAGACCACCAATAGGACCCAATCTGTCGAGTCACCACCACCTACACTTCCAGAACAAAGGCCCCCACGCCTAAACCCATATCTCAAACCCAACCACTCTCACCTACCACATCACAAGTCCCACCTCCCCATCACTGAAATCCCTTGCAAAATGCACCTTCTAAATCCCCTATGTTGTCAATTGCCCCTCCCCTTAATTCAAACCATAAAGTTCACCTACCCCCACCAAATTCTAACCATGTAGTCCAACTGACAAGATTCCAACCGTGTGGTCCAACAGACACCAAATTCTCCCACCTCCTGGCTACCAAAAGTACATTACTGTCGGCCTCACGGCCGAACTTTAGCATTTCCGGGTCAACCGTCGCCCAATGGAGGGGAGTTAAATTTCCTAAATTTTCTCAAACCTGGCACCTTCCGTCTGTTTGGCCCTTTTATATGCCATTGTGTCTTCCGGCCCCTTCGTCCCTACTTCCAGTGTGGCTTCCCCCTCCCTAGTCAGTTTGCCCATGAACCTGTGTATGTCATCCTCCGTAACCGGCTTGTCGCCATAGCCTGCCAACCTCAAAAGAAATGGAGAAGGGAAACCCCCACCTATATCTCACGCCCTTGTCGTGTCGTTCCCCATATTCCCCAAATTCACTGGTCCAACATCCTGTGCTCTTTCCAAGATCTTCTGTTTGTGTGGGTAGTTGTGAAATCGGGCTAGGACCGACCTTGGGTCACTGCCTGCCCCCCCCTGCTCTATGCACCCTATCAATCTTGGGCCCATCGATGGTGTCATTCCCAAACAGCAGTTTTGCCACCTCATTGACAACACTCTTCAGATCTCGTTCCGTTTCTCCCTCCTCCTGTATGCCAAAAAAGCACAGGTTGTTCCTCCTTTCTCTATTTTCAAAGTTATCGATCTTAAGTGTGATTGCCCCCTCCTTTCTCTCCAATTCCACCATATGCATGTCCATCTGAGTCTCCAATGTGTCTAGCGATGATGATTGTTTTCCACTGCTTGCAGTCCCTCATCCATCTCGTCAATCCCGACATTGATTTTTGTCCACTTTACCCCAAATGTCCGCCTTCATCCCACAAGTCTCCTCCAGCAACGAGGCAATGTCCATCTTTGTGGACACTGTGTCTTCGCCTTCCTCCTGCATTGTCTGTGTTTTGTTCACACTCCTGGTACTCTGTTTGCTGGAATATACAAATTGCTCCATTTTCACCATCCAGTCCATACACAGTAGATGGTCTATTCCCAGGAGCCTCTCGGACACCTTGGCTGGTGGCCAGGGGCTCCTCCTGCTTTTCTTCCACTAAGGCGCCCTTTAACACCTCATCACCCCAATACCTTTACAGATTCCATCCAAAGTGGTGCCCTTCCTTCATGGGTATCCTGCAGTGTGGATTACCTGGGACCGCACATCGTCCACACTTGTAGGTCACACCCACCATCTGCCTGGGCCCCGTCCTCCTGGCACACCCTCTCCCACCTGCTGACCTTCACTGAACAGGCCTTCCCAGAGTGTGCGGGGCCGGCTCCAACCGGCCTCTACCGCATGCATTCCACACCTGTCACTCCGTCCGTGCCCCAGGCTGGGCAGCACGCTCCACAGGCCCCAGCAGCCATCCAGGCCCTCTCTTCTTCCCATGGCATCACTCGTACCTTGTCCACACCTGAATAAGCCAGGCCACCTCTCTGGGTCTCCAATCCCACTCCAGGAATCTCCCAACAAGGCAGGCATAAACTGCCAGGCCATAGCCCGGTGGCCCATACTTTGTCCACTGCCTCTCAGGCATGGAATACGTCTTTGCTGCCAGGCTCAGGGCTCAAATTGCTGTCCACCAGGGATCCCTGCGTTCACACCCCACAGCCTCGTGCCCCACCACCTACTTAAACTCCAACTCTCCGCTCTGGGGCCAGTCCATGCTGCGCCCCCACCAACAGCCAGGGCCTGTAGCACCCGTGCTCTCGCACCTCCTTAGGGCCTTCTGTCCCCCTGGGCAGCGAAGCAACGTCACTGAACTCTCTGGGTTGTGAAGTGTCCCCCCGGTCCCCACTTACTTGATGTGGGGGTGCTTTGCCATGCAATATGTCCCACGGGGTGGGCCCCCCAGAAGCAGGGACCCAGCTCTTTCCCTCACGCCTCTCCAAGTGCCCCACAGGACAGGTGAGGCCTCGGTATCACAGAACCCTCACACGTGCCATGCTGCTCCTCTTTGGTACAGAGCCCCGCTCCCAGGAGTTTGCTTTAGTTTTCCCGCAGAAGACTGGCATACAGCGCAACTCTGCCACCGATGCACAAAATCACACTGGATTTCACACCCGTGTTCCCTGGGTGGTCTGGCACTGGTGTGCCCCAAAGTCACTCACTTAGGGGGGGGTCTAAGGTGGGGGCCTTTACCACTTTAGTTACCCGGCAATCGGGAGCAGCTCGCCTAGGCAGTCAGTCACCATACGCATGCCCCCTGGTGGCCTTCATCTCCGCATTTTTTTAATCCAGTTTTTGTAGTCGACATGATCAAGATAAACCGTCGTAAAATGACGAAAAGCCCGCCGTATCCGAAGCAAACTGTGCAGCGGAAAAACGGAACTGAAGTAACTGGCACGGTGCATGCTATATGTACAGTTGGTGACGTCGTGCTCGAAATCGGACAGAGGCCGTCGAGCGACATCGAGTCGATGACGCATGGCACCCTCTACAGAGAATTCTTTTTCCGAAGCAGCCTATGCTGGAAGGAGATTATCAAAGGTGAGGAATACATGGGAGTACATGTTAGGGAGAATTCTCATTCAATTGCTAATTTCCCTTACCTAGTGAGTCCCTCAGCAGCTTTGCTGGATTTCTGGAGTTATTTTTTTCCACTTGGTAAGAGTGTGAGCTTTTCCCCCACTCTTACCCATGTTTTGCTATGTGTATTCCACCTGTTTTTGTGATTGTGGGCGCTGGAGTACACCACTTCAGTAACTCCCTTCTTTTGTGTGTTACACAGCACCTTCAGTGCAGTGACACAGGGTTGTCTTTTAGACTTGCCACCGACTCCATTTCTGGGTTCGACTACTGTCCCCCAGAAAAGGGTAAAGTTGCCATTAACTTTACTTTGTCATTTAACCACAGATTCAGTACACCCCATCTTACATGGAGTACTGGAAAGGGTTCATCCTTCGCCCTTTTTATCTGTACCTCCTAGAGCATTGTTTTGCTCTTAACATTTAGACTTGGCTGGTGGCAGTGGTATCTACCCTAACTTTTCTACCGCGATTATACTATATAAACGTGGTACTGTTTCAGGCTATTATATTAGCCTCAAACTTAAACCCGCTTGACCAAATACTTTTTCTTTTGGCTACGGTAGGGTTTATTCGCCATTTCTTTTTGTTAAAGTCCTTCTTGTGTTTTACTTTGCGCGGCAAACCAGGTTTGCCTCCTTTGTTCACTGTCTTTTGGCGGGCTTCTGCCAAGAAGCCCTCCTCTAGGCGCCTGGGTGTCTAGGTGGGCTGAATGTGAGGGAGGGGTGGGTGTAGTCACCACCTGCACAGGGTATCCTAAGAAACCCAAGTCGTGCTTTGCCATGATTGGCTGAGGTGGTTGTCCAGGCTGGACAACCCCCCTGCTGTGTGATTGACAGCCAGGCTGTGTGAATGGGGGATTTTTGCATAAAAGGCAGGACTCTTGGGCTGGAAGTCCGAGTCGCCACTGGAACTACAAGGAACCGAAGAGAAACAGAGAAGAAGTCGGCTGCTGCAACTATCTCGTCCCGGTGAAGCCCTGCTGCAGTCCTAAGCCATCTACCCTTCGACGACTAGAGAAGATCCAGTCCAGAGTCTTCTTCCCTTGAGCCTGGTGGGGATAACCAGCTCATCTTCTTCAGCCAGAGGATCCTCTTCGTGGTCAAAATCGCTGCACCCTGCTGTAGTGGTCTGGATAGCCATCTGAAGAGCCTCTCCTGTTTTTAAGGAGCGCACCTTTTATTCACCGTCGCTCCTCCCAGCCTCAGCCCTGTGTGGTGCCGACCCCTCCAGACGTCCTCCTTCTTGCCGAAGCTCCAGGAACCGTGGGTCTGCAGGAAACTAGCAGGAACAACTGCCGTGGTACCAGCTCCTTCATTGAATAAGGTACTGTGTTCTGCTTGAGGAAATCGGGTGAATCCCTTTTTCTCCTCCTACAAGGCTTGCCCTTATCTTCCCTCCTTCATATAACTTTTGCTTCCTCCATTGACAATATCTAGGTACTCCTGGCTACGTTGAATCGTGAACTGTCCGACTGTGTGATCCTCGACAACAGGAACCCGGTTCCACCTGACACTGACTCCGGCCTATTAACTCTTGAATTTCTGTCCATGAGTGTTCTCTGATTCTGTCTGCCTTGACAAAAGTATTGCCTATGATTTTTGCCCCCAACTCTCTCTGGGTAACTCAGGTGCTAAGTGTGTTTTTGCCCCAGTAACATTTCTTGCCGCGGATACGCGTTTGTTTAGTAAGACCGAACTGTCATTACTGTCAAAAAGTGATCGCAAATGTCTTTTGTTCCACAACACCGATCCGTTAAAACATAGGGTACTTACCTTGAAGTTATACCGTACAAAGTGAATTGGTTAGTTGTAGTATATTTTACGTGTGGTTTTCAATTAATAGAAGTGTTGTGTTTATAACAAACGGTTTAAAAATAAATGTACTTATATTTTTTACCTGAAACCTTGAGTCAGTGTTTGCTTGAGTCACAGTAATTGTGGTCCCTTTGTGTAATCTCTGATACTGCTCATATACTCGAGATAAGCCTGGCTGCTCCGCTACTGCTACCACTTTAACATAGTAGTACAGGCTTGTACCAAAGGTAAAACTTGTATTGCCACCTGTAGTCTTAATTGCGTGTAGTGGTCCCTAAGGGCACTGCACAGGATTCTGCCTAACAGTACACAATCCATTTAAAGGTATGTTTATGTTAATTATTTAAATACGTGTTTGGATGCGTGTATGCTTGTGTTATGAGTGAGTTTATGAGGAGTGCTTCTGTGAATGAGCGAGTGCATGCAGAGTGTGAAATAAATGTTGTGTAGTATAGGAAAGTCCCTAGACGCTCACACCAGAAAAAAATACAACCCACTGGGGAAAAAGGCCCAATGCACATCTTGTAAGGAGAACAAGTTTTATTTCCATAAAAAATGAAAAGCGCCAACAAAGAACTCTGCTGCTGCAGAACATTGTGCCAAAATCTGCATGAGCAGCACATTAAGAAGGTAGATAGCGTCATCAGCGACATCATTACAGAGAGTAGAAACCTGCACTGCTGTTTGTTGAGACCCTACACATGGGTAACCAGCTCACATGGGATGCCAGGCCATTGGTCCCAGCCTTCTTCGTCCATCTTCTTCCACGTGGCCGATGTTGCAGTCGTCATCAGTAAGCAGACGGCCAAATAACAATTTTATTACTGACTAAGAAAACCACATCTATATCTATGTAGCAGTGCACCTGGTACGAACAGACAGGGGCCCAGGGGGAAAGCAAGGTCATACTAAATCACACACTTCACTCACTCCCAGACAGGCCGACACTTCTCCAAGGTCTCCCACCCTCGTTCTGGGCTATAATTCCATCCCTCCATGCACCTCACAGCACAAATCCCATGGCCTAGAAGTGAAGGTAGGAAGGCCCGTATTTCTGATCTTTAGATCAATCTAGGGTCCAGCAGGTTTATGGTCAGGAGTCTAGGGTTATCTGGTACATTGAAATTCAGGGATCCTAAAGCCAGGGCATTTGGGTGCTATAATTTAGGATGGGACTGGTTGGGGTTGGGGGCCCGTGCCCTCCTTCTCATGGGAATCGCACTGTTGACAGACACTCAGCCCTCCTCCGTTGCCTTGTAGGGTACATTCTTTATAGGGCACGAAGGTTGACAACATTTTAGGACAATGAAGGGTTTTATGGATCTATGTAGCTCTGGCCTTTCTCATCAGTGTTTCGGATACAACCTCTTCCTTTGCTCATGTTCGCGGCCTAGGCCTGGGGTGCTGACTGCCACGCTCTGTTTAAGCTTTGTGCCACAATATGGCTGCTAGAATCTAAGATGGCTGCTATTCCCACATGTACACTACACTGACAAAATGTACAATATTATGATTTTTAGAAGCCTGTAATGCGATAAACAAGGTCTTATTGAACTTGATATTTGCCCCCACGAAATCAGTACCCTCGTTGTAGAAGCATAGTTCATGAGTTTCTTGCTGCTGCAGTGTTACTGGCTTTGCAATTGCTTCGACCCACCTTAGTTTTGCGACATGTTAATTCCAGAATTGTGCACATACTTTATTCACTTGAGCCAATACTACTTCTCTAAATCCCATTAACCCTGTGCTGCGCAACTCATTGATGTTTGACACCTGCTGTCTACATATTTCAGTCCTGGTAAGTTCAGGTATGGCCTCTGCAAACACTGGATGCTTTTGGGGTTTTATTTGCATTGCAGCTGCTCAGGATTCATAGTTTCTAATTGCACATTTTGTGTCTGGAATGTGCCTCCCAGCCTACACAGTGCCAGATGAACCAGGCATTGAGCCTCTAAAATTGGTAGTTCTTGTGATATTAATACCTTGGGTGCCCAGGACTCATGTGGTATCAAGGAACAGACATAACTTTGGTTTGGGTCTATTTGACCTAAAACATTTGACCTAATCACATTTGATCGAATTTGACCTTTTTTCGGTCTAAAATGCGCGACCCCCTGCAACCCCCCACACTTCCCCTCAACCTAATCTATACCCTTACCCTCCCCTGTATATATATTTAATAAAATTTGACCAAAAAAAAAAGTATAAAAAATGTAATCAAAGGTTTTAGGTCAAATTCTTCAGGTCAATTATGCTAATACCATAACTTTAATTCAACCTTCTCTTTCCCACCGGACCCATGTCTGCGTACCAACTATTGGTAAATTCTAGATGATGTACATCTATTGTATCTAGGCCGAGTCCATTATACGTATCATACCTATATTTTCTAAGTCACCGTTGCTTACGTTTTAAACGTATTTTATACACACTTTAAAGAAACTTGGTGAGATCGAAAGATATTGTGTGAGGGGCACTAAAAACAGTGGTATTACAAGTGAGGCTGTCACTTCTCATTTGATCATCAACATTGGTGTATCTGTGTGTAGAGAACAAGTTACTTACCAAATGGTAACATTGGTTCGATTGGATGTTCCTCCAACGTATTCCACATCTTTGATGTATTCCACATCTTTGACATGTAATGTCTACAGCTGTGTACTTGGGAAACTTTTTTGTCAGAGGATGTCCTGCGTTGGGTCGATGTCCCTTGAAGGCCTCCGTCGAAGGAGACGTCACCGGATGTTATAAATAGGATGCACAGCGCCCGTAGCCTCAGTTCATGTTTTTTCCTCCATAACGTGTGACATGCATATATCCAATGCCTGCTTGACAGCACATAGCCTTGAGGGAACGCAAGCTGCAATAGCATAGAACATTTTCAGAGGGGGAGGTTGGGTGGGCGATGTGGTATTCGTTGGAGGAACATCCAATCGAAACAACATTACCAGTTGGTAAGTAACTTGTTCTTCGAATGGATTGTGTCCTCCAACGTATTCCACATCTTTCACAGACTCCCAAAGCAGTACCAGAAAATGGAGGAGGGAAAAGAATTTAGAACACCCAATCAGACACCATGGAGCGTATCAAGTGAGTTATGTTTGACAAAGGTGTGGACAGAAGCCCATGTGGCTATGTCACAAATATCCCTAATAGTAACTCCCCGCTGCAGGGTTGTATAAGTAGCCACGCCCCTAGTGGAATGAGCACGCAACCCTTCAGGAGGGTCCTTGCTCGCCAATCGGTAACACTCTGTAATGGTGAGGATAATCCAACTGGACAAGGTCTGTTTGGTAACAGCCTGGCCCAATCGGTGTCCAGCATACCACACAAAGAGTTGATCGTCCACTCTGACCCTGGACATCCTAGAAATATAAAAGCTCAGAGCTCTCTTAGGGTCCAACCTATGGAGTCGCTCCTTTTCCTCACCAGGATGAGGTGGAGGATAGAAAGACGGAAGAAGCACTTTCTGGCTCAAATGAAATTCAGATACTACCTTAGGTAGAAAGGAAGGACGTACCCCCAGTACAACCCTATCCTTGTGGAACACAGTAAAGGGCGGCTGAGATGAAAGTGCCTCAAAGGACAAGAGTGCGAAGATTCAAATGGATGACCCATCAGGAATTTCAAGACCAAATTCAGATCCCAAACCGGCACCTGGAACGGGGACGGCGGGAACACATTAGTGAGCCCTTTAAGAAATTCAGAAATCAAAGGAATCTTAAAATAAGAACATTCTTCAGACGAGCGCTTCCAGGTAACCTCTAAAGTTACCTACTTGAAGGCCCCTTTGGGCCAAAGAAAGCAAGAAAGATAGAACAATGGGAATGGAATACAGAAAAGGAACATTTTGTCCTCTGCACCAGTCGCAAAACTTACACCAACGGTACAGGGATTTTGTTGCTGGCTGCCTGTTGAGGTCCCAATCCTTATACCTCAACCTTTCAGATACCAAGTGTGAAGGTTGAGAGTTCCGCCCGTCCACCCGCCCTCCCTCCCTCCCTCGAGAGCAGATCCCCTCGGGTAGGGAAGACGGCGTGGAGGGCAGATAGACATTTACAGAAGGTTCGGGTACCACGCTCTCTTGGGCCAATCCGGAGCAATGAGGTTCATGTGGGAGCCGAACCTCTGCAACCTCTAACACTTGAGGAATGACGGGGACCGGAGGTAACACATACAGAAGTGAGAATGACCAATCCACGATGAAGGCGTCTAATAAGGCACCTCTCGGAGGAAATTGCCCTCGAGCAGAATCTCTTGCACTTCCGGTTGGCACTGGTCCCAAAGAGATCCATACGCGGGGTTCCCCAAAGGGTGAAGATCTCCAGAAGGACTTCCTGGGCCAACCCCCAATCGTGAGAGACTGCTCTGCTGGCTCAGAGCATCCGCCGTTGTTTCCTCTCCGGCCAGATGAACTGCAGAGAGTGATATTCCCTGCTGGATTGCCCAGAACCAGAGCTTCATCACCTCTCTGCACAACAGGAGTGACCCTACCCCCCTTTTTTGTTGAGGTAATTCATGGCCACTGTGTTGTCCGTCATGATCAGGACACACTTCCCCCCGCACAGACGGCAGAAAAGCCTTCAGGGCCAGCCTGATTGCCCTCAGCTCTAACAGGTTGATGTGGAGTTTAGACTCCGACGGAGACCAACCACAGCTTGCGGTCAAATCTTCGGCATGAGCTCCCCATCCTGTGAGGGAAGCGTCCATCACTACTGTCACCTCTGGCCATGGTTGCCAAAACAGCTCACTTCATCAGGTTCCCCTCGCTGGTCCACCACAGTAGATCTTGTGAGACCGAGAGTGGAATCTGAACGGGAATTGACATCTTGCCTGAGAATTGTGACCACTGCATCTTGAGGACCCATTGCAGGGAACTCATCCTCAGTCTGGCCTCTGGCACTAGAAGAATGCAGGATGCCATGAGGCCAAGCAACCTTAAGAATTCGAAAGTCGGGAGACTCTGGGCATGTTGAAACTTGTCCACCATCTGCACAATGTGATGAGCCCTCACTTTGGGAGGTGAGCACTTCCCCCAAGGACGTGTCCAACACAGCCCGATGTACTGGAGCTGTTGAGGTGTCATATGCGACTTCTTGAAATTTAGGGAGAAGCCCATTTTATGGTGGGAGCGGCAGGTGAGATTGAGATGATCCATCGCTTTGCTTGGGAGAACGCGCACAGATCAGCCAGTCATCCGGGTAGGGGTAGACGTGAATCCCCCCTTGCCTGAGATATGCTGCCACCACCACCATTAGCTTGGTGAGGACCCTCAGGGCGGAGGTCAATCCGAATGGCAGGAAACTGAAAGTGCGATTCGCCAGCCACAAACCTCAGGTACTTTTTGTGCTTTGGATGAATCGGTACATGAAAGTAAGCATCCTGTAAGTCCAGTGACACTAACCAATCCTGAAGTCGAAGGGCCTGGAGGACTTGAGAAAGAGTGACCATCTTGAACTTGTCCTTCCTGAGAAGTTTGCTCAACCAACGCAAGTCCAAGATGGGTCTCCAACCCCCCCGTCTTTCTTTGGAATCAAAAAATAAGGGGAATACCATCCCTTGTTCCTCTCCGCTACAGGCACCAGTTCTATGGCGCCTTTCTCCAGCAGGGTCAAGATTTCCTGCACAAGGAGCGGATCTGGAAGCTTCAAAGAGAGTACCCAATGGATTCTCGTGAGGCCACTTTAGGAATGGAAGGCAGTAGCCGTGGGCTATTGTATCCAGAACCCACGCATCTGAAGTAATAGCTCGCCATTCTTCGAGATGCTGAGACAGTCGGCCCCCAACCGGCGAACAATGGGACATGGCCTCATGCTTGTTTTGGAGTGGCTGCGGCAGCGCCTAAAGGCAAAGAGGCAGTTGCCTGCGCTGCTTTAGCACCCCTATTTCCCCGACCACCACGGGTACTTTTACTCTATTCCCCTTTGACTTACGGCTCCTCTTGTTCTACCAAAGGAAGAGAAGTAATAAAAATAACCTCTCCTCCACTGCTGTCCCCTAGGACGAAAAGGCAGAGGTTAACACACAGCTGCGCTCAAAGATTTTGCCGCAGCTTTTGAGGTCTGCAACCTCTCAAGGCTCTCGTCAGCCTTGCTGCCAAACAAATGCGTGCCATCAAAGGGCATTTTCAAAAGACGGGCTTGCATATCCGGAGCAAAAACCCGACTTCCGCAACCACGCAAATCTGTGTATAACAGTGCTCACAGCCATGGACTGGCTAACACTGTCGGCCGTGTCCAAACCAGACTGAAGGGATTCAAACATGGCATCCTTGCCATCTTGCACAAGAGCAAGGAACCCATCCCTTTCTTCCCCTTCGGGAATATGCTCAGACGCAAGGGAAATAATTCCACAGAGCGTGTGAAAATCTTGCTAAGGCACAAGTGGAATTGACTGACTTCAGCGCCATACTCCCCGCAGAAAACACCTTGGTTGCCCAACCAAAGAAGCATTTGTCGTCCCTATCAGGAGGGATGGTAGGGTACACCGCCTGCCTCGAGGTGGCCGTAGCCACCTGAACCACTAAACTCTCCGGAGTGGGGTGAGATGAAAGGTAGCTCGGGTTGCTACCGGAAGGGCGGTATTTTTTAGTTAACGATTTGTTAACAGCCGGAAGAGATTCCGGTGTCTGCCAAGCAACCGCCACGAATGAAAAGGTAACACTGGGTCAGAGGACGGACCTTGATCCAAAATATCCGTTAAGTCATCCTGAACAAAAGCCTTAGGAGGACTGGACCAACCAAGATACTCAGTGACCCTAGCCATCAGTCTCCTGTAGGACGACTGAGCATGAGCCTCTGGCTCAGGCCTACCAAATTCCACCTTAGGAGAAGTGTCTCAGCCACAGGCATCATGAAGAGATTGCCTCAACTCCTCCAACTGACTGTCTCCAGAAAAGACAGGAGCCACATCAGGCTCAACAGGGTCAAAATCTACATCTGGCCTCTCCTCATCCTCATAGATGTCATCCAGAGGGAGGTAAAAGTCCTGCCTTGGGACAGAAGATGGTCTGGGGACCTTAACAGGCCTCACAGACTTGGAAGTAGCCTTCCTCAGAGGATCCACAGTATCAGGGCTCTCCATCAACAAATTCCGGCCAAAAGGCCCCAAATGCATTGAGGGCGCCGAAGGCTTTGGCGTCGAGAATGGCGCCGACCGCGCCAAGGGCTGGTGCGAAGACAAAGATTTGACATCCGTATCCGACGGACAAGGCGCAACGGAGTGGACGCCGACCTCTAGCCCTTACCAGGGACAAGCACCGAGACATAGAAGCACGTCTCTTGCGACCATCCTGAGCCTTGTCCGAACGGGACCTCGAAGGTTCCCGATGAATCACACTGGGTACCCGAGCCTGACTGCGTGCAAGCCACGGATCGAGACCGTTCCTTGCCGGCTTCTTCCGAAGGCGTGGGCGGAACTGTGCCCTAGGATTGGAAAATTGCCAGCATCTGTTCCTTGAAACCAGTCCGCGTAGTTGGAGGAGTGGAAGAGGAAGACATATTCACGAGGAATACACGAGGTGCACTGAGTCTCTGAAGCAAACTCGTATGCGTAAAAAAACGGAACTGAGGCTAAAGGCGCTGTGCGTCCTATTTATAACATCCGGTGATTTCGCCCTCGACTGAGGCCTTCGAGGGACATCGACCCGACACCATCGACACAGGACACCATCTGCCGAAAAAGCTTCCCAAGTACACAGCTGTAGACATTACATGTCAAAGATGTGGAATACGTAAAAGATATGCAATACATTGGAGGACACAATTCATTCGAAAAGTTTTTGTTGTCATATTTAAAGCCTGAATTCCGCTTTCGGCCAAGTTAGCATCCTGAATAGACCTGTTAATGGTAGCATTTATTTGTATTTATCCCCCTCTTTTATATGCCCTCCCCATATAAAAGTATACCCCAATTATATTCCTAAACCAAACAAATATTGCAGATAGTGCAGCAATGTAATGCATTGCACATAAATATGAATAGGAAAACCTTGACATAGTATTATACACATTACTTTTTTTAATATAAATGGAACTGTTGGAGCTTGCAGGATCCATTGCGACGACCACCTAAAAGGGAATCTTCAATTATAAGAGGGAGATTATATGAGGAGGAGGAAGACTGAGCAAGAAAGATGGATATAGCAATTGAGAGGTAGCGAGAGATCGAGAAAGAGATGGCGAGAGATAATGGGGAACTACAAGAGTGCAATTCCTGTGCAAATGTACTGGGTAGCAGCGTTGTGTGGGGTTATTGGGTGGTGCTTCTTTAGTCTTTTAAAAAGGGTGCTTGGGCTGTCATTGAGGGAAGAGTTTTGATGTTATGACTAAGGAGCAGTTCAAACCGTCGTGCAGGTTGGGGCAGAGGTGCCTTTTGGACATCAGAGAGGTGCACCCAGTAATGTAGCTCTTTCACCTGGATGGTGAGGTGAGTGGCATGAACAACCCGAAATACCTGGGCAGGTTCCATTGGCGGATAAAATTCCATAAAATAGATCACCAGGGAAGAGCTGCAGAGGGGGCGACATTGCAGTCGTGTCTGATGTGGCGCCAGTTGCTTAGTGTGTCCAGGGAGGCGCAATCTGTTGAGACACATTTTATTGCCTTTTTTAGGGCAGACAGGTAGCTACTAAATTGCTCCCCCAAAATGAATGCTGCTGTATGGAGCACCTGACTCTTGCCTGACAGGGAAGAGCAGTGTGTGCATATGGCACCCTGTGACCACCTTGTGGGGCGATAAATGGTTGTATTTACAAGGTTGTGTGCACAAACCGATCAATGCGAGAGGTCAACAATGCATCCAGTTCTTTTTTAATGTGGTGCACAGTTTCGACAGCTTACTCTTCAGCAGGCCGTTTATCCTCTCTACGATCTTGTTGGCCAGGAGGTGGTAAATGGAGCACATCTGATGCCTGATGCCCAATAATGGTGAAATCCCTTTGAAAAGGTAATTAAAGTAGTGTGTGCCACTATCCAATTTTAACACATCACACACACCCCATCGAGGGAAAACCTCCTGCACCAGGAATTTAGCAGCGCACTTAGCTTATGGATGTGCCCATAGTCCCGCCTCCACCCAGTGTGAGAAGGGACAGACAACCGCAATGTGGTAACGGATCCATTAAATCTTTTGCGCATGTCCATATAATCAATGTGTAGTTTGCAGAACAGCCGTGTAGTGCGGGGCAGGGTGCCTCTGATAGTTCGTTATGCGAGGCCTGTGTTGTAGGTTTGACACATGGTGCAATGTATAACTATGCTCGCAAAATATTCTTGTAGGTTGGGGACAGACCAGTCTTCCTGAATGTACACTGCAATGTATTGTTTGAAAACGCGTGCTAGATGGCGAAACTGATTGAAAGCTACTAGTAATAACTCATGAGGCATTACCGCTTTCCCTGATATTTCGTGTCTCCACAGGAGATCAGAGTTTACAACAGTTCTTCACCCAAAAGCTCCTTCTCTTGCAGTACCCGCTGTAATTCAATCAACTTTGGAATTGCTAGGGAATTGTATGGATCAGGCAATTGTTCCATGTTAGGTGTCAACATGGCATACTCCGCCACTTACGGTAGCAGGAGATACACTGTGGTTTTGGCAGCTGCATTTGCGGCAGTGTTACCAAGTGAGACCCTGTCTGTCATTAGTGTGGGCGGGTGAATTTTACGACCATCACTACAGATGGCCGGGTGAGTGCATGGATGAGTTTGTCCAATAATGCAGCATGTTGCACGGGAGATCCGCCCGCCCTCCTGAATCCTTCTCTTCCACCGTGCAAGACCTGCATGGACTGTGATGGTAACATATGCTGAGTCAAAGTAGATGGTCACATGACACCCTTGCAACGCTTGTAGTGCTTTAATAAGAGCTATGAGCTTGGCCGCTTGAGTCGAGGAATGCATTGATAACCTCTACTGCAGTAGTGTTTCATATTGCCATCCACTAGTTGGACCACTGCCGCCCCAATGTGTCGTAAGCCTGTGTCTTGGTCAATTGTAGCTGACCCGTCCACGAAGAGGACTCACCCCGACTCGAGTGGTCTATCATGTGCCTTATGGGTATCGTCCTCCTCTCCCTCATACATCAGAACACATTTCGGTTAGAAAAGTGGCACGGTTGACAGTTTTGCATCGTACAATGTGGATGTTTGGACTTGATAGATTGATCTGTGGATGCTCGCTGTGTTGGTGTTGATGTAGAATGTTCTAAAATAGCAAACACTGCATGTTCAACATACAATGTCATGGAACATACATCACAATAGTCAAACTCTTTTTAATGGCAAATGCTGCTGCAGCAAGTGCTTGCTCACAGGCAAATTGTTCCTGCATAACTGAACCTAGGATACCACTGTAGTAGTCCAATGGCTTGTGGCCCATGGTGATCTTTTGTATCAACACCGCAGTCATGGGTTTCCCGTTATAATGGGAAATTAACTATAACTCTTGTGTGTAGTCTGGGGTTGTCAACACTGGCGGGGTGGAGAGAACCTCTTTCAGGTAATTGAAATTTGCACACATAACCTCTTGTCCATGCTAAATCGTTGTCACGCTTGTCAGCTTCCTTGAGGCCTTGCAGCAAGGGTCTTGTGTATGCTCCATAATCAAGTATCCAGGCCCTACCATAATTACATAGCCTCAAAAATGTTTGCATCTCCTTCACTGTTTAATAAAAACTTATTTTTGACCACAGAGGTTCACAGTAGGCACATACATTAAGACACAGAATATTCATAGCAGGTACATTCCAGAGCAACACATTGAACACAGTTCAGTAGTTACAGCCGTGTCAACAGGACATCACATGAGGGGGATGGATATAGGAGTTCATGACGTAGGAGTAATTCCTGATGGGGTTGGGGACAAAACAGACTTGGGTGTACTTTCATCTTTATTGGTAAGATAGGTGTTGAATTCGACCCAGATGTTCTTGGGGCGAGAGTGGGCGGGGAGCATGGTCAGGTATTCTTCATCACAGTTTCTTGACCAAGTGAGTAAGCACAGCCATTTTTGTGAGACCGGGGGGGGGGAGAGAGCTTTTCCAACTCTGGAGTATACACTTTTTAGTTATCATGCAGCTTATGTTCAGGAATTTATCCATACGTCTGGCGTCATCTGTTCTCCATGCTCCAAACAGGACTGCAAGAGGGTCGGGATCAATAACAGTATCAGTAATTGCAGTAAGTGTTTCCAAGATGCTTTCCCAAAACTCAAGTCGTTTGTTACAGGACCAAAACATATGTAACTGGTCAGCTTCTTCCGCTCCACAGCGGGGGCATGGGTGCACAGTGGTGTGGGTGAACCTCAAAGTTTTGTGAGGGGTGTAATAAAGCCTGTGTAGAAGTTTATACTGCATGGCGTGGTAGCGGAAATTGAGGGAGACCTTTTGAGTGTGCAGGCACATTTTCTCCCAAGTCTGGTCGGATATTTCCAGGCCCAGTTCCGCTACCCATTCTTCGCGTGCCCTAGAAGTCTGAATCGGGACAGTGTCCTGTAGGATCTTTTATAGTGAGGAGATGATGCAGCGTGCGCTGCCCGAGTTGGCAATGTATGCGACCGCCAGATTATCTGGGGGTTCGTCTGGAAAGGAGGGCCATTTACTACGGAATGCTGCCCGGAGTATATAATATTGGAAGGTCTCCAAGGCGGATCTGGTGTGCCCTGGTTTCCATGTCTGGGGGTCAATGGGGCCAGTGCAGCGTCATGCGTGGGTTCCAGTCCGGGGAAGGCCCACACAGGGAGCCATTTATAGTATGGAGAGGACTCGGTTGTGGGACACAGTAGACGGGTCCAGGCACGAAGGGTTGCGGTAATTGGATCAATAGGAGAGTCAGGTGTGTAATGCTGATGCAGTATAAAGGACATTATGTTGATGCCGGCAGCTGCCAGCTTCTCCAATTTAACGTGTGGATGAGCTGAAGAGCCAGGGTACCAGTGAGAGTTGTGTTGGGCCTGGGCCACAGTCAAGTGTGAGATCAGGAGCCGTGAATCCCCCTTGTATGTATGGGAGCACCATGTCGGTCCACTTCTTGCGCACCGCACCCGAGTGTCACAGGAACTGTGCACATAGCGTGTGTAGTTTGGCAAAGTATTCCCTCCCAGGCCATATGGGTAGGCTACAGAAAATGTAGAGGAGCTTGGGAAGTAGAATCATTTTAATGAGGAAGAGCCGACCAGCCATAGATAGTGGGAGAGCACGCCACCGTGAGATTTTTGTCTCGACTGTTTGAGCTACCGCCAGGTAATTATGGGCGAGCAAGGTGGGTTTGGTTAGGGATATCTGAACACCCAAATATCTGACGCCTTCCGGGGACCAGCGGAGAGGATATTCAGTGACAGGTTGTTGAGTAGATCTGGTGAGCGGGAACATCTCAGACTTTGAGTTATGTTATGTTATGTTATGTTATGTTATTTTGCATTTATACAGCGCCTTATATACCATTGGTATGGTCTGAAGGCGCTGGTAGGTTGAACGCCCTTGGGAACCGAAGTTCAGGTCAGTAGAGAGTAGAGAGAGTTCAAAAAGTGCGTGTGCGCACCAGGTATGTGTGCAGCTGGTGCGGAATTCAAGTGGTAGCTGCTTCTTAGCGGTAGGTGTGGTGGTTGAGAGATCAGTAGTATGTGTTCGCTCTGGTCTGCTTTATCCAGAACGAGTGTGGCTGCGTTAGGCCTGAGGAGAACGCCTGGCTGGGGGGTGTGAAACCAGCAATGTTTACTTAGAGTGATGTGGAGTAAGCGGGAGATGTAGATATGAGGACAGTTATACCGAATGGTGTCATAGTATCTCTGCGTTCTAGGTGAGTGGTGGTGTAAGGGAGAGAGTAAGCGTGGGGTGTGGTATGATGTATGTTTTTCAAGTGTTCCCTTCATTCCAAAGCGTATTAAGTATGTCACGCAGTTCCGTGCCACACACTCGTCCGCTCCACACATTAGTCCAGTCCGCACCCTCGTCCAGTCTACACACTCGTCCAGTCTACACACTCGTCCAGTCTACACACTCGTTCAGTCCACAACACTCATCCAGTCCACCCACTCATGGGCACAACATACTACCCGTCGGCTTGACAATACTACTCGTCCGCTCTGCGTGTCCATCCGTTCCACACACTCATCTGCTCTATGTATTTGTCCGCTCCATGCATGAATAGTTAATCGTAAACCCGGAGTGGGTGCCAATGCGGGTAATGTCTCTCAGTATGCGGTCAAGATGGGCAGTGGGATCCCTGATGTATAATAGAACGTCATCCGCATATAAGTATATAATTTCAGGGTTATCTTTCAGTCTAATTCCCTTGCGGGCATGTCGTGCTCGGATATAATCTGCCATCGGCTATTACTCGGGCAAAGAGAATCGGGGAGAAGGGGCAACCCTGTCGGGTGCCCCTAAACAGTGTGAACAGGTTAGATGTCATTGAATTAGCTTGCACTCGTGCTATCGGGGAAGTGTGTAAGAGTTTAATGTACCCAATCATATTTGGGCCGACGTCCATTGTTTCAAGCACCAGCCACATGCATCTCCTTGAGACCATATCAAAGGCCTTATGAGCATCCAGTGTGACTGCCACAGCCTGCGCATCCTGGTCGATACGGGACATTACATTGAACAGCCTCCTAATGTTATGGGAGGTAGACCTCCCAGGGACGAAGCCTGCCTGATCCTCATGAACCAGGTATGTCACGACGGGCAGAAAGCGATTTGCTATGATTTTGGCATCAAGGTTCATGAGAGAGAGAGGTCTATAAGACCCACATTCATCGTCAGGCTTACCAGGTTTGAGTAGTATCGTGAAGGCAGCTTCTCGTA
Source organism: Ambystoma mexicanum (assembly GCF_040938575.1). Classification (NCBI taxonomy): domain Eukaryota; kingdom Metazoa; phylum Chordata; class Amphibia; order Caudata; family Ambystomatidae; genus Ambystoma; species Ambystoma mexicanum. Next base: position 923,304,075 of record NC_090933.1, on the reverse strand, counting down.
AGGAGGGGGGAAGAATGGAGACACAGAGTGATTAATCCCAAACCTCGAGTAACCTGGGGGCCAGTATGGTGACGTGTTCTTGATATAATTCTGTGGTGAGCCCATCAGGACCCGGCGCTTTGCCTTTAGGCAAGTCCGAGATGGCTGTAACTATCTTGTCTAGTGTGATTGGGGAGTCAAGTTGGTCCCGGGTGGAGGGAGAGATACATGTAGTGGGGACCTGGTCAAGAAGCTTGTGCATGTGTTGTTCAGTGTGTTCAGAAGGCTGGGAGTATAGGGACCTGTAAAATTCAGTAAATATGTCTAAAATGTGTTGGTCCACGTCCCCTTCTTACAAGTGTCGCTAGTGTTTTCCCCGGTCTGTCCCCCTCCTCATATTTCCTGGCGGCCTGTGGGCGGCTAAAGTATTGGATTTCATTGGTGGCAAGTGAATTGTACGTCTGGAGTTCTTCACTGATTTGAAAGAGTATGGCGGGGTCAGCACCAGTAGAGCATTGCAGCTCCAGTTGCCTCAATTTGGCTTCAGAGCGTCCGAGGGCAGCTCTGATTGCTTTCAGAACTCCAGCTTCCCTGGAAATAGTCATCCCCCTGCTATACACGTTGAAGGCGTCCCACCTAACCCCAGCAGATGTGGCCTGGAGAGAGTTGTGCTCAAAGGAGGACTCAATGTCAGCCAGTATTTCAGCCCTGAACACAATATCCTTAAGGGCTTCGGATTTAAAGGGCCAGTTACTAAATGTCGGGACAGGTGTTCCCAGCTCCACAGATAGTGTGATTTGGGTGTGGTCTGACAATGTGCGAGGTAAGATCCGGGACCCCTCCACCCTGCCCATGATTTCACTAGACACCAAGAACAGGTCTATTCTGGATGAGCTATCGTACACCAACGAGTAATAGGTGATTTTTTTTTATTTTTTTTTATTTAAAAAGAAAATTTACATTTATATGTAGTTTTACAAAAGAAAACTTTCACAAACGTTTTTTGGAACATGAACCTTTGAAATTTCGAACATGATCATTTAAAATCGCAAACAACAAAGAAGAAATTATAAAAATAGATTCATCATCCATTACTTTACACAAGCTTTTTTTACCATCGTCATGTTTTTAACCTATCCAAAAAACATACCAAGAAGTTTGTTAAGCATCATTTTGGGAGACAGGAATTCAACTTGTAGTAGTTAGATTATCATTTACACATTGCAGTACAGTTTCAATTTTACCCAACAAGCGTACTAACGATATGATAAGTGCTGTGCTCTCTCCATACATACAACTATCCCAAAGCGAAGATTTTGAAATATCTATCTTTTGGAGCAAAAATCCCCAGAAAATTATTTCTGTCATATTCAAAGAAGGACCAATCAACTACGAGATGTTTCAAAGTTTCAGTAGTTCCACAGTCACAAAAACGACAGTGCCTATTACTAAATACACAATTAATGTTTTGCCAATGATGAATTCTTTCAAGTGTATGGTATTGGTTCAATTTAAATCTCAAATATGCTCGACGAGTCTTACTTGACGGGCATAGCACCAGATAAGGTGATCTTAACTCTCTTTGTCGCTGTCTTTTAGCATATTCCAGATATGATTTATAGGAATTATTACAATCCAAGGTTGTAGACCAATCACGATCATATAGGTTCCTTTTAACTTTAGGAAGCTGCATAACAAGATCTAAAGTCGTGCAGTCACAGTCATCTAAGATGTTCTTCATTTCTTTAACAAATATGATTGTAGATTTTAATTTATGCGAAACAAATAACCCATTTAAATCAATATACAGGGAATTTTTATGAGAAGCCATGATATCTGCATATCTTGATAGTTTTCTCCATGACCATCTAGCTGCTAGAGAAGATAGACCAAGTTCATGTCTAATGATAGAATTTGGGATTGAAGCAGATAGCCCCAGAACACTTTTCCATACATTTCCCTGTATTTGATTTAATATGCCCCCCCACATCAAGAAGACACATGTCCAAACCATATAAGAGGATTGGTTCAACTTTCAACAGATAGACGTTAATCAACGGTAACAATGAGAACTTGCAAATAGTTCTTAACAAAGTGTGATTGCCAAAATTTAAGAGAATAATGGACATTTAAAGGGTAACCAAGATATCGAATTGAGTTTTCACATTCAATAACAATACCATTCAATTGCTAACTATACGATTTGATTTTCCTGTAATTTCAAAAAACAACAATTTGTGATTTAGAAGAATTTGGTGTTAAATTATGTGATGATGCAAATTTTGAAAATCGGTCCAGTTTTAGTTGTAATCCTCTAGGAGTACGATCAAACAGTAAAATATCATCTGCGAAACACAGCCACGAAATTTTTAGATCCCCTAGTTTCACAGGATACATGCCACTTTCATTCCACAACATATCCATGTCGCAGAGATATAAATTAAACAATGTGGCAGCGATATTGCAGTCTTGCTTGACTCCCGTCATGGTCGCAATAGGAACTGTAAGTACGCCGTTCCTATTTATCCTTATTTGATAAGTCGTGTGATTATGTAACATTGCAACCAATTGGACCATTCTTTTGGGGAAACCAAGTTTTATAAGTTTTGTCCATAATACTTCTCTTATAACTGTGTCAAACTCACTGCTCATGTCTAATGCTGCCATGTAGACCGCCCCTGTCTCAGGTGTTTTCATTTGGGCAAAGATGTGAGAAATAATGAGAGCATTTAACGAAGTCCCCATGTACTTTCGAAACCCCATTTGGAACTTGGAGTATATGTTGTTTGTTTCAATAAAATTATGGAGGCGCTGAAGTAAGATAATGGAAAAAACTTTTACTGAAGCATCCATCAGTGCGATTGGCCTAAAATTAGAAGGTTATTTAGGATTAGCCTTCTTGTATAAAGGTATGATTATGGCATTAAGCCATTACTTTGGGATTGAATTGGTCGATAGAATATAAGCAAACTTAGTGTATAGAATGGCTCAACAAAAGTAGGGGTCATCTTTTAAAATACAGGCAGGCAGACCATCAGGCCCAGCCGCCTTAGAGTAGTTAAGAAGGTTGATTGCGTCAACAATTTCATTCAAAGAAAAGGATATATGTTCCTTAACAATTATATTCAAGTATGCCTGAGTTTTGAGTTAAAAATTGCGGAGGCAAACTATATTTACATTTGAAGTAATCAATCCATGTAGAAGATGCAATTGGAGATCCAAAATCATGCAACAACGCCCCCTTTTTGTTATTTAATATTGTCCAGATGTTCCTAGTGTTGTGTGTGATGAGATACTTCATCATTTGTTGGTTCGCTGAAAGTTTAATTCTAAATTTTATGGATTTTATTTTGTGCCTATATTTATTTATCATCTTATTTTTAGCATCGTAATAGTTGGTATGATGCAAGTGTCTCTGCTTCAATGCATGTAGACATCAATTTTTTTCCCTCTTAACTGCTGCTATCTCTGAATTGTAACCACTTTCAGCGGCTGAGTTATGGGTTTTCGCTTTTTGGGAAAGATATTCAATGTGTACTTTAATTATAAGCGAATTCCATTCTTCTCTTCTACGTGCATTGATAAACAGATCTATAGTACTAGACACCCGAATTACATCTCTATAGGTATATTCCCGCCATTGGGGGTACAGCGTCCTCCAGACATCGCAGATATTAAGTGTCCTAATGTGGCCATGTAGCCTGCGCGCAGCACCAGTCAGGAATCGGGCAGCAGTCCCAGTTCTGTCCAGAACAGTGTCTATTATAAGAAAATCCCCCCATATAACCTAGTAGTATGGTGGCTACAGTGTCAAAAAACTCAGGAGAGTCTACATTAGGGCAGTAGGTGTTAACAAGCAGATACTCCTTATTGACCAGCGTGCAGTGTAGTATGATATAGCATCCTTCGAGGTCTATGTAGCTTTTGTGTAGTACGAATTTGATAAATTTATGGACCATCGTGAGGACTCTCCTGGACTGGGTGGAGTAGGAAGTGAAGTACCTAGCAGGGCCCCACGACAGAGCTATGATCTTTGGCATATGACCATTGGAATGTGTCTCCTGCAGAAATAGTATTTTAAAGCTATGTCTATTAGCAAAGGCCATGATCTTGCGGGCCTTGGTATGACTGCTTAATCCCCGGATGTTCCAGGACATTATGACGGTAGGCATTTCAGTGATTGTCATTTAGTCCCATAATACCTGTCTAGTGAACATCCCAGATCCAGCGATTGTGTGAGCTCCAAAAGTTAGAGTTGAAAGTGTGCTTGTGCCCTTTCAATGCGTGTGCCGTGCAACCTTGTGTGCCTTTTTTGAATAACTCCACATTCCCTCCCACCACCCTCTCACCACCAACCCGAAATGAGCAGTGTGAACAACACCCATCCTTACCTGTATACAGCTGAGCCTTCCCCAACTTGGCCCAGCCTGTACACCAGCCCAACTGGGGCTAACCCACAACAAGGGTATATCTAAGAACAGTGCAATCGCAGTGGGGTGTGCCATTGCCGTGCACTAGCACGCTTGGAACCCAAAAGGTTCTGTTGCAAAACAAGCAGTTTTTGCGGTCTTATAGTGCTTGCGCCTGTATCTCTAAATGGGAGTTAGGGGTCTGCATATGAAACATTAGAGCGTTGCAGTTTTACCATTAATAAACAATAAGCATGGCCAAGCTGAGTGATTCAATATTGCATTAGTTCGGCAGTGTGTATCTTCAAGATATTAGGTAACATGTGTACAGCCAGAGCTGTGTAACAGAGTAAGTAAGGTAACAGGGTTAACTGTAGGTAAGGTCAATGTCCGGTGCAGTTCTTAATTTACATATCAGCAGGACATTTAGAGGGCACAGACCATAGCAAAGTTCAGTCAATGTCCATGTTGTCATCAGCGGGAGGATGTAGGGCAACGTGTGCTTCTATGAATTTCACCGCTTCCGATGGCACCGTAAAGAAGTAAAGTTTGTTGTTGAATGTGAACTTCAGGCGCGCAGGAAATAATATGGCATAAGGAATATTTCTCTCCGAGTAGTTTTTTAACTCCAAGGAATTGGTGATGCTCCTGCTGCACTCCAGTTGAGAAGTCAGGGAAAATTCTGATCACTTGCGATTCCATTCTAAGCTCACCCTTTTCGCGTGCAAGGCGGAGAATCTGTTCACGGTCTTTAAAGCTTAGGATTTTCGCAATCATGGGCCTCGGGAAATCCCCTGGTTTGGGGCGCGGGGATAGCACCCTATGAGCTCTCTCAATGGTGAAGAAAGGGGACACATCAGGGTTGCCCAGTAGATCTTTCAAAAGGTTCTCGACTGCCAGTTCGAGTCGGCCCTTCAGCGCATTTTCTGGGACACCAATAATACGTATATTATTCCTCCATGATCTGGATTCGAGATCATCACATTTGGCCTTAACTGACTTCATGTCAGTGACCAGAGTGGACACTGTGCTCTGTAGTGTGTTTATATTGTCCTCATTAGCACCAATCCTGTTTTCAGCATCCATGATTCTCGTCCCCTGCTGATCCAGTTTGGCCCTGAGAGATGCCACATTTGCATTAATGTCATCCAGCTTTTCGTGAAAGGCTGCAAAATTTCTAGCCATTGACTCCATCATGACCGTTAGGTCTGTAGCAGGCACCTCTGCAGGGAGCGTGATATCGACCTGGTCGCTCGCTCGGTGTGTGGGCCGAGTCAGACCTCGGGGTGGGTTTAGCAAATTTGTTCATGGCTCCGGTCTTCTAAGTATTCCTGGATCTGTTGGACATTGTATGGTATGATGTCTGAATACTCAGAGCTCGGTGTAGGATCTATTTGGGTATTATGCACCCAAGGGTTGTGTAGCGCAGAGGCAGGGGCGGAGATCACCGCAGGCACCACAACAGTGGGGTCCCGTTGTTGAAAACAGCTCTTTTGTCAGTGACACATCAACGTAACACAGAGCTATCAGGCGAGAGCTGACGGCGCCCAGAGCCAGGGGCCAGAGGAGGCAGCGCCTGGGAAGGCGAATGGAGGTCTGTCGAGGAGGTCCACCCTTCCTGCCTGCTGCTCTTTTTCACCACTTAGCAAGTCCCGCCCACCTGGTGCCTTCCTTCACCATCACTGTCTTGTGGTCAATGCTGGATTTGAATTGTATGGACTTCATTCATTCACGGTGCGTCACTCTTTCGCATCTCTCATGCTGGACTTCCTTTGCATCGTGTGCTCATGGTGACCCTGAATCATGCTGTTCCCATCTTCACCTTGTATCCTGGCTTGCAACATTATGTGTTACTACTGACTTCTGCAATTGTATTCGCTCTCCACTCTTGCTTCTCCACTCTTTTTGACTGCTTACTCTCTTTTCTCTCCTCCTTTCCCTTCTCCCTTTTCCTATCTCCTCCCCTTACTTTCTTCTATGCACTTACTGTATCAGAATTGTCCCTGGACCTAATATGATAGCAACCTCGTCTGTTTCCTCTACCCTCCCATTACTGTTTTTTTCCTCCCCACCATCCCTCCAGCACTATCTGAAATGTCGTCAGGCCTAGTATGATAGTCGCTTGTTTTGTTCCTCCCCTCCCTTTCTGCACCCCTCTCCCTCACCTTTTGTTTTTCTCCGGCTCTACCAGAAATGTCGTCAGGCCTAGTACGGTAGTCGCCTGTCTGTTTCCATTTCCTCCCCACTCTCCCCCTCCCTTCCTCATCTATGTTTTAGCTCTTGCACTATCTGAAATGTCGTCAGGCCGAGTACGATAGTTAATTTCACATCCTTACTGTTCATGGCCTGTAAGAATGTGGTTGTATTTTCCCTTGTTCCCTCCCTTGCCTTGAAGCGCTTTGAAACACAATGTGTACAGGCGCTATATAAATAAACAATCATATCATACCATAGAGGGCTCAAATACAGTGATCAGAGCAAGGTAGGCGCATATTACAGGGTCCCAGGGCCACAGGGCCACAAAGATCAGCCACAGCGAGGGAGCGGGAGGCAGCAGCTAGACTAGGGGGACAGCGGAGGGAGTCCGCACGGAGCAGCCCCTCCAACTCCTCACCTGTAGCTTGGCCCTTGTTTAGGGGACGAATGACTGGATCCTCAGAAAGCCCTCATGGAGCGCGCATGGTGTGCTCGGCCGGCAGTGCGAACAGGTGAGGGGGGGGCAGCACACCCGGCCCCTCCGGTACAGCACAGCAATGTCACAGGGGGGCCCCCAGCCGCCAGGCGCAGCGAGAGGAGGGGCAAGGCGCTGCGCCGCATGGCGGCCCCAGCGGTCACGTAGCACGCGAGCCCAAAGCAGTCACAGGCCTCCGGGAGTCTCAGGATCCAGGCGCCGGCATCCCATGGAGGATCAGCCCCCGCACAGCGGCACAGGTCCCACAGGCGGCCCATGCGCCCCGCATCGCCCAGATCACCAGGCGGCCAGGCTCGGCGGGGACAGAGAGAGAATCAGGCAGGTTGGTGACACGAGTCCGGAGCCGCAGGGGCACAGGCAGCAGCAAGCGTCTCACGGGGTCGCCGTGCGCCTCCGCAGCACCATGGCCCAGCCCCGGCCCAGCACAGAGGCAGTGCAGGCGGGCCGCACGCCGGGTCCGGAGGTCCGATTCGGGGCCAAATTTCGCAGGCAGGTAGCTCTGAGTATCAGCAGGGCAGAGGGCCGCGTATGGAGACGGTGTGAAGTGGCTGACCGCAGATGTTAGCAGTTGAAAAGCGGCAGTGCTCGGAGTTGAAAAGCTAAGCAGCCATTTTGTCGGCTGCTCAACAGCACCCCCACCTCCTTCACTGTTTTGAGTTGTATGGTGGCGAGCACAGAGGCGGCGCAATCAGGAATTCTTTTGCCATTGACAGAAATGAATTGGCCCAAGTAGAGCAACTCCTGTCCAGATGGAAATACTGTAGTTTTCCCTTGTCAATCTTGTATCCCTTGCAGGCTAAGAGTTGTAGGAGTGTTATGGAGTCCGGTCTGCACTGGTGCTCGCTGACACTGCACACTGGTATATCGTCAACATATTGAATGACAGTACTGGGCACATGAATATTGACTAAATCAGCATGCAGTATTCTGTTAAAGATGCTGGGGGATTCTCAGTACCCTTGAGGCAATCTTGTATGTTCAAAATGCATTCCCCCCCTGTGTAAACGCGATGAGGTACTGTGAATCAGGGTGCAGGGGAACAGCGAAGAAGGCGTTTTTAAGATCCACCACAGTCAAGTGGGTCGCCTCTTTGGGGATGTTGCAAAGTATTGTTGCGGAGTTCGGGAGCACTGGAAATTCTGCCTGCACAATGTCATTAAGAGAGTGCAAATCCCGATTCATTCTCCAACTGCCCCGCCCTTTCGCCTTCTTTATCAGATAGATCGCTGTGTTGCATGGGGGAAGAAGATGGTACAATTAGCCCCTGATTAGTAGGGCAACAATAGTGTCCCTTATCCCTTCCTTCATGTCTCTCGATAAGGGGTACTGTCTTACCTGAGGCAGAACTGCTCCTGGCTTGAGGGTTATTCAAACTGGGATCACCCCCTGCAAGAGCCCAACATCGTGAGCATTTGTCATCACAGTCTCTGAGGGACCAGTTGTAAGTCTGTCAGTAAAGGGAGGCAGTTCTACAAGGGCCATCAATGGACACTGCACTTTCCGATACTGTAACATAATGTTGCTGCTAGCACAATCTGTGAGAAACCTGAGGGTATTTTCCCAAGTAGACTTCGGGAATCCCTTAGTCAGGTGGCCAGGGAAGGGCTGGCGCTCTCAGATCCCAACCCTGGGGGTCTAAGAGAGAGGGAGGCTCACCTGGGTAGCAGAGCCCGGGGTTATGCTCAGGGGAATACCACAGGTGAGACACGGTACTGTAACGTAGAAAGGGACCAGGAAGGCTAGGTCCTCAAGGCTTTTGTGGGCTGTATCAACTCAACCTCCCTTCTTCCCAATTAATCTGGTCTTGAATCCACCATCCCCTCTGCATCTCGTGAATCCATTAGACACTGTGTTGCACTTAAAAACCACATTCCCCAGAATCCCTGTTTCCTTCTTTCCTACCTGAATACTGCCAGTCATTCTTCTTCATGTCCCCTTCATGAACACCCAATCTATCTTGACAAAACCCTACCAATCCCGTCCCATTGATTACCATTCCCATACACCCCCCTGTTTATTTTCTGACAATAGACCTGGTCATTCCCGTTTGTTCCACACACCCAACTAATCTCACCCTTCCCAATTTACCCAAACCCCTAGCATGAAAACTATAATTCCATAAAACGCCTCTGCCTCTCAATACCTATAGGATATTCAAACACTCTAACTCCCCCCACCCCCGTTTGACACGAAAACCTTCGCACAACATGGAAGACAACAGATACATTCTATAACTGTTCACCAGACATGTCCCAACCTAAGGGTCAAGCATCAAAGTCAGACAATTGACCAAAATCACACACCACCCGACGGCCCTTTCCTTTCCCCACAGGGATAAAAAGGTAGAGCAAGAGATCACAAGATGAGCAAGGCAGACCGCATGACGTAAGAGCTAACTCAACACAGTAGTTCAATAGGAGGAGAAAGATGGCACAGACCGAGACAAGGAGAGAAACTACCTTGCCCTTTCTGACCAAGGCCCGTCGAACCTCCCGAACAATAGCCAACGTGCCAGATCTGCCGGTATGCGAGGCCCTCCTCTGCTGATTACCAAGCCGGGGAGAGACGCTGGCTCAGTGGTACAAAACATTTACTCCAAGACATCAGAAAGCCAAGCAGTTCATCACAGCCGGTGAGTCAAAGGGAGTGTCGACAAGAAACCGAACTTTGTCAAATGCAAAGTAGCCGAAGGATCAATTGAACTTTGAAAAGCAAAAGGATACTATTGAGAAAGAAGGGGAAACCAGTACTATTGAGAAAGAGGGGGGGAACCAGATACAGAGGATTCTGGTACCACATGGGTGTTCACGCCCAACAGTAAAAAGACTACCATAACCAGAAGGCCTTGGGCAGAGGCAAAGAATGGTCAAAGCGGTCGTACAGGCATATCGTAAACTCCCCTACCGTCAAAAGTCTTTGACCGACAGAGAACTGTGAAAGCTAAGGGAAGTGAATCCCGCATTTTGAAAATTAGCACATGAACTGTGTATCGTGGAAATTAGCAAGAGTGAACCTGGGCGAGGGATGCTAATAAAAATGGACGGAGTCTAAAAGTCCCATGAGGAATTGTTTGGAAAAGTTAACAAGAGTGAACCCAGCAGAGGGAAGCTGACAATCGGGGGCAAAGACCGAAAACCTGGTTAAAATGACATTTAGATTTATGAAAGAGTGAACATTGCAAGACAAGGGAAAAGGAAGTACCCCCTCGTCTTCTGGGGTCTGAGCCAATCCGAGGGAGATCCAAGGGTGGAAAGTTACCACCCAAAGTTTGATGAAAAAGGAACAGTCTTGTTAATTTGTTGAATATGTCCAAAGGGTCAGTGCCCAGAAGAGGGGCACACAGGAGTGAATCCATCACCCAAAGTGTTTTGAGCGGTAAGCGCCCAGAAGAGGGGGGCCCAGGGGTAAAGCCATCACACAAAGTGTTCGCAGAAGAGAACTTTGTGTTTGTTGAGAGTATGCGGCCTCGAAGGCAAGAGACTTTTAATTATAAAGAGACTTAACCATCGAAGAACCCAATAGCTGATCAGGTTCGAAACTATTAGCTTGTGCATGCTGAGAAGGCTCGAGCGTGTGCTGTGCTCCAAAGTTCCACCTTGTTCTGTGCTAAAAACGTGGGGAAGCGAGACCTCAAGGCAATCCCATCCTGACTTATCATTTGTGAACACTTTCTTCTTTATTTTGATATCCTATCCCACACTCTTTCTGTAATTAGTTGTAAGGAATTGGCAATAGGTTTTTCTTAGTGTAGGCCCTTTTATTTTGATACAACGCCTCTAGGACTGCCTTAGTTTTCATTTGATGGTCGACACTTGCTCCCATCTTAGATTTAGGTTAGTCCAAGCGTTTTCCACCCTGCATTCATTGTTCAATAAAGACCCTTGAACTGTGATCACATGTGTCTGTTTTTACTGTTGCCACCATGAGTTCCTTACAAATCTCACCATTATCTGGCTGACCTTCAAACAATGTGTGTGAAGTTTAAGAGGAATTTTGTCGGGTATACCAACTTTAGGTGTTGCATGTTTTGTGAAAAAAATCAACGGAGACCTAGAGTTCCTCAACTCTGTGTATGTAGGTCCAATGGGGTTATTTTCATTGGCACATGTGCCACAAGAAAAATGCTAGAAGCTGGTAAGTTATTTGAGCTGGGCTCAAGGTTTATTTCCGGGTCAATATATATATGGAAGCCCTTTATGATGACACGTGTTTCGGCATATTGCTTTGTTGGGTTTTGGATTAAGTACACCATCTTGTGAAGACATATTGATATTCTACAAGACTTGGGACCAAGGACATACGTATATAACTCTAAATGCAATTTTGAACTAATGATATGAGCAACATAGATTATTATGGATTTCTAACCTAGAGATGGGTTGAATCAAGTAACAGTCTAAGATGGACCTATGTATCAAATACTCATATTTTTTGTTATTTCTTCCTCCCAGACTTATCTCTCTCAACAACCCTAAACATCCTACCTGGCCCCCACCCCTCATCTCTGCGATTTCAATTAACTTTTTATTTTTTATTTACACTCCTTCTTTCACATTTTTCTTACTTCTTATCCTTTTAATTTAATTTTCGGTTGATTTGTTATTGTGCATCATTTTTCATTTACTTACACAACTTGTGATATGGATGTTTTTTCGACAATATGTACAAAAAATGGATGTGGATTTTATTATTTTTTTTATTTTACTATTGGTTGTGATCACCTCACATGTATATAAGGTTCTTTGTCTTATTTGATCAATAATGTGGTGATGTGTGTTGGAACATTTGTGTGTAGTGTGTGTATATATATTAATGATTGAACTATTACAGCTAATCATCATTTATGCTCGGAGGCCTACGGGCGTGTAGCGCATTGAATAATAAAAAATAAAACAGTTCAGGGGACACCACAAGTTGGAAAATGAAATCAGATGGCACCCGCCAACAGACCGTGCCAATTTGGAGCACTGCTTTGAGAAGCACTGTTATGCCGTACACAAATCCGGGTCTACGGGTATCCCGCGAACTACAGCCTCACCTCCCCTTGCAGACATTATGACCATTGCTCTTATGACACATGCCCGAAGTGGCGTGCACACTATCCCTTGATTTGTGAACAAGATCTCACCCAATAAGTTTATCAAAAGGTGCACATTCAATTTTTCCTCCTATTTTGATGTGAAGTTCTTTTGTATAGGGAACCGTGACGACAGACCGAGAAAAGTCCTGCATGTCAAAAGTTTCACCCAATAGTGGGAGGATTCCCTCACTGATGCATGATTCAGTGGCACCTGTGTCGATCATGAAGATGAATTGCTGGTTACTTATCTCACCGCCCACCATGGGATCCGCATCAGGGTGGACGGTCATGGACAGGATTCGGCATCCAAGAGTTCTCTGTTGGCTGTCCTAGTCAGGATGTGTGTGGGTACCAGGAAATGTGAAAGGATTGTTGCCTACCATGCTCACTCCCTGGTGGGGTTCAACGGTGCCATTCGGCACTGCATCAGTCGTTGGCAGGTTACTCCCATACCTGGCGTTCTGTTGGGGCATTAATGGATGTGTTATTTGTGGGTGTCGCACTTGTAAACCTGGGGGTAGTGGTGAGTGTAGGCCCGATTTATCTCGTAGGGTATGGAGGTTGGCCTGGGGGTTAGCAGCTGTGGTTGTGGTGGTGGTGGTGGTGGGAGGGGTGGTGGGCAGTAGTTGCTATAGAGATTATATCCCAACCCCTGCCGGCTCCTGCACTCCCTGGCAAAATGTCCCCACTTCCCACAGCTCCAGCATTGCGAGGGACCCATTCCTGCTCCCCTAGGTCCCATTCCTTCGAATCCCCCTCTCCCCTTCTGAACCCGCCCTCCTGCACTGCTGACCTCCTTGCTGAAACTGAGTAGGGGGGCTGGTGTCCATCTCCCCCTGTCCTTGTGCCTCTCCTACCAGAAATGCTGCTATTCTAACATTTGCAGGGGTCAGGGCCTGCTCTGCTACCTCAGTTTGTGCACTTTATGGTACTGCCCCCCTCAACTACCATCTTTGCTAATTTCTTTTGCACTAGTTTCGCTTCCTCCACCTACAGCTGTTGAGCCATTTCCTTTTCTTGCTCTTTTATTCTTTTACAGTGATGCATGATGATGGTTTGCATCTAAGCCAAGCCCTTCGCTTCAATGCCAACAATTGTTTCTAGCACCTTCTGAACATCATTGGGCAAACCTCTTTTAATGACTAAATAAAAAAGAGGAACTTATCGGTCTCACTGGTCCCCCGTCTCCACACGCCACACAGCCTGAAACTTAATAATGTACTGTGTGGTGTCCACATCATCCCCATGGTATACTGCATGATTGACTGCAGGTTTGGCATGTCGGGTACGTTGGCCACAGTGCGTCCCACACCTGCGCCCTGATATTGTTAAAGGGTGCACCACCATGCGTCATCATCATCTAGCTTTACCCCCGGACACCCTGCCTTGACCTACACATCTCCAGCTTGGTCCCAGAGTATTACGACAAGCAAACTTTTCATATCCCCCACATCTAAGGGTATACCTGCTGTCTGTTTTTCAAAAGCATAGAACCATTTCCTAGCCCCGGAAGTAAGGGGCGGTAGCAGCTTAATCAAATTATTCATATTCATTAGCAGCCAGGGCATATAATGCGTTCTGCCTATGCCTCTGTGCAGCAACAGCATGCGAGTACCTGTGTTCCTTCCTTCCTTACGTCCACCACTTTCCTTTTTCCTTGCTACTGCCACTCGGCCAAACCGGTTCCTTAACCGTGTTAACCAAAAACCTTCCACCCGTGGCGTAATCTCTGATGTCTGCTCATTCCCTTCATCATCCTCAAACTCATCCACTGTATCCCATTCTTTCCTCAGTTCTCGGTCCATAACCAAGTCCGACCTTACACTCCCATATCCCTTGCTCGCCCGTCGCCGCCTTCCTCCTTCTCAACGTGCACATCCTTAATTGCTGAACCGTCTAACCTGAATAAAATCTCTCCTGCTCGCAATTCATCTAACCCATTCCCTGAGAGGGCGCTAGAGAGCCTTCCAAGATGGCGGCCTCCCTGTGAGCTCCATAGAGCTCCCTAAAGATCCTGAATAATCCTGCGTTCTGTGGCATTTACACAGTGTGAGATCTCCAGCCACCGACAGCTGAAACGCTTCCCCACAGATTCCTGCAGGCATTCCACTTGCCCTTTACGATCTCGTCAGCGTGCAAGGTGCTGCGAGGCCCTCCACCTCCCTCCCGCTCCTCGTCCGACTGGAGGACGCGGCCCCGCTGGAGCCGAGGGAGACAGTCGCACAGGAGGCGGAGCCGGCCACCCCGACACGCGTCGAGACCTGCGCCTTGCCGGTGTCCCTGTGGCGCTGTGGGATTCGGGGCACCGCGTCCCCGCGACGCCCTCTGGCGCCGGCCCTGGTCGCCCGCCGTGCGCCGCCAGTGCTCCTGAAGTTTGCGGTTGCGGCGGCCGCCACACGGTCAGCGGCCCGGCGAGGCCCGCCGGCGCCGAGGGAGACAACGCTGAAGCCGGAGTGGCCGAGCGGTGAGACTCCAGGTACGCGCACCCTGCGTCTCCTCTCCGGTCACGGGAGCCCGCGGCGGGCCTGGCAGATCCATAGACCCCGTGATACGGGCCGGTGGCCCTCGAGCCCCTGTGGGCCCCGCGGTCCTAAAAATCCAGGGAAAATCAGCGCTTGGCTGGGCGCGCGGCGCAGACCCCCGCGTTCCAGCACCAAGGCGACCCTAAAGAGCGCTCCCTCCTGGGGACCGCGGCACACAGGTGCAGGCGGAGAGGCCGCACTCACCAGGCAGGGGGCCGTGCGAGAGAGCCTCACCCTGCATACCCGAGCGACTCCAACTGCTCGAAGGGAAGGCCAAGAACAGCAGAGTATCCCCAAGAAAGCGAAGATCCCTCCCACATAGCACCTAATGTGCGGACACCAGATCAGCCTTTGATGTGACCACGACCCCTGAACCTGAGCGCAGCCCTGCCCAGTTTGGAACACTATCTAAGGCCTACCGGAGAGAGTACTGGAGTCGCATCTCTCTGGAACTGGCGGCTCTCCTCCTACAGCCGCGACACGCGACTCCTCTCCATCCCGCAGCGATCACTACACCGGCACTGAGCCGATAATAAACCCAAGATCTAAGAACTGCAGCGTACACCGACGACCCCCCCGGCCTTCTAGCTACTGGAATACCCTGTGACCCTCCAGTTACCCCTCGCAGGGACGTCGCGTGCCACATCCCTGGTGTCCCGCCACCCGTATCTAGCGCAAAGATGGGGAAAAATGACAGATCACAGCGTAAGCTAAATTTTGAAGGCAGCTCCTCCTCCAAGGCAATCTCAAGCAGCAGACCACAATCGCCCAATCAAGAACTCCCCCATGAAGCCGGAGAGTCACAGGAGCTTGAGATCAGAGAAATCCTGTTAGACCTCAAAGCAGGAATCGGAGGCCTAGGCAGCAAACTGGATTCCCTCTCTTCCAAAGTCGACCAACTCCAACATTGGTTAGACAAACATGCTGATAGACTAGATACCGTTGAGCAGAGGGTCTCTGACCTCGACGACGGCTCGGCGGCCCTAACCTCCAGAGTATCCTTACTAGAAGCACAGGTGAAGGCGGTAAGCGCCAAGAATGAAGATCTTGAAGGCCGCTCACGCCGGAACAATGTGCGGATCGTGGGTGTTAGAGAACACCAACCTGTCCAAAAAATGGAAGAATACGTAGAGAAGATCTGCACAGAGCTATTCGGAATGGAGATCCTATCCAAGCTCTTCGTGGTCGAGAGAGCCCATAGAGTCCCCAACACAAGACCGGTGCCGGGAACAAATCCTAGGCCCATAATAGCAAAGTTGCTTAATTACAGAGACCGTGACGCCATTCTGAGAGCCGCCAGGGACAGGGGTGAACTTCAGTATGACGGAGATAAGATCCAATTCTTCCCAGACTTCTCCCAGGCAGTTCAGGTGCAAAGGCGCTCATTCACAGCAGTAAAACGGTGATTACAGGAAAATCAAATTCAGTACTCTATGCTTTTCCCGGCAAAACTTTGGATACAATACAAAGGCAAAACGCAGTTTTGCAACACGCCGGAGGAGACAAATGAATACCTAGACCGCAACGGCTGCAGACCTGCCCCGAATGTAGCGAACCCCCAACGAGGAAACAGACCGAGAAGAGATCCGCCATAAAAGACCCCTCCTACCACTGGCAAAAACAGGAGATATCTCGCTAACACAAGAAAACAACATCTCTGCTACGGAACAATCACACACTGAGGTTGGGAGCCAGCCTCCACTTGGAGGGCCACTAGCGCCCCTAGCACAGCAATGCTGACTGTTTTGTTTATTGGGGACTGTTCAACCTGGGCCAGTTGGGAGTTGCCCAAGCAGAGGTGGGTGGGTATTCCGCGGGCCTGTTGGGGGTTGCCTGCGCAAGGGAGGGATCCAGGAGTTATCAAGTTGTTCTCGCCCTACCAACCACGTTCAAGCACACTACAATTACAGATCCTTATTCCGGAACGTATGACACATAACACGCCCGTCAGCATCTTTGAGCTCTGTGTGATCCGCAGGGTTGAGGTGGCGCCAATCCCCTCCTCTCTATCGCTGCAATCTGGGGTTACTTAAAATTGCCACTTGGAACATCCGAGGTGGAAACCAACCTTCCAAAGTCAGGAAAGTTCTGCAATACCTGCGGCGACACACGGTTACTATTGCGATGCTACAAGAAACCCACCTTACATCGTCAGCAGAGCATCTTTGGGCCCGCTCATGGGGCTGTCATAGATACTTTTCTTCGTACTCCTCATACGCGAGAGGAGTGGCAATACTGATTGACAAGAAAGCCAGCTTTAGCCTGATCAGCTTCAAGAAGGACGAAGAGGGCAGGTTCCTGTTGGTAAGAGGCCTGCTTGCTGGGCGGGAAATAGTTTTGGTGAACACTTACGCCCCCAATGTCGATGGACCGAATAACTTTAATTGGATTATGTCAAACCTAGGTGCATACACCTCTGCGACGATCATCTGGGGTGCAGATCTCAACACCCCGCTCGACCCCCAAATCGACAAATCACACGGCTCCAACAGCAGACTTTCCAAGGCCAGTCGGCAGGTCACAGAGATCTGCCAGGCCTTTGAACTATCCGATATCTGGAGACACACTCATCCGAATTCCCAGGACTATACCTTTCACTCAGCAGTTCACAATACTAGCTCCCGCATCGACTACTTACTGGTGTCAACACACAGTCCATACACATGGGGTCCCTGCCAAATCATGCCACGAACCCTCTCCGACCACTCCATGGTTACACTCGACTTTATGCTATCTGCGACCCCAAGAACTCCCGTGAACTGGAGATTCAAGTCTGGTTCGCTCTTAGATCCTGTCTTCGCTGATAAGCTGTGCCAAGACATCACCACTTTCCTTGAGATAAATCAGGGTTCAGTCGATTCAGCCGGCACGTTATGGGAAACACTGAAATGTTATGTGAGAGGCGTGTGCATGGCCAAGGAAAATGGCATCCTAAAACTGATTAGACACGAGTTAACAGAAAGTGAACATCGCCTGAAAGACCTATAAAATACACAAACCGCATCCCCAGACGTGCAGACCCATTCCAATTTAAAGATAGAATTATCAAAATTTCAAGAGACAGCCGAACGTGAACTGAAATTTTTGAGCCGCAAACACAAGATTAGGCAGTATGGGAAGGGGCAGAAACCCGGGGCGCTCCTGGCCCGCCTTCTGAGGCTAGATCAAACTCCCCCCCCCCCCCCCCAGGTGGAATGCATCTGCGACACACAGGGAAATCTGACATATACCGAAGAAGAGATTGTAAGCACATTCCACAAATTCTACCAAGACCTGTACAGCTCTTATATCACTAGTAACCCCGAAGAGCTTCAGAACTACCTTAACGATACCGAATTGTACTGGGTAATCCATGATTTACGCGAACCACTGAACGCACCCATCATACAAGAGGAAATCATCGAGACAATAAAATATCTCCCAAACACCAAGGCACCCGGTCCCGATGGCCTGACAGGCACATTTTATAAAGCCCATGCACCCGCGCTAGCCCCATTACTCCTCCAAGTGTACGAAGAGGCCCTAGAGCGAGGGATCCTTCCTCCCACCCTCCGCGAAGCCAATGTAATTCTTATCCATAAATCAGGCAAACCACAGGATGATTGCGCCTCCTACAGGCCGATCTCGCTGATTAACCTCGATAACAAGATTCTGACCAAGATTCTCGCAAACCGTCTCCTTCCTCTCATGCCCGCACTGGTCCTGGGTGACCAAGCCGGATTTATTCCTGGCCGCAGCACGACGTACGGTATTCGACGACTGTTTGGCGTCATTGCCGCACTCGACCCTTCACAGCGGGCCATTGCAGTGCTGTTAGACGCTGAGAAGGCATTCGACTCCGTCGAATGGCCTTACCTCTTTGCAACGCTCACACAAATGGGTCTGGGGAAAACTTTAATCAAGATGGTCTCACTACTATGTAATGATCCCCGCTCCTACATCACTCTCGGCACTGCAAGATCTCCCGGAGTCAGGTTGGAACGAGGCACTAGGCAGGGATGCCCCCTATCGGCCCTTATTTTTGCCTTAGTTATGGAACCACTTGCCTCTAGGCTAAGAACACACCGTATGAATAGAGGCATCACCCTGGGCCCACACAGGCTGATCGTCTCCCTCTACGCTGACGACGTGATGCTTTTCATCAGAGATCCCCAAACGAATCTTAATCCAATTATGCGCGAGGTGATCCGATTTAGTGGCATCTCTGGTCTCAAAATAAATCATTGGAAATCGGTAATATTTACGCTGACAATAGCCACTCCTAAGTTTCGTGATGACCACGGATTTAAGTGGGAAAACACCAGGGTTCGCTATCATGGCATCCTTATGCCGCTTAACCACAACGAGATCTTTAAAGACAACTACGGCCAGGTGTTCCAATCCCTTCGTGAGCGCATCCAAAGATGGAAGTCACTTCCCCTAACACTGTGGGGGAGGGTTTCACTGACCAAGATGATGATTCTCCCCAGACTCCTTTATTTGTTCACTAATATACCCCTAATACTCCCACGCACATTTCTTCAGAAAATCAGAAGCCTCATCTTGGAACTAATATGGGCGGGCAGACCAGCAAGAGTCTCTTACACGACTCTGACATTACCAGTGGCTCAAGGCGGCCTTGCACTTCCCGATATAGAAAAGTACTACTGGGCCGCTCAGGCCCAATTCCTGAGCCATTGGTATGCCACTGAATATGTCCGCCCACACGTTCAAGTTGAACGCGCCTTAGCGTCCCCCGACTTCTTAACAGCAGTCATCTTCAGTGATCTACCGGTTCCGTACAACACGCTAAGCACAGTCCTCTCTTCATATGCCATCTGGAAGAAAATTGCCCGCAAATACGAACTACAGATAAGATACTCTCCGTTATTACCCATCAAGTTTATCCCCGGCATTCCCCTGACCAACGAAAAAGTCTTTTTGATCTGGCTGGACAAGACCAGCATCCAGACATTTGGGGACCTCTTTCCAGAGGATATGTTCATAACCCCACAAATGATCAGGGAGAGGGGTTGCACCACCTCGCTCAACATCTTTCTTTACTTCCGGCTGCGGCATACCTTGCAGGCCCTCCTCCCAACATTCCCCAAACAACCGCCGACATGGACCCTCTTACACAATGTGATACAGGCAAAGGGAGAGGGGCGATTGGTCTCCACGATCTATAGATCACTGCTCGCCGACATAACTATGACCACCGCAAGTGCGAAACAGCGTTGGGAGATGGCCCTCCATGCCACAATACCCGACGACGAATGGACCTATATCCTTCAACAAACCCAAAAAGTAGCTCTAAAAACTTGCTATAAGCAGACCCACTTCCATTTCGTGCACCAAACATACTATACCCCCCAAAAGAAACGGCGCCATCACCCCGAAGCCTCCGATCAATGCGAAAGATGTGGCACCCCGGCCGCAGACTTTATTCACCTCGCTTGGCACTGCCCGGGTGTAGCCCGATTTTGGTCCTCAGTTTTACAGCACACAAGTGACATAATCGGTGAGGTGCTGGCCCCAGACCCGACCATCGCCCTCCTGAGCATGACAAAACATCTACAAGCCCCAGTGAGGAAGCTTGCTTCTTTGCTCTTAGTGCTTGCCCGCAGAAGAATAGCCCTGACTTGGGGACGCGGCCCCCTTCCCTCCCTATCGGCATGGAAAAAAGACATTCTTTACTGTCAAGATATGGATACTGAGTTCTTACGGACCCTTCCCCTGCATGCACGTCCTCCAGATATCTGGGCTCCCTACATTAGCTATTTACTTTCTGCTTCTGACGTCACTATCTCTCAATCCTCACCCGTGAACCAAAACACTGATGTATGTCCGTCCCCCGCTAACCCCCCTAGCCCTCCGCGGAGCACGCTGCCTTAAAGAGCATTTATGCTGATGGAATATCGACTCACAGACTTTGAATGTGCATTGTAGGTGCTATGAACGTAGTGTTTTCCTTTTTTGTTGATTGGACCTGCCGACACAGGTCGTTACTGTATGCTCATGTTAAAACCAAAATAAAGTTTAAAAAATAAATAAATAAATAATGTAACCCATTCCCCTTCTTCCCTCCTCTGTCTTGTGCTGCCCTCAATCAAGCCAATTCCACCCGTTTAGCTTTCAATGCCTCCTCCACCTTCTTCTGTGCTTTACTGTTCTGGGGTGAGAATGCTCTAGGGAGGCGGGGCAGTAGCTGGAGTAGGCACATATGTTGGGTTGGGATCACGTCATGGGTCACCAAATTTAGGAAAGCACCTAGATGCTCACACCAGAATAAAATACAACCCACTAGGGAAAACGGCCCAATGCACCTCTTGCAAGGAGTTTTCTTTCCATACAAAAGGAAAAGCGCCAACAAAGAACTCTGTTGCCATCAGTGACATTACCTACAGTAGAAACCTGCACTTCTAGTCCGTGAGATCCTACACATAGGACACCTGTTCCATAGGGGATACCTGGCCATTGGTCCCAGACTCGTCAGTCCATCTTCTTTCACGTAGGCGATGTAGCCGTCTTCATCCGTCAGCAGACGGCCAATTAACAATTATATTACTAAGAAAAACACATCTATATCTATGTAACAGTGCACCTGGTATGAACAGACAGGGGCCCAGGAGTAAAGCTGAGGTCATACTAACTCACACACTTCACTCACTCCCAGAAAGGCTGGCACTTCTCCAAGGTCTCCAACCCTATTCTGGGCTATAATTTCATCCCTCCCTGCTCCTTGCAGCACAAATCACGCAACTAGAAGTGAAGGCAGGAAGGCTTGGATTTCTGATCATTTGATCGATCGAGCAGGTTTATGGTCATTGGTCTAGGGTTATCTGGTACATTAGAATGTAGGAGTCCCAAAGCCAGGGCATTTGGGTGCTGTAATTTAGGTTTGGGACTGGTGGGGGCTGGAGGCCTGTGCCCTCCTCATGGGACTGCACTGTTCACAGACACTCGTCCCTCCTCCTGTAACCTTGCAGGGCACATTCTTCCCAGGGTGCGAAGGTTGGCAACATTTTAGGGCAATGAAGGGTTTTATGGATCGATGTAGCTCTAGCCTCTCATCAGGGGATACAGCATCATCCATTGCTCATGCTCACAGCCTAGGCCTGGGGTGCTGAATGCTGCTGTCCATTTAAGCTTTGTGCCACAATATGGCTGCTAGTACTAAGATGGCTGCTATTCTCGCATGTACACTACACCTACAAAATGTACAATATGATTGGGTAGGTGCTTGTAAGGGCACCATCCCACCCCTGGTCTCTTACATTACAGATGCCAATTGTTGCCCTATTCTAAAGCGCTTGGGGGTGCGAGAAGATTGTGTCCCCTTCCCAACAGTAGTGCGATTATCTGTGGTTGTGCTGGGTCAGGGTGCGGATATTGGCGAGTGGGAGGAGAGGAAGGTTGTTAACAGCATTTTAAAAATAGCTTTGTTGC
The DNA here is from genome assembly GCF_040938575.1 of Ambystoma mexicanum. Classification (NCBI taxonomy): domain Eukaryota; kingdom Metazoa; phylum Chordata; class Amphibia; order Caudata; family Ambystomatidae; genus Ambystoma; species Ambystoma mexicanum. The sequence continues at coordinate 923,281,965 of NC_090933.1, read as the reverse complement.
ACAACCCTCTGCTGAGTGGCCAAAATCAGCTCCCCTTCTGTGGCGCTGGGGGGGCCTAGGGAACAGGCATGGTATTTCTTTTACTGGACACCTATGACAGATGTCCAGTATAAAAAATACAATGCCTGCTACTGGGCCCCTAGCGCCTGGCGCGCACACACAGTCACATTGATTGTGTGTGAGGAGCTGGGAACCCAGAGGGCAGGCATAGACTTTTTTACTGGGTATGTCCAGTAAAGAATGCTAGACTATTCCCCTGGGATTTCTAGCACCTCACATGCAATGACATGTCCTACCCCTAAGCCCCTCAGTGCCTTGCATGCACACATAATTGATTATCTGTGCATGTGAGGTGCTGGAGGGTGCAGGGGGAAGGCCTGCCATTTATTAATGGGCATCTAGGATATATGCCCAGTAAAGATTCCATGCTTGGGCCCTCCAGCACCTCGCTGGGGACTCCATTTATGCCCAGTGAAAATATGTACACAGCTATACTCTTGGACCCCAGCACCTCGCACACATCTGCCCCGGGATCCCCCCAGCACCTCACACTCAAATAATCACATTCATAATGCATGGGATTATGTCTTTTTATTTTTTAATATATTTTTATTGGTTTCACAACTTAATACATATAATATTTTCAACTTCCCCTACATCCCCCCACCCCCATACCCCCCGGGAATGTCCTCATCTTCCGGTTTTCCTGTCCGGGGTATCTCGCACACTTTACTAACTAAACATGTCCAAAATCCTTTTTGTGTGGGCACCATTGTTCCATATAGTCACTCTGGAGGTATTCCAGGGTTTCCCTCCACTCCTCCGATGGGCCCCCTGTATATTATAGGTTAGCCTTTCAATTGCTATGTGAGCCCAAACCCTACTTATGCAATCTATAGTCAAGGGTGGATGCTTTTGTTTCCATTTGTGGGCTATTTCAAGCCATATGCCTATCAAAAGTCCCATAAAGTTTCGTTTTTGTCTCCTGGTAAGTTGTTTGTCTTTGGGGTCCCACAACCCGCACATCCACACCTCTTCACCTATGGTCTGTCTTGAGCTGCCCATGTTTTTTGAGATTCGACGGGTATCCATTCCTTCAGTACCCACAGCTGGGCTGCCTCATAGTACTTCTTAAAATGTGGAAGTGCACATCCACCTTCACTTCTCGGGGCAGTGAGAACTGCCCTGGACACTCTGGGTTTTCCATTGCTATATAAAGGTCATAATGGTTTTTGTTAGGGCTCTGAAGAAGGCAGATGGGATTCCAACTGGAAGGGCTTGGAGTAGGTATAACAGTCTTGGTAGTATAGTCATTTTGATTACTGTTATCCTGCCCCACCATGATATTGATAGCGGATTCCATCTTGTCGTTTCACGTTTAATTTGTTGCAGGATTGTGGGGTAGTTTTGTGAGAATAAGTCTTGTATTTTCCCTGTCAACGTTATTCCCAGGTATTTCACCCCTGTTTTCGCTACTTTGAATTGTAATGCCTCAGCTATTTTGTGGGTTTGTGCAGTGTCTCCTGCCAGAGCTAATTGCTCCGATTTCTGTCTATTTATTCTCAGGCCAGATAGTGCTCCGAATGTGTCAATTTCTTGCATTAAAATTGGGAGAGAATGCTCTGGACACCCCATATTCACCAGCATATCATCCACATATGCTGCTATTTTACGGGAATATCCTTCCATGTCAATGCCCTTGATATCTTTGTTGGTCCTTAGCCGTTCCAGTAGTGGTTCTAGGAATATGGCATATAATAGTGGGGAGAGCGGGCACCCTTGTTTTGTCCCCCTCCTAATTTGTATCCTATCCGTTAGGCTCTCATTAACTGCAACTCGTATATTGGGGGAGTTATAGTTTGCTCTTACCATCTGGATGTAGGTCTCTCCCATCTTCCTTAATGTGTTAAAAAGGAGTGACCACTCTACTCGATCGAGCGCTTTCTCTGCGTCCAGAGCGAGCACTACCGCCGGACATTGTGTAAAACCAGTCTTTTCCACCAGGTGGATTACCCTCCTAATATTATCATGCGTTCGTCTTCCTGGGACGAACCCCGCTTGGTCTTGGTGGATTAGTTTCGGGAGTACTTGTTTAAGTCTGGAGGCCAGTATCTCAGTGTATAACTTAGCGTCCTGATTTATTAGGGCTATGGGGCGGTATGAGCTGGGAAGTTGAGGATCCTTCCCTGGTTTTTGGAGAACCAGCATTTTAGCTTCATTCATTGATCTAGTGATATCCCCATTGTCCTTAAAGAAATTGAATAGGTTTGTTAGCGTAGAGGCTAAAATATCCTTATATGTTTTATAGACGTGCACGGTAAAAAAGTCTGTCCCTGGGGCCTTGTTCCTTGGGAGATCCCTAATTGCTAACAAGACTTCTTCCTGAGTGATTTCTTCGCCTAACATTTGTCTGTCTATTTCTGATACTATTGGGAGATCTATGCCGTCTAATTATGAGGTTTGTAGCCTCTCCTCTGGTTGGTCAGATGTGTATAATTGCTGGTAGAATTGTGAAAATATGTGGCCTATCTCTTCCGTTTGCGTCTTTCTTTCCCCCCCTGCATCCCTCAATGCCTTTACCGTCCATACTTGTTTATGCCCTTTAAGTTGTCTAGCCAGATATGTGTCTGCTTTATTGGCTTTTACATAATACCAGTGTTTCAATCTTAACAGGTGCCTTTCTGCTTTTTTCGTGCAGAGGGAGTCCAGCTGGCCTTGAACGTGTCTAAGTGCTTTATGCAGCTTCGGGGTGGATTTCTGCACAAGTTCTGCCTGGATCTTTGCTATGTTATCCTCTAGTTATCTTTCCCATTTAGCATTTTGTTTCTCCCTTGGATTCTTTAGGGCTATTAAATGTCCCCTGGTGACTGCTTTCTGGGCCTCCCATTGTGTCTCTATGGAGATTTCTGGAAGATTGTTTAATTCTAGGTATTCCGTAATATGTTCACGCAACGTGTTTCCTAACACTGGGTCCCTGATTATCTCCTCTGGAAGCCGCCAATTCCACAGCCCCTGTGTTTTACAGAGCAGGGCTATCTCTACCCAGAGGGGGGCATGGTCCGATAACGAGATAGACCCTATTTCTATTTCCCATATTTTTCCCAACAGGCCCGTTGTAACCCAAAGATTATCTATCCTGTGCATTGTCATATATACATGCGAGAAGTATGTGTATCCTTGCTGAATGGGGTTGGTATGCCTCCATAAATCTTCCAAGGATAGGTTTGACATTTTCTGTTTTAGAGCATTGGACGGGATTCCCAGTCCCAGATGTCTGTGCCCTGATCTGTCTCGATTTGGATCCCATGCTATATTCAAGCCTCCTCCCATTATGATTTCCCCCCATGCAAATTTTTCCAATCTGTCCAATGTATCTTTAAGGAAACCGCCTTGGCCCGAATTTGCAGCATATATGGTTGCTAAGGGGATTGGGATTCCATCGATTTTCGTGTTTAGGAATAGATATTCCCCTGTTTATCTTCTTCTGTTTGGAGTATCTGTGGATTGAGGGAGTCACGGATGGCTATCATGACCCCTGCTCTTTTCTCTTGTGCATTAGCCTGCAGGATCACGTTATAGCCTCTCAGCTTGATTTTATTCTTACCTGCCCCTGTATGTGTGTTTCCTGGAGCATCAGTATATCTTATTTCCCTTGTTTTAGGAAGATTTCCACTTTCTTCCTTTTGACTGGGAAGTTTAGGCCTCGAATGTTAGATGTTAGTATTTTTATTCCCATGTTTCTGTTTTGGTTTTTTGCTTCCATTTGCCTCGGACAGGACCTAGATTCGTTTGTTCAATCCTGTGTGTACAACTTCCCCCAAACTGAGCAACCCCCAACCTGCTCAAACAATGCACACCCCTTCCCCCCCCCTAAACTGCCCTGAGGTGGACTCTGGTTCCTCTGACCCCACTGGCGTAGCGCCAGGGATTATGTCCGAGAGCAAGGTGCTGACATACCAGGGGGCAGGCATTGCATTTCTTACCGGGCATGGATGATAAAGCAGGTACTATATAAGTGTTATGTAGCTAAACTGGCATTTTAATGCAGCCAGTTTGGACATGTTTTCATAGTGTGCCATTATAATGGTAAAGCCAACTGGAGTATGTTCTTACGTGGGGATACATATACCTGGGTGTAGGACATGGTGGAGGACAGGGGGGACAAATCCGCCCCACAATTTTAAGTGGGGGGATACAATGGCATTCACCCCCCCCCCCCAGTTTCCCCCAGTGTGTCTCTGGAGTCTGCAGCATGTGCAGTGATGCGTGCAAACTTCAGACTCTGAAGTTTACACACAGTTCCGCAGCAGCGGGTTGTACAGACTCTTGTTACAACAACAAGAACTCTAGCTCATGCGTTCCCCCTCCCCCTGCGCTTGCTTGGAGCGTCATGTGCCCAGCCAGGCCGGGCCCGGGGAACATACTGCACGTGCCCCTGCGACTCGAGTGCACAGTGCACTGCTGCACAGCCTCCTCCCTTCTAGAAGAAGCCACTAACCAGCACGAAGCAAAGCTTGCTCGGCTCCTGAGATTGTGACTCTAACAGACTGCTCCTGCAACGCCGACTTGACCCGGAGTCCTGAGAGGCTGAGACTCGACGAGAGAGACCTCACTTAGTTACTCAGCTAAGGTAAGTCAAAGTGCCTCCCCCGCCTATCTGGGCTGCAGAGCTTGGAAGCAGCCGGCATGTGATTGTTACATAAAACGTCAACAACGCAATAATCTCTGCCAGTTTCTGTTTCTGAGGAACCTTGCGGCAAAGGGACTTTTTTCCCACAAGCTCTGCAGGTGCGGTATGAAGGGAAAGCCCTGCAATTACTTGGCAAGTCGATTATAACAAGGCCCCACCCACCCGCCCTACTCAACTTGCCTTCCCCACACACAGCCTGTCACTAGTGCAGGCCGCGGCGCCGGCCTGGGCCCACACACCTGCTGCTGTCCTTGCTAATGCTTGTATCGTTCTGAAGCCGTACTTGGATCAAGTCTCTGACTTCAAGGGTCGGCAATGTGTCCATTAGACCACGCCTCCTCCATCACAACCACTTAGACTGGGCAACAACAGGGAGGCGATTCCATGTGTAAACACCACAGTTGTGCAACTTGATAGATGATGAAACGAGTCCCCGTGTTTGAAGAGACTAGCACTTCCCAGCACGGCTACACACCGCCAGAGCCCGGGCTGTTGTGTGGGAACCAAGGCAGGGCGGCTCTTGCTCTTTGCAATAATAACGTCTTACTTTAATAATAACGTCTTACTTTCACACATCAAGTCATGTAAGGCGGGGTCCTGGGCACGTGCTTAGCTGAACTGCACTGTGGATATCGGCAGGAACATGTGTTCTTTTGCATGCACAAGGACAAGGCCAGTTCAAGTTAAAGGAAACAGCAACGTATGTTACATATATTGTAATTGCGGTTGATGCACATCTATAGGGGATTGGCCTGGGTTGCTTGTGGCTACATTGCCTGGGGCATAGCAGGCATGTTACACAATTAGCAGCCAATGTGAGATATTCTCTACTGAGAACGTAAAGTTAAAATAGCAGGCTCTAGAGGGTGTAACCAACTCAGGAGGACCTCAGTCAACTTTCGTTTTGCTATACTTAAGAAGAATATCCATGTTAGCATGTCTGTCTGATCCCGCTCACAAGGACCTTCCAGCCTAAGATGCCAGGCAATTCACTGCTGAGCAAGGGTACCAAAAGCAAATCCGTCCATGTGTTTCTGCCTCGTTGGGCATAATCAGTGCCGGGCAGCTGCCTCTCTAGGAGTAACGTTTGTAGCACTCCCTGTGGGTGAAATCCCAAACAATTAAATATTATCTAGCAATCTGAGTGATTCTCCTAATGAGAAAGAACAAAAACTAAATATCCTGTTCCATCGACCATAACCCACCCAGAAGGACTGCCATCATGTTTTAACCATCTATTGTATACTGCAACAAGGGTATCTTTTTTTGTATGTGCCTTACTCTCCACACAAGGGCAGTCCAGCTTAGAATATTATGCACATCTCCTCACAGCAAGAGTACCAACAGCTAGCTTCCAGCATGATTTTCTCTTCTCTGTTAGGCCCGGACTGCTATGCAGATGCTAGTCCCTGGTCAGGCACATGATAGCTAACACGCGGTCGAGGTATCGTGAGCTCAGGCACTGCCCTAAATCGTGATATGATGTTGATATATCAGCAAGCAGGGCTTCATGCTTTGCAGCATTGACATTTAAGTCCAAATGTCAAGTGGCACCATCAATTTCAGGCATCCACCAGACATATGAAATAAAAATGAGAACTGCAATGAATAGTTTCATAGAGGTTTTTTGTTTTACCATCTCTGTTCCCTAGTCTGTAATAACCAGTCTTTGATCATTCAGAGCTCTGGGGCAATACCAAATCATCCTCTGCAGCAAACACAGGGCGCTCCTTTTCTCACTGAAATGAGGCTGCCACGTTGGAGAGGGTGCAGGGAGAAGGGATGTGACCTTCCAGTTCATGCGGATTGCCCCTTTTGGCGGAGCCTGATTTGCATATTCATTTTCTTTTTTGGTAATGCCACAACAAGCTGATCAGATGTGGTTAAGATTGATTAAAAACTCTTTGGGGTAGCATAAGTCATCCTAGGTTCAACGGGTATGCCCAGACATGGGCACTAACCTTGCTGTGCTAATACTGTCAAGCTATTCTGCACTCATGATGCCCAAGGATGTGACCATGCCCGATTTGCATATTCCAGCCCATATCCTGTAATGGTGTAGCAGGCTGAAAAACAATGGTTGAAGTGTTCCCCAAACATCCATTAATCAATCTTGGGTGCTGTCTTATGACATGTAGAGTAGATGCCAGTGACTCCACCCTCCTCAGATTCCCATCTGTCATGTGCAGACACAAACAGATCTCCTTTTTCACCATTACTTTTCAATAACTCCCTCTGGCACCCCCATGGGCCCTAGATCTCTGCAAGCTACTCTATCACACCTGCTCTGATGTCGCCCAACACTCCCTGCACGTCACAATCAGCAAAATAATTATGTATCTCTAGCAACATGCCTGACTACCATTGATTCATACATTGTAATTGTAATGGGTTATTTATAACGCGCTTAATACCCCAAGGTTTCTAAGGTCAGACCCAGGGGTCGAGTCATGCTTCCAAGATGAGCACATTGCCCCCGAGCTATACGAGAGACATCGGAAGAGCTTTCCAAAACACTTTTGAAGAAAATTGAAACGTTCTGCTCTTCAACATCAAATGTGTCAACTTTCCGTTCAACCGAAAACCCTGGCAATTGTCTGTGGTCAGTCAATGACACCAAGTACTAAGGTAAAAAACCAAAGAGTAATTTTGAACTCTAAAGCTGACCTGGCCTGGTGAATACCAGAGCGTGGTGCACTCTCACACAAAAAACTGCTCAGCTTCTGAAGGTAGGATTAGGGCGAAAGATTCATCAGCAATGGTAGGAAGACGGTGAGCTCCGTAATGCCCCGGCAGCTGGTGCACGTCATAGCTGCACCACTTGCCATCTGAGGATTTTCAGTTGAACAACACAAACAGAAATATGAGCTAGAACATAGAGTTGGATCAGCATAGGTACAAATATATTTTAGGACCCTTTCCAGAATGTTTATGGTGGCCCACCCAATCAGAGTTGTGGAATTCTGGGCATCATTAGCTGTTTGTTGCCCAGAATTAGCCTCTCATGGATGGCTTTCTCCAATGTTAGTTCCATTCCCTCTGTGACTGTTTATTCTGTTTGTCCCCTCCAATTACATAATCCTGGCTCCCAACTCCCCTTCAATCCTTGCATACAGCACACAATCTCTCCCCTGCCCCCTTCCCTCTCACACTGCCTGAACTGTTCTCTCTCATCACCAAGCTCTTGGGCTATATGATCTCTGGGCTGTTACTGACACTATTCCCCCTCAAGCCATTTCACACTGCCTGCTTTTCACCCAAGTGACTCTAGTCTTTTTCCTTGACCCACTGCCACTGTCTCTCACTTTATATACACCATTCAAGGGGGGTGGGCAGTTGAACCTACTGTGCCATGCTCTCTGGTCTAATGATGTTGGATTGCCCTGTTCATGCTGTCATACGCAGGCTCCTCTTGTTGCAGAATCCCAGCGCTCCCAGTTGCCATGGCAACACTGCACAGGTGGAACATACGGCTCATTAGAACCACTTTTGTTTCTTTTTGGGCCAACACAGCCACTTGGACAGTACTTTGACACCCTTGGGAAGAAGCAATGGCAACCATTATGTGGCGTTAGTTACCGGCCCATTTACACGCACGCAACACACAGGGCCATATTTTACACGCTCCATCTGCCGTCAGGGAGCGGGCACCGCCCGCCAAAACTTTTCATAGGGAATCGCGGCTTCTACAGGCAGGGGGAGACCTGAGACACCTTCCTGAACACAGTTACTATGTAATAGGATGGAGACGCACGTAACAACCTGTATAGCAGTAGGGCAGCACACAGCAGGGCGCACAACATTGTTCAGCTGCTGGCCTGGCCTGGCCTGATGGATCATGTCATCTTATCATGCAAAGTCTCCAAGGTGTCCCCTGTCCATCCCAGATTTGATGCGTCTCCTACGCCCCTGTACATATATATATTGGCAGAAACATCATGGACGTGTTTTTTATGGTATCATAACTGCCATTATATGAAAAGAAAAACAGGAGTATGTTCTTATATGGGGTGCAGCCAGCATGGCAATGTATGAGCACAGCTAGTGTGAAATTGTTTTATACTGTCACATTTTGTGGGCAAAAGCATTATAGAAATGTGTTGGAGAAATGCTCCTGTGCACTGTTGGTGACTTGCATCTATTGGATTTTTTCACAAGTTACCCAAACAAAACCAATTGCAAACTGTTTGGTTTGTATCCAATTGTTCTAAAAAGTGTCTCAGGAGGGTGGGCATGAGAACCTCCCCGAAACCACCTTGATTGATTCAGGCTACATTGCTACGCTCGGTCGCTAGGGCATATTTGGGAGAAATATGTACGCCCCGCCAGTTGAAATTCACCTGCCGCCACTGTCCACTTCTGCCTACCTTTCACAAACCCAGGATTCTTTAACACTGATCAACTTGTTAAAACACTGAATTTGCAGTGCCTGAAAGGAGTTCATAATCCTTGAGTTGGTGGAGCGATAATTTCCGTCAGATCATCTTACTCCAAAGGCATAAACTGCAGTGTCAGCAAAGAAAATCTAAGGTTTACACTGGCCTCTGGAACAGCTAGCAGGCAATCAGGTAATCCTGGCCTCTCTTGAGACTTTTTCTAAAAAAAAGGATCTCATCTGGCCAGCTGGCCAGTTGAATGCACCTACAACTTTTGTTCAATTTGCCGATTTAATCAAAGTGCACGTCTCACAACATGCGAGGGAAAGGCAGGACACCTTTTGGCACCATCAAGGCTTACCCTCGGTAGACACAGAGGGTGTCGGAGCCAAGACAAAGATGCTACAGATGGCCGGGGATGTTTCTCAGCAATGGAACTCGCATACCGTATGGTCTCTTAGGCCCATGAAATAACAAATACAGAACAATTTAAAAAAAGGGAAAAAAATAAAATAGTACAATGGAGTAGACTTCGGTCCAAATGTTACAGACATTGCACAGCACGACAACATGGAATGCTAGCACACGGCTGCATCAGGGACAACAGGTCTAAAGCATGCAGCTGTTGCAAGAATGGCAGAGGTCTAGTTGCATACTAATTTGGCAGAACTTTATCAAGCACGCTGAATAAAGGAAAGTGGTTTAAACATATCTTATGCTGCAAATACTGGAAGGCCTGCCTGAACTTTAACCAAAGAGAAAAACCTTAGTTGTGCAGGCCTAAAGTTCAAGAACTAGTTGGGGGTCTCAATAGTGGTCTTAAAGAGCAGCCTACAGAGGTAGTGTGCAATCTTGCTTCCATTTTTCAAGACAGTCTATTCAACAAGATTGGTCAGCTCAGTTCAATAAAGCTTTAGTTTCAGAAACAGTTTTTCCAAAAGCAAACGCATTACACAGATTTTAAAAAAAAAAACGCGATAAGAACTACTAGCTAAATTGTCAGCATGTAAATGTTCAATGCTACCCATACAGTGAACGAAACTCTTACTAGCATAAAACAAATAAAGCTCCTTATGTGGTACAACACAATCTTCACAACCTTAAATAATTAGAAGCCTAAATAAATAGTCAAAATATTAATATCTAGATGTTTACTTTATAGACTGCTTTTTTTTTTACTACACTCTAGTAGCATACACTCTTATTCCGAGAGCAGACACTACATATTGTTTTAAGGACCAAGTAGAAAGGACACAACACTGAAGTGGAACAGGAAAGCTGGTTGTCACAGTAAAATTTGCTGCCTCAATATTTCCTTCAAATTGATACATAGAACAGAAAAAAGAATGAATATGCGCTGTGGCGTATCAGGAGTCGGACGACGATGACATTAAGAATGTTTTATTTAACTAAAAAGAAAAATGCCTATCTTATCCTATTTCTACGAGGGAAGTTCCCTACCTCAAAAGCTAACTAAGTGTCCCTATAAAATAAAATGTCCTTGATCCAAATCTTATCTTCAAACTGGCCTTAGCACCTCAGAAACAAAACAGAAATGTGGAGACTGGGACACAGTTTCAGGGTTAGACTTCCCTTTGGCTCAACACTAAGGGCCTCATAAGATTTGCAGAATGGGTTAACGGGCTCCGCTAATGGAGGCGGACCCGTTAAACCCATTCCGCAAGATTATGAGGACCCCTCGCGGGACCCGGTAAGGACGCCTGGTTAAACCAGGCGTCCTTACCGGGTCCCGCAAGGGGAAGAGGGAGCTAACAACGGCCCGGTCGTAATCGGCCCATTGTTAACTCCCGCTCCCATTCCCATTGAGCCCTATGGGGGCTCAATTGGGAATGGGGAAGGTCCGGGCCCGGGTTCCCAGTAGGAGGAATTACCGGGCCCTCCGAACTCGGAATGGCCCGGTAATTTCCCATTCAGGGAACCCGGACCCGATTTTGGCGGCAGCCAATGCGCTAAGAGCGCCATGGCTACCTCCAAAGTCATAATGAGGCATAAAGTCTTTAAAAGTTCAAAATGATAGTTCGAAAAAAACTCTATTTTGTTAATCAAGATCTGAAGGCAAGACCAAAGTTCTTGAATGCTGTTGCTTCTTTGCCAAGTTTCCAGGGATCAATTCTCTGGCTCTCAGACTCCCCAAAGTCTTGTGGCGCTCTTGGAGATTTGTTCCCGATTTGCTATTAGCTTCGGATAGGATATTTGCTCCTTTAGGTTACTCAGGACTTCTTAACCTCACCAGATTCCTTGGCTTAGATGCAAAGAACAAGTTACTTGCCAACTGTAACGTTCTTTCGATCGGATGTTTCTCCCACGTATTCCTGAATCTTAGATATATCCTTACCTTCAGCTTTGCTGCTTTGGAAATGTTTTCTCTCTCCACCAGAGGGTGCTCCACTCGAGGCGACGATGTCCCTCGGCAGCATCCGTCGAGTGTCGACGTCATCCGTAGTATAAATGCCTCGAGCGCGCCCATTGGCCTCAGTTCTGTTTTTTCGTATCAGACCCCATGTATTATAAACAAAGGCGTGCCTCTTATTGACCCAAGCCTTGAAAGAATTTAGAGTGTAAACTGTACTGTGGGGTAGGATGGGAGGGTCGATGAGGAATACGTGGGAGGAACATCCAATTAAAGAATGTTACAGTTGGTAAGTAACTTGTTCTTCGAATGGATTGTGTCCTCCCACGTATTCCTCATCTTAGATAGACTCCCAAAGCAGTTTTGTATTGGAGGCGGGAGTACAGATGCCTTTTAGTCATGTACCGAATGTAGTACAGATTTGGCAAATAAACCTCCTTGAGATGTAGTTGAGTCCAAAGCATAATGTTTGATGAAAGTATGCATGGATGACCATGTGGCTGCTGCACAAATGTCTTGCACAGGGACACCCCTCTTAAGTGCTGTTGAAGTTGCTATGCCCCTAGTTGAATTGGCTCTTAAGCCCTCAGGGGGATCTTTTCCGGCTAGCCTATAACACTCTGTTATGGCTAAAATTATCCATCTTGATAATGTTTGTTTGGTTACGGCTAGTCCCAATTTACAGCCAGTGTATCCCACAAAAAGTTGATCACACTGACGTATCTTTGACAATCTTGAGATGTAAAAGCTTAGAGCCCTTCTGGGATCTAGCCTATGCAGTCTTTCCTCTTCCTTACATGTGTGAGGAGGAGGGTAGAACGCAGGTAGAATTATCTTCTGTGACAGATGAAAGTCTGAAACTATTTTTGGCAGAAAAGATGGTTTAACTCGGACAACTTTATCTTTATGAAAGATGGTGTGAGGAGGACCACTCGAAAGTGCCTGCAACTCACTTACTCTGCGGGCTGATGTCAATGCAATTAAAAGTATAGTTTTTAATGTAAGAAGCCTTAACGGACAAGAATGTAAAGGCTCAAAGGGTGCACATGTCAAAAATGTAAATACCAAATTTAAATCCCACACAGGAACTTGAAAAGGTACTGGTGGAAAAACATTGTGTAAACCTTTTAGAAATTGTATTATTAAGGGTATCTTAAAATAAGATCTTTCTTCTGATGAGCGCTTGAAGATAGATAGCGCTGCTACATAACCTTTTATTGTCTTAACCTGGAGCCCCAGATTAGCTAAATGTAATAGAAAAGATAATACCATTGGAATGTCACATTCAAAAGAAGGATCCACATTCTTATCCCTGCACCAGTTACTGAATTTATTCCAACGACACTGGTACAAAGATTTTGTTGCTGGCCTTCTGACCGAAAGCAACACCTCCATAACATCATCCGGAAGGTCCCAATCCTTGTATCTCAACCTCTCAGAAGCCATGCGTGAAGGTTGAGCATGTTCACCTCTGGATGGAGAACGTGACCTCCCTCTTGCGAGAGAAGATCCTCTCTTTTTGGAAGACGTATTGGAGGGCAGATGGACATGTCGAGAAGGTCCGGGTACCACGTTCTCCTTGCCCAATCCGGGGCAATTAGGATCATGGTTTTCCTGAACTTTCTCAACCTCCTGATTACCTGAGGGATCACAGGGACTGGAGGGAACGCATATAGAAGAGGAAATTCCCACTCTACTACAAATGCGTCTCCTAGAGCTCCTCTCGGGGGAAATTCCCTTGAGCAGTACAGTTCGCACTTCCTGTTGACAATGGTCGCGAACAGATCCACTTGAGGGGTTCCCCAAAGGGCGAAGATCTCCATAAGGACTTCCTGAGCTATCTCCCACTCATGAGAGACTGTGCTCTGCCTGCTCAGAGCGTCCGCCGCTGTGTTTTGCTCTCCTGCTAGGTGAATGGCAGATAGAGAGATCCCTTCTTGTATTGCCCAGAACCAGAGCTACATTGCCTCTCAGCACAGTGGCAGTGACCCTACTCCTCCTCTCTTGTTGAGGTAGTACGTGGCCACTGTGTTGTCCGTCATGATCAGGACATTCTTTCCCCGTACAGAGGGCAGGAAGGCCTTCAGCGCTAGTCTGATCGCCCTCAGCTCCAAAAGGTTGATGTGTAGTCTGGACTCCGATGGAGACCAACGACCGCTGATTGTCAGATCGTTGGTTTGGGCTCCCGACCCCGTGAGTGAGGCGTCCGTCACTACAGTGATCTCCGGCCATGGCTGCCAAAAAGATTCTCCCTTGAGGATGTGTTCTTTGCAAACCCACCATTGTAGGTCCTGAGCTACTCTGGTTGGAACTTGTAAGAGATCTGTAATTTCCCCTGAAAATTGGGACCATTGAGTCCTTAGGGCCCATTGAAGGGATCTCATCCTCAATCTGGCCTCTGGCACCAGAAAAATGCAGGATGCCATGAGGCCGAGCAACCTGAGAAAATCGAAGGCCGGTAGATACTGGGCATTCTGGAATTTTGTCACCATCTGCAGAATGTGGTGAGCTCTCTCTTCGGGAGGCGAGGCTTTGCCCGAACGAGTATCCAAGACTGCTCATATAAACTGGAGCTTCTGTGATGGTATCATGTTTGACTTTTTTCAATTCAGGGAAAACCCTAGTTTGTGAAGGAAGTGGCAAGTCTTGGATAGGTGATCCTGGACTTGTTCTGGAGAACGTGCCCTGATCATCCAATCGTCCAAATAGGGGTAGACATGAATCCCCCCTCTTCTGAGACTCGCTGCCACTACCGCCATCAACTTGGTGAAAACTCTTGGGGCGGAGGTCAACTCGAAAGGCAGAACTCGAAACTGATAGCGAGAGTTGCCAATCGCGAACCTCAGGTACTTTCTGTGCTTGAGATGGATTGGCACATGAAAGTAAGCATCCTGAAGGTCCAATGATACCAACCAGTCTTGAAGTTGGAAAGCCTGAAGGATCTGAGAAAGAGTGACCATCAGTAACTTGTCCTTCCTGAGGAACTTGTTCAAGTTTCTCAAGTCCAAGATGGGTCTCAGTCCTCCGTCCTTCTTTGGAATGAGGAAATATGGGGAAGGGAATACCAACCCTTGTTCCTCTCCGCTACAGGTACATGTTCTATTGCACCTTTCTGTAGCAGGGTTAAAACTTCCTGCAACAGGAGTGGGTCTGGATTTTTGGTAGAGTTGTATTCCGGTGGGTGATTCTGAGGTTTCTTTAGAAAAGGAAGGTAGTAACCTTGGGATACTGTTTCCAGTGCCCAAACATCTGAAGTAATGCCCCGCCATTCTTTCAGATGCTTTGAGATCCTGCCTCCCACTGGGGTCTTGTGAGTCAAAACCTCAGATTGGTTTTGCGGCAGCTCCAGCAACGGCTGAAGGGACAGATGCTGCTGCTGGGGCAGATCTAGCGCCTCTTCTTCACCCCCGAGGAAATTTTCTTTGTCCCCTTTGATTGGCCTGTCCCCTTCCTCTCCCAAATTAGGAGTAAAAACGAAAGGGACGACCCCTCCAGGAAGATGAGCCTGTGTAGGAGCGTTGCTGAGGTTGTCGTATAGCGGCACCAAGTGACTTTGCCGCTGCCTTGGAGGTCTGCAGCTTCTCAAAACGCCTTGCTGCCAAACAACCTCGAGCCATCAAATGGCATGCTAAGGAGTCTAGATTGAACATCTGGTGCAAAACCTGACTTCCTTAGCCACGCAAATCTGCGTAGCACTGCGCTAGACGCCATGGATCTGCTGATACTGTCAGCAGTGTCCAAACCTGCTTGAAGGCATTCTCCCGAAGCCTCCTTACCATCCTTAATTATAGATCGGAAACCATCACGTTCCTCTCCTTCCGGGATGTATTGAGCTGCCACTGACATGCAGTCCCACAGAGTATAATTAAATCTAGCCAATGTACAAGATATATTGTTAGACTTCAGAGCCATGCTCCCTGATGTAAAGATCTTTTTCGACCAAGTATCTATTTTATTGTCATCCCTATCAGGGGGTAAATTGTGGGTATGCAGCATTTTTTGTTGATGTGGCTGCCTGAACTACCAGGAGAAGGATGTTTACTCAAATACTCTGGGTCAGAGTTACAAGGTCTGTATTTTGCCACATATGTTTTATTTACTGCTGGACTAGATTCCGGTCTTTCCCAAGCAGCATTTACTCTCCTTTGCAGGGCAATATGAAAAGGAAGTATGGGGTCTGGTTGAGGACCTGCTGACAAAATATCTGTCATGTCATCATCCTGGTATACAGGTGCATTATTACCCCACCCCATAAACTCTGTTACTCTATTCATGAGTTTTCTGTAACCCAGATCAGCATGTTCTTCTGGATCTGGTTTCTCAAATTCATATTCAGGAGATGTGTCTATTCCACTTGCAGACTTTAAACATTCATACAAATCCTGCATTTTTGATTGAGGATTTATTAATTCCTCTGGAACATCTCTTGTCCCATATTTTACCCCTGCTGATATAACCTCAAGTTCATCTTGTTCTTTATATTCTTCATTTTCTGATGAGATTTCTCCATATACAGATGACATAGTATGGAAAAAATCATGTCTGTTTTCAGGGTGAAATATTTTTTCAGGAATATGTTTCAACCCTGGTGTCGACGTCGACAGAAGCGTTGATGGCGTCAAAGTCGTGGCCGTTACCTTCGATATTGTCGAGGTATTCTTCGATGTTTTCGAAGGCACTACAAATGGCGTCGAAGGAATCTTCGAGGCAGTCGATGTTGTCGAAGTAGTCTTCGAAACACTCGACGCCGTCGAAGAAATCTTCGAGGTCGTCGATAAAATATTCAACGTGACTTTTTTCTGTTGGGTCGTCGACCCTTTATGCTCAACAGCCTTCGGCAGAGGCTTCGAAGATGTTTTCGTCGAAGTCTTTAATGACTTATCGACGCCGAAAGTCTTTTTCGTAGAGTCTGTCTTTTTAGGTGTCTGGGAAGAGTCCCTAGAAGACACCCTCGACAATTTCTTGTCGGACTTCTTAGTTTTAGACCTTCCTCTGTCACTTTTGTGACTAGAGGCATGACCTTCAACAGACATTTTTGAGGGGGTCTGGGCCGCGTTCTCGAAAAAATGTCCATCATGGACTCTCTAAATGCTTCCCACTTTTTAGGGTAGTCGTGTTTAGTTGAACAAGTAATAACTTCCTCCGAAGTCGCGGAAGAAGAAGAAGAGGGAGATCGGTGTCCTCTCTTTTTTGCCTTTTTGGACGAAGAAGAAGAGGACTTCCTTGATCTACTCCTTGATAGTGATTTTTTTATGGTGTTTTGCCGAAGACTCAGCCGAGTCTTTCTTCCCTCTCGAAGAAAACTTCGAGGATTCCTCCCCCACCTCCAGTTTACCTCGTCTTTCTTTCAAGGCCTTGTGGGTCATGGATTGGCACGAACCGCAGTCATCGATCCGATGTTCGGACCTGAGACACCAGAGGCAGTTACGGAGAGGGTCGCTCAGCAACATTTTTCTGCCGCACCTTAGACACTTCTTAAACCCAGTTTTCAGAGTAGATGGGTTTGAGGAAGATGACATAATCGCTTAAGACTGAAGCGCCGTTTTATTTCGATCCGAAGCGAAGCTAACGGAAAAACGGAACTGAGGCCAACGGGCGCGCCCGAGGCATTTATACTATGGATGACGTCGACACTCGACGGATGCCGCCGAGGGACATCGACGCCGTTGCCTCGAGTGGAGCGCCCTCTGGTGGAGAGAGAAAATATTTCCGAAGCAGCAAAGCTGAAGGTAAGGCTAAATCTAAGATGAGGAATAGGTGGGAGGACACAATCCATTCAAAGCATTCGTCTTCAGTTTGCATTGATTTGCATAGGGTTATTTCAGTATCTTAGATTCTCAGAAGATAATTGGTTTCCCCAGCTTGTCTGTACAGAGTTTATATTCACTTCACCTTGATTCATGCAGGACTCCCGCCCCATTAGACTTCTCAGGCTTTTCCAATTTAAAGACGAGGAGTGGATCCGCCCCGTCGCTCAGATTCACAAAGGCCCTGAACAGTTCAGAATTCTCTGGCTTCCGGAGCCTCAGTGATTCTTCCACCTTGTATACAAAGTTTCTGTTTCTAGTATTGTCCTTCACATGGAGTACTTACCTTGGATAGAAAGACCGTTTCTCTCTGTCATTCAGCTTCCCAAGGGCACTTTCCCATTTAAAGCCGTCCGGTTCTCGTAACCATTTATGTTCTCTGTTAGGCAGAAACCTGTGCAGTTCCCTTAGGGACCACTTCAAAAATGTTTAAGACTACAGGTGTTAGCAGTAAACACAATTGGTAGCAGTCTGCACCACCCAGATTTACCTGGTAGCTTTGGCTGAGCAGTCAGACTTCTCTCAAGAAGAGTTAGGCAGTATATAGAGTATACAAAATAGGGCTACAAATACAGTAGCACAAGCAAACACTGACCAGAGCTTTGTTATAAAAGTATATAATTATTTATTTAAAAACAAACACACTTGTAAAAAAATACACTGGCACTAATATGTCAAGCAAGTTCAAACACAGTCACTAGAAATATGTACACCTCCCTAATTAATTATTTGACAAGTCTAGGTTAAGCCACCACTTATTTAGCAAAACAGAGGTGAGCGCGTAACCATAGATGGCACTCCAATAATTTGTTAAAAAAGGGAGAGAAAAGGCAGAATAGGAAATCACACAGTACCAACACTTAAGAAACCACAGCAAGTTAATAAAGGCAGGGTCTACTGTAGAGCAAAAAGTTCATAGGCCATGCCCACTCTTGGAGAGAGCAAGGCGGAATTTGCCCAAGATCACACAGTGGAAATGCACTCAAAGTCTTTGCAGGAAAGTCAAAAAGAGGTTGGATCAAGTTAGAAAGGTAATGTTAACAGGTCTGAGGTCACCCCAGGATAGAGAGTCAAGGATTTACGGGACACCTTGGACAGTCTGTTGCAAAGGAGACCAGACGGGACACAGTACCTGAAATGGTGAGAAAGCTCCAGCGGGGGCAGTTGTTCCTAGCAGCGGGTGCAAGTCGGGGCTTTGTCCAGGGGAAGAGAAGATCTTGACGTGGAGGAAAGCTGGAGGTCGTTGCACTGCCAGGGAAGAAACCAGTCGCGGAGTTTCCCGGTTAAAAGGTACTACCCTTTTATTCGCGGTAGTGGTGAAGCGTGGCTATCCGATGGGCGATTTGACCATGAGATGATCCATGAGGCGAAAAAAGGTGAACTGGTTGGTCCCACCAGCTCAAAGGGAAGAAGACTCTCCTGGAAGAAGATCTTCTCTGTCGTCGGAAAAGTGGTGAGTTTCGTACAGCAGGGCTCCACCGGTGGTTTCGTCGTTGTAGATGGCTCAACTTCTCCCCTCTTCGGATTATTTAGGTCCTGTGGCGACTTCTGAAGTTCCAGTCCCCAAAGCCCTGCTTTTATGCAGAAAAACCCCCATTCATCAGCCTACCTGTCAATCAAACATGCTAAGTGGTGAGCCGGGCGGCTCACCACTGGGCCAATCACACAAGAGTGCGACTTGAGTTGCCAAGGCAACCAAGTCCAGGGTGCCTATTCCCCCCCTCCCACACATCATGTAGACCCAGACAGAGTGGCACCACTTTTGGAGGCTTCTGTGCAGAAGCCTGCCAAAAGTGGAACAAAGGGCTCGACTTGGGTTAGGGTTTCAGAGGCGAACACAAACGCCATTTTAAAACCGAGTCCTGGCAAAAAGACCCAACCGGGGAATAAATATTAAATAAATAACCCGGCGGTATCTTTAACATTGCACCAAAAAGTGGTGCGTTTAAAAGGAATGGGAAAATCCCATAGAAAATATTCCGGTGGAATATTTCGCGTGGTATCCACTGCCACCAGCCAGAAACTCGACAAGGGGGGACTGGACAGCGCCCCCTTGGAAAACAGACCCAGGGGCAATCGAATTACCCCTACCAGTATTTCCACAATAAGATGGTTTGTACTGGTTCTGTTCACAATTTAAGACTAGTAAAGCCAATGGTGACTTTACATGCCCTGGGAGACAGAAGTCAGTCCCAGGGTATGGAGTCTATGTTTGGGGGTCACTATGACACCCCTGTGTTACTGCACTGAGGGTGCTGTGTAACACATATACCAAAAACACATGAAGCCCTATGGAGTAAAAGAACCCATAGCCCATAAAACACATTACATAGTAAAAGGACATTCTCAAATCATGGCTAAGAGTGGGAGAAAAAGTCTCACTCTTAGCAGGAGAAAGAAATAAACCCCAAAAATCCAGCAAAGCTGCTGGGGGACTCACTAGGTTTGGGAAATTAGCCTTACAGAGAATTCTCCCCAACATTCTCCCAAGTTAAGCAATTTACACTTTTCTTCCCGTGCTACATACCAGCCAAGTGTCTGCTCGTTTGGGATTCCCAGGCTCCCGAGTCTTCATAGGTTCTACGTTTCTAACTTCAAAGTGTCCGTTTCTCTCAATGGTACTCTCTCAGTGGGCGCATTCGCTTCCCTCGCCCATCAAATATGGAGGTCAGGGATTAGCATTGTCCCCGGCGATCAGGTCTCTGCATCAGTTGCAAAGCCTGTGGCCTACCCTTCAGGACTTGGTCGTGCGTCCACAAGAAACAAGAGATTCTCCATCTCCGCCTCTCCCTTCGACTCGGCCTGCTTGGTCGAATGGGACACCAACCTTCTGCAGAGGTGCGTCTCTGTGTGGCACTCGGTCTCCTCCCTGCATAGGAGATCTCTACCAGTTCACAATTCTTGCAGTGTTTAAATAGTTCATCATAGTAAAAAAGGGGTGAATTCTTCATTGATGGCGTCTTCCAAGCGAAAATCACCATTGCCTTGAAACAGCACCAAGAAGTGTCACTGTTTGATGTGGTAAGTCAGCATTGATAGTACTCTTTTCTGCTCCCATATAGGCTGACAGTGGTCTGATCTGGGAGGTCCTTCTCGGACTGGGAGTCACTCCCAGTGAGGTCCTTCTTGCCCAAACCCCTAGGAAGGATTTTGCAGAGTAGGCACACCTCCCCAGCCTCACAGGGGGTGGCTCCCCTCTGGGTAGAAGGATGAATTGACCAGATTCGTCACAACGCCTCATGTTGATCAAGACAGAATTGGCCAAAATGTGTCCTCCAGAGGGGCCTTTCTGTGACAAGTATAGAATGCACTTACATTTTTTTTTTAAAAGGAAGCCTTGTGATTAAAATATGGAGTTTATAAAATGGAAACAATCCAAATACGGTAGTTGTCATGAAATCTGCTAGAAGGCTTGTTCAATTGAGCATTGCTCCAAGTCATTCGATCGTTGTTCACAGCAGACAGTATTTTATCTTCCGAATAGGCTCCGTCTCCATTGCAGCAAACTAACAATAGTTCTCATCTTCAAAGGTGGTAACAGGAATTATTCTGCTTCACATTGGCTGATCACCCTCCAGAATGCTGCACCCAAGCAATTTGCAAAAGCATGCCCATTGCTGCTCGTAGGGAGAGGAAGAAGAGGGTATATTCAATATTGCTCACCCAATGTAAGACCTGTTGCTGTTTGAGCTACCCCAAGCAACAGCACACTGTAAAACAAAGTATATTGCATATAGAGTTTGCCATCCGAACATGGAAATATTGCGTAAAACCTGTCAATCTGTAACCCACTGGTTTCTTTGGATAGCTTGTTCAGTATCCCAGTACACCCCTTGTTTACGTTGTACAATTTTGGTATACTTCCATTGTGAAATTGCACGTTTCAGTTATACTCTGAAAATATTTATTAAATGAAAATGGGTTGGGGAAAATGTCTCTCTGCCACTATTATAAAGAGGAGTTTCCCTAGCTATAAAGCAAAACTAAGGATCTGTCTGTGTCTTGATTCACAAGGTTCCCGTTTAGGCAACATATTCTGTCTTTAACACTACTTTCTCCCTGGCTTAGAAAACACTGTCTTTGTATTATTGTGTTGTATTAAAAGTAAAACTTGATAAAGTGCAAACAAGACCAAAAAGGCATCAAGGCGCTGAGCAAGCGAGAGACGGAGGACATTAAAGCGACCTAAAATAGCAAAGTTTTCAAACGTTTGCGAAAGGACATGGGGAACGTTATGAATTTCCGCCGGGAGAGCATTCCATAGAGTAGGACCAAGCACAGAGAAAACCGACCTCCAGCCCGAGTGCGAAGGACTCAGGGATATGCAACAGAGAAAGATTGGATGAGCGGAGAGTTCTGCTGGGGCTGAATGGTATCAATTTAGGTTGTATCAACTCTGCCCTGCCATTGTGAATAGCTTGTTGCACAAGACAGAGCCTTAAACTAGATACGACTTTTCACAGGGAGACAATGACGTTGATGGAGAAGCTCCCAAGAGTGTGCCAGTCTGGGGCATTCAAGGGAAGACGGGCAGCTGTATTCTGAAGTATCTGCAGACGTGACTGCTGACTTAGCTAGATTCCATTGCAGTAATCGATGGACCCCATGATAGAGGCCATAAACAATGTTGGATCTGGAATGAGCCGGAAGAAAGCAGAGAACTTTTATTTAAGAGTTTAAGTTTTGCAAAGCCGGCTTGACAGGTTGCGGATACTTAGGATGACCTGGATCCAGAAGACATGATTTTTATGCCCAAGCTTATGACAACAGAAGCAGGTTCAGGGCAAGGACCAAAGCAGGGAGGCCAATAATCAGAGGTCCAAGTAGAATTAGAGCAGGTGGAGCCAACCAGCAATACCTCGGTTTTGTCGCCATTGAGCTTCAGCCAATTTGTGGGCATCCTATCAGCGACTGCAGAGAGGCAGTTCCTTAATTTACAAGGAAGGTCAGTAGAAGGAGCTTTGAGATGAAAGAGAATTTGAGTTTCACCGGCATAGGAAAAGAAATGAATACTGTGACTAGAAATCAATTCTGCGAGGGCCAGCATGTTTAAACAGAAGAGGCGAAAGAGCTGATCCCTGCGGAACCCCACAATCAAGAGTGATAAGGGAAGACTTAAATGGAGGAAGAGAAACCGTCATTCTTTAACATTTCTCGAAGCTTTGCAAATTACCTGGTATACTCCCTGCCAGGTTTCTTTATGCAACACCAACTGTCTGGTGTACTCGCCTGCCAGGTCTTCACCTGTGGTTTTCACTTGCTTGGCAGAGGCATTGCTAGGGGGGTGGGTAGGGCTAAGGGGGCTATAGCCCCTGATCTTTTGGTTGCAGCCCCGGATAGAATCTCAGGAGCTACAACCAAAAGGCTAGCTAGCCCCCAGTCCAGACAGTTCCGACATCAGCGTAGCCCCAGGTCTTTTCCAGACCTAGCAACACCCCTGTTGCTTGGTATACTCACCTTCCAGGACTTCTCATGTGTTTCAGTTGCCTGGTGTCTTGCTTTGCCAGGGCTTCTCATGCGTTTCACAGTTTCTCTGTATCACCAATGCTGTATGTACTGGTCTTTGCTTAGTATATAGGTTTGCGGCAAGGATTTTAAAAGATTTTCCCCACACTTGCACTTCATAGCTCATTTGGGGATTGAACTTTGCCTTTTCTGCATTCAAACAAACTTCTTTTAGTGTTAACGATGGTATTACGTTCAAATTGCTGATGGCGTGGTCGCTGGAATGCCCAGGGGTCCCAACTGGCTTTGGGTAGACTCACTGGTTTTCTTCAGCGTTTCCAGTCTGATTCGCGCTTCTGCGGTGCGTTGCTTTTACCAGCTTTCCACAATGGAGTGTGCAGACGTTCCTCCGGCTTGGAGACCTCTTCCCGAGCTACCAGGGACCATAGTGCACCAGCTAACCTTTGCCAAAGCACCCTGGAAGTCAGTCCTCGAAAGGTTCCCGACCGGAGACGGGGCTGCCGTGGAATCACGAAGCGTAGCGGCCAGGCATTGAAGTCCATCACCGTCGACGATGATTATCGTCGACCGGAGCCGCAACGCTCCATTGCCTAAGACATTTTGAATGAAGGACTCCCTTGCTCATCACCATCGACTGCTTTCGTCCTGCCAGAGAAAGTCAAGGTCATCGACGACCGAGAAGAATCCGCTGGTGGGTTTCCCGCCACCCGAAGACCGCAAAGATGCCAATAAAGATCCGGAAGCCAGCGTGGTCGAGTCTCGCTCGCAGACACCGACAACCTGACGCCCTTGCTGGGCCAAAGTTCTTCATTGACTCTTTGAGGCAACAAGCTATCGTCGTTGAGGTGCACCGCATGCCCCCTCTTTGAGCGACGTCCACGACTGATCGACGAGCACTGCCAGGACCGAAGATGCTGCCTCAACGCATTTGTTCATCTTTTCTTCGAGGGATCTCAATGATCCGTGGCTCCTGCCTTAAAGGGTGTCACTCGAGAAGGATCCGTCGATGACCTGACGTCAAACTCTGCTATACCAGGTACATTGGGGTGGTAGAACTTTTATAAAAGGAAATAAGACTCTAATAGACACTATATGGACTGGGCTTGTCAATATACTTTATTTTACAGGTTTCCCAGGTGGGGGGATCCTCATACAGAACTGTGCCTAGGGGTACGGGCACAATATGCTGCTAATTGTTAACCAACTTTTTGTCCTTCTAAGTCTATTGTTGGTTCACTTTATTAATTGATTTGTTTGCCATTTGAAACGGTCTACAGTTGATGCATTTTAATGGAATCTAAGAAATAATTGTGGTACCACATTGAGACTGTATATATTTACCATTTTAGAATTGCCTGAGCACTAAGTGTGTTATTGTAGGTGTACATAATCAAAGCCTTATTTATATAAAGAACTGTGTTTTCACTAACATAGTGTGTGGACATTGCTTTGCGGGTGCTTGGGGACTACACTGTACTTAAGAACCAGCCTGCATCATCTCCTGAGAGCCAAAGCCTCGGTTGCTCGTCCACGTTTTACCAAATAGAGAATCTTGGCTGGGGTAGTTTGTGCTTCGACTCTGCCATGTAGAGAGCAGGAGTTCAGGTACCCCTCCCCCCCCAGTCTTTTCACAGGTGCTTTGGAAAAAAACTAGCCTGCATGTTGTGCTTCAAGCTTTCCTCCTAGTCTCAGTAGTTGGGTAATTCTGGCAGTTGAAGTCCATAGGTGTGTCATTTGACGCATAGTATTTGAATAGTTCTTCTCAGTGAATTTACATAAAGGTACTTCAGAAGAAAAAGGTGTTGTGTGTTTGTGTCATAGATGGGTGTTTGACCAGAAAAATATGAAGACATTTCCTTACTTCTTTTACAAGGGGGAACGAGCAGCTGACAATAAGCCATTAGGGTCTTCGATATTAAAGGGTCTTTCTCATGGAAAAAGGTCTTGGGTATTAGAGGGCCTTCCTCATGGGAAAGGGGGCGATACCGCGTCTCGTCCAAGGAAGTCATGCCATCTCCCTGGTAGTTGTCGCCATGTGATCCTCCCACCTTAAGCCGCCCCCGGTGTCGGGATCAAGTAGCAGCTGCGGTCCCCTAGCCACATGGAAGGAGGTCACCGCTGGGGATTCCGTGATGACGCCATTGTATTCATCACAACTCCATAGTGATCCAAAATGCTAGTTATTCCAACTGCTGTATACTTCAGATTTACAAAACTCCTGTTAATTTCAAGTCTACCAAATCCAAATGAAATCCAGGTTTGGCAACCCCAGCATACTCAGTTAGTAAAATCTCAGTAGGTTCGAGTAATTTCAGTATGGCCTCAGTTAAACAGTTTGACAACTGCAATGTGACCCTCAGACAATCCAAGGATAGTGCAGGGAAAACATTGCAAAATCAGCGCCAATCAGCATGCAGAAAAAGGCTAGCACTGAAGAAGCAATGTTTGTGCAGCAGAAACTGAAAGGAACACATCACTAGTCCCAACAGAACCAAATAATGGCAGGCACTGTGATGCAGCTTGATCCATATTGCAGAGACCTGGTTTTCCACCTCACTGGGAGATAAATGAATACTGACGATGACATAAGGTGTCAGGAAGTATCCTGTAAATACCACACAGGTAATTGACTAAATAGAAATAAAAAAACAGGTTGGTGTTGCTGATTAATACCAATTCAACGTAATGGTACAATATAAGTAAAGTGACCTAAAAACATTCCAATTACAATATTTCATTTGTCTCAAGAGGATAAGTCTGGGGCAACGCACTCGCCTTCGAAGCAAACGACGTGGAGCAACACAGGTTCGGTACGCGCTTAAACATCTGGGTATTAAGCGCGTTACAAATAACCAATTACAATATTACGTATTTTACATAAAAATAATGGACACCTTTAAAAATCCACCTATTGTTCCGAAGTAACTAAACGTTTTGATGTAGAAACAACATTGCTGTTAAAGCTAAATAAGAAAGAAGCTATTAAAAAATGAAATACAAATCCCCATTACAAATGAATAAAAACAAAGCACCCAGGCTGTTTTCCATACAGGAAGGGTGCATTTTGAAGGTACGCCTAGCCGAGTGCTTACTTACATTCATAAAAAATGTGTGCCAGGACCCAAATATTTTCTAGCACATCAGAGACACATCGGAGTAGGCAACTACCGGCCCACTGGTACCACCATCCACAGCTGTGCCCCAAAGGGTCAGCATATTGACGGTAAAACCTGCAACTCTTATAATAAACATAAAATAACATAACATACTAGTGTAAGGCAAATGTTTCAGTGATTCTTTAAAACACATCATTGTTAACATTTTGCTTGGATTCAATAGGTGGCAAGTGGAACATGTTTACCATTTATCCACAGAAAACAAAGTAAACATGCTTTCCTTCTATGGTAAATTAATTGACAAATGCAGGAAAAATCATTCCTGAATTGCTGAACTTGCCTGTTAACCACTGCAGCAAAATAGTTGTGTATAGTTTGGCGCTCATAGCAAACACTCCTTTTAGGCAGTGGCCGTTTCCCCTGACTTTGCCCCTGTGTTGGTGCTGCTGGCTGGTGACCGTCTTATTGTTAAACTACACTGCAGTAACAGACCTGCACCATTGTCATGCAGGATGATTGGAAAGCACCCAGAATTGTTACCTTCCAACTCATTGTCATCCATGAAAACTAGCACTATCCTGCCCATATGGGTCATTAGGTTCAGGAATAACAATGAACCAGCCCAGGATGAAGAGATTACAGGAAGTGCACACTATTTTCCCTTGTTGTGTGACAACTACTGAATCAGAGTTAAAATAATTACATTTCCAAGAGAGGACATCATAATCAGACCAAGTCTGAGAAAATAAGTGCCGGGGCTCAGAATATGTGGCTGAGTCTTGCTAAACACCCCCACAAATTAAGAACTGGTCTAGCCGAAAGCAAAATTGCCTATGTTAGGAGAGTAGAAACCTAGATCCAGGATGACAACCTGACTATGTCCTCTGCCCTGACCACCATGGACTTTCATTCTGAGGAACAGAGAATAAGCTGTACGATGCAAGCCAATCCCAATCACGCCTCTGTAAGTGTCCTTGACATGACAGTGTGTTCCTTTAGCTGTAGCTGTTCCATGTTTTATAAAATAAGAGGTTATTCCGGTCGGGTTGCTAAACGAGGAAGCCATTACATTAGTGCCTCATCTATGGCTTCTAGTCAATTGAGGGGAGTCTGCTCCGCCTGAGAAAGGCACCCAGCTGCTTTTCCCACTGGCGAGATCTAGCAGAAGTAAGGATAGCCCAAGAAAAATACCTTAGGCGTTTCATTTTTTATAATAGAGGTAAGCGCAGGTCAGGGATTCGAACCTGTTGCTCTGCGTTGTCTTGCTTCTGAAACAAACTCGTTGCCACTGAGCTACCCACCCAGCGTTTATATACAAAACTCCTGGGGAGCATCAATCTCCTTTCTCGCTAGAGTCCAGAAATTCAAATGGAATAGGCACAAGACACTGGCAATGGGAATGGCAATCTTGGATGTCGAAGCCCAAATGATCGGCACCCTATC
Organism: Ambystoma mexicanum; assembly: GCF_040938575.1. Lineage (NCBI taxonomy): Eukaryota > Metazoa > Chordata > Amphibia > Caudata > Ambystomatidae > Ambystoma > Ambystoma mexicanum. The sequence goes on along the minus strand of NC_090933.1, from coordinate 923,254,696 downwards.
TCAAGCATGAGGCATACTGAGAAAATGGTGCACTACACCTTTAAAAAACCATTGGTGGTATTTTTGTGTAGATCACATAATATGCAAGCTAATAAGTACACGTAACTGCACACAAGACTGTATATGATATGAGTCCTTTATAAACGCATCTGTACACAAGTGTTGGAGGGAGAGAGGAAGGGGAGAAGTGCCAAGGGGAGGGAAGGGGAAGTGCAATCAGGGCAGTAGTGCTCTAAGCAAGTGCAGCAAGGGCAGGCGGCTCTGGGTAAGTGCAAGGAGGCAGGGGACTGTAGGGTTACAGATACAGCCCCCAAGTGCACGGTAGACCCGGAGGCAATGCAGGGGCTACTGGTCGTGGAGGAGCCTGGTGCCATTGAGGTTCAAACGGTAGCCAGGCAGCCAGTCAGCGCAGCAGAGAGGTATGTCAGCATGGGAGAGAGAGAAAGTAGAAGCGATAAGAAAGGTCTTGAGCTGCTTCCAGAACCTCAGGTGGTCCTGCTCAAGTTTGAGGGGGGCAGGGGGCCATTCCAGAAGGAGACACCTACAGAGGCGAGAAATCTACCCCCCACTCTCTACCTGGAGAAGTGTCTGACCCCCAGAGTTGGAGGTGGCCGAACGAAGGGCTCTAGAAGGAAGGTACTTAGGAAGAGAGAGTTGGATGTAGTGCAGGCCCATGCCCCAGAAAGCCTTGTGGACAATGCAGATGGTCTTGAACTTGATCCTTGCAGCCACCGGGAGCCAGTGGAGAGATTTCAGGGCTGGAGGGAATAGGATGCCTGGACTTCAGGCCAAGGACAAGTCTCTCAATCCTGTGCTGGATTAGTTGCAAAGAGCGAATATAGTAGAGGAAGGCAGATTGAGAAAGAGGCTGCTGCAGTAGTCCAGCACAGAGATAACCAGGGCTCTGGAGACATTGAGTTTATGGGGGAAAGTGGGAAAAGGAAGAATACCTCTGAGGAGGTACACCTGGTAGTGGGCCTTCTTAGAGAGGTATGTGGTGTGAGGAGAGAAGGAGATTGGAGTCCAAGATGACACCAAGGTTTTTTGCCTCACAGGAAGGCGCAGGGAGAGGGCCCAAGTTGGGCAGTTAGAGTGAAAGAGGGAAAGCGGGAGCAGGGGTCCCAATGAGAAGGATCTCGGTCTTACTGGCATTAAGGCAGAGATTGTTTGAGGCACACCACACCTGAATCGGGGATAGATGGTCAGGAATGAGAGAGGAGAGGAGGCTGAGAGGATCCTGAAGGAGAGCAGAGTGTGATCCGCATAACACTGAAAGTTAGAGGAGAAGGTAGTGATGGGGTGGGCCAAAGGTGCCAAGTATAAATTGAAAAGCCAGGGTGAGAGGTTAGAGTCCTGGGGAACAGCACACATGGAGCGAGGTGGTGGAGAAAAAGGACCCAAGTTGGACTTGGGAGGGTCGATCCAGGAGGAAGGAGGACAGCCAAGCAAGGGCCCAATCCATGATGCCCAGGTTCTCACAGAGACGATTGATCAGGGTGGCATGATTGACTGTGGAACGCAGAAGAAAGATCAAGGAGGATGAGGACAGAGGGAAGGCTAGAGTCGAGATTAGTGAGCAGATCTTCACTGATGTTCAGTAGAGCAGTTTCCATGCCTCTGGCTGCTCTGACGGCAGACTGAAGGTCATGGAAACAACCAACAGATTCAATGTGTAGGAGATGGCCAGCTTTTCCAAAGGTTTGCCCAGCAAAGGAGTGCTAGAGATCGAGCGGTAGTTTGCCGGACAGGAAGGATCGGCAGAGGGTTTCTTCAGGAGGGGGTGCACAAGGGAGTGCTTTATGGGGGGGAGGGGAAAGTTCCAGTGACAAAAGAGTAATTACCCCAAGAATTGGAAACACCAAAATAAATTGGTTGGCGTACAGTTGCAACGTTTACTGTCCGCATTAGCGGACTATGCCCAAAAAAAGGATTTAAAAATGATCCCAAACAAGTCTAAGGTGTTCATTTTTAAACATCCAAAGAAGGCCACCAAGTCTTATACCTTGGAACTGGAGAAACGGCCAATTGAAATAGTCACTGCGGGGAACTATTTGGATACCCCAATTAAAGCTTTCCTGACAAAAAATCATCTTCTCTCAACCATTGGCTATTAAGTTGGGGTCACAAATGAATAAAAACGTGTTCCAAATTCTGTAAATTCTCCATCCGGCCGTTGTGAGGTTTTACGTAGGAAAAGTGGTCCCCATTATTCTATTTGGGCTAGATTCAAATCCATTATCGGTGGACATGGAGGGGCGTGGCCTGGAGCTCATGGTGGACAGAGGCTGAGGCATCTCGATCCTTTTTCGCCGTAAGCAGACATACCTCCGGGGCCACATCAGACCACGGTGGTGCGGAAACCGAACCTCATCAAGAGACAGTGCCTCCGATAAGAAATCGGGACGCAGAACGTCCACAATCCCGCCCATTCTACCCTAACCCCCCCGTCCCCGCCGACACTTAAGATGGCGGCCGTTCCATGACGCTGCATCAACCCAAGACCAGGCAGCCAGCTATTCCCGCCGCAGCGCCCGCAGAAGGAGAGAGGCGTCACGCCGCGGTCGCGGCACACATGAACCCCGCTGAGGCACTTAAGACCGCTGCGCTTTACCGGCCTCTGCAACCCGGACCACGCTGCAATCGTGTGCCGTTCCCATGAGGGGGTGAGACTCCACACGCAACGCACCAGGCATCAGACAGCCAGACACGGCTTTTTCCCGCATCTGACTGCAGGAGCTCGAAACACGCTGGAAAGCACATAGGACTTTGGGAAAGTCCAAATCCACGAGAGACGTGAGGGGGAAACCGCAAAGAGAGACAGCATCGGCTCCCTGCCATTTTTGAGATCACTACGTTGCAGAGTCCCGTGGAGAGCGAAGCCAAAGTGACTGAGGTGAGGAGACCTGGGGGGCACGCTACCAGACTAAGGGGGCTATTTGAACCACCGCACTGCCTCGTGCCCCGTGGCACCCTGACCACAAGCCCACGGCGACCCACTTGAGGAAAGAGGACAATAATCCCAACCTGCTGTGCGAGACCCCAGGCCCCCAACATTGGGTACTCCCCATTAGCAACAAAGAGACGCCAAAATGATTTGGAACACTCACGCTACTGCACCACAGGCGCCGCAATTTGCGTGGAGCCCGCGCCTCTCCAGGCAACTGCAGCAGTACATCCCCCACGCACCTACCGGACCCTGAAACTCAGCATAAGGGCCATAAGCGAGAATAGAGGCACGACTCTCACTAGACAGGCCCAGCGCTAAGCGCCAAGACTTTAACATGTCCTCCAGGAGCAAACCGAAACCCCCCACAATGGACATGTACGTCACCACCAAGTCAAAAAAACCCAGCCACCCCACACCCTCACCCTCCAGAACCCACACAAACAAAGGGTGCTGACTCCGCCGAGAATCAATCCCAAGCACTAGAAGCCATAGCATCGCTGCACACATTTATCGATTCCAGAATAGACAAATTCAGGTCAGACATCCAACTGATGCGCCAAGATGCTAGAAACTTAACATAAAGGGTGACGAACTCCGAAACAGCCATAAAGGAGATGACAGAAGAAACTGTCGAATTGAAGACCAAGGTCGCAGACCTCGAAAGGCAGGTCGCCATCCTCGAGGCTAGAGACGAGGAAGCTGAGGGACGTGCTAGACGGGGCAACGTCAGGAAACTGGGATTGCCGGAAGGCAACAAAGGTCCGAACCCAACAGCATATGTAGAGGCCTTCCTACAACAAGAAATAGGCGCAGGAAAACGTACACAAGGCTTTGCAGTTGAAAGGGCACAGAGGTCCCTCCAGAAGAAACCCCCCCAGGATCCCACCCTCGCCCGATAATCGCCAAAATACTTAATTTCCAGGACCGAGAAACCATCTTGAGGCACTCCAGGGAAGAGGGCCCCATAGAACGTGGCAACGCCAAAATTTCTGTCTACCCAGACTATACTCCAAAGGTGCAAAGGGAGAGAAACTCATTCGTACCTATCAAGGCCAGACTCCGGCAACTGAACCTAAAATATATGTTACTCTATCCATCGAGACTAAAGATCATCTACAAGGGCCGTGCGATTTTCGTAGAGTCCCCAGCAGCCGCCAATATGTGGATGGAAGACAACAACCTCGCAGAAGACGGGGACACCTATCCCAAGGGCAAATGAGGAAAACCACTTATCCACGCACTTGACACATAAGCGCATACCGCACCACAACCCTGCAACAACTATGAGCAACTTACAACCAAGGAGGTAACCTACACCACTATTTACCAAATAGATGCGGCCCTCGCTTGGCCTCACACCATGGACAGGACCTAGCCCCCACGAACAGACCAGGACAGGCCAGTTGCCTGCCCGACCCCGCTCGAGCCCGATACCCGGATGGGACCTGGCGGCGCGAGAGCGCCTGAGCACCGCGAGAAAAACGCAGTGGCTGGGCGCACCAGTTCCAGTTTTGTTAAATGTTACTCTAGTTACACAGTCTTCACACTAACGCAACCAACAAGGCAGAGGTTAAGACCACCACAGATCATAAGTAAGACCAGAGCTGAGAACCGAGATCTGGGAACCACCGAGGATAATCAACAACCGCTGAGAAACATAAAAAGGGGTAGACGCACAGAGTCCAACACTCCATCCCAATGGCGACACAATTGAAAGTGATAACGTGGAATGTACGTGGTATGGGATCATACTTGAGAAGGAATCGGATCCAATCCTATCTCCGCAGAAAGAAGGTATCCATTGCACTACTCCAAGAGACCCACCTGTCGAAGGAGTCTTCGTCCAAGTTAGCAGAGCGATGGGGAGGCACCGGGAAAGGAGCACCCTACTCTAGCTATGCTCGAGGAGTTTTTATGTGGGTGAACCTGAACCTGCCATTCTGCCTACTGGGCTCGGAGGCAGACCCTGAAGGCAGGTATCTAATAATATGGGGAACCATTGAACATACGGCGGTCTGTATAGTGAACTCCTACTTTCCACAGCACGGAATTCCCTCACACCTCAAAACGCTCTGTGCCAAAATGGCGCATCACAGGGAAGGGACCTTCATATGGGCTGGTGACTTCAACTGCTACAGAAACGGAAACATGGATAGATCCACCCCCCCCCCCAACAACCGCGAAAAGCTGCCACTCAAGCACTCAACGATGCGCTGATCACTACAACTTGGTTGACATTTGGAGGGAACAACACCCCACTGAAAGAAGCTACTCATATTACTCGGCCACTCACAAGATTCGCACAAGGATAGATTATCTGTTTATCAACAGAGAGCAAACCTCAAAGGTAGACGCAACAGCCTACCGAGGCAGATTGATCTCTGATCATTCACCACTAATTATGGAATGGAAATTAAGGGGACCCAGACCACCGATCCCTACATGGAAAATGCCCATTGCAGCCCTTACGGATCAAGAATTCAGGGAAGCCCTTGCTAACAAACTTGAGGACTACATAGACAATAATAAAGGATCTGTATCAACCGGAGCACGCTCTGGGAGGCGATGAAGGTATTGATAAGAGGAGAGGTGATATCGGGGGCTGGAGGCATCCAGAAATACCTGACGGCAGCGCTAGAAGAATGAGAAGCTGAAATAACACGACTCGGGGCTTGCACTGTCGCCACCCCGGAAATGGAAGAGACCTTACAAGAAATTTGCGAAGAATGTCGCACAGCCTGCGACAGGCTAGCCAAATTCGACTTCACAACAAACACCGCCAAGACCCACAAATAAGCCGATAAACCAGGCAGGTTACTAGCCTGGTTATGCAAACGCGAACAACCAAGACACACTCCTACAGAGATCATAACCGAGAACGGGACAACATGCAGGACCCAACTGGATATTAACAACGCCTTTGCAGAGTTCTACTGTAAACTATACTCCCACAACAGGCAAATATCCAGAGAAGAAATTAAGAACACCCTGGAAGAGATTGGGTTACCGAGACTATCTGACGAACAGAGAGAAGCTTTGCAAATGGAGATCACTACAGAAGATGTTAAGGAAGCTATCAGGTCGCTGGCCACCTGTAAGACTCCTGGCAGTGACGGCCTTCCGCCCGAATTTTACAAAGCTTACAAAGATATCATCACTCCGATACTGCATGAGGTCTACACAGAGGCATTCGAAGTAGGGATACTCCCTAACACTATGAAAGAAACAATCATAATCCCCATGCTCAAGCCCAACAAACCACCCATGGACTGCGATTCATACCGCCCATTAGCAATGCCAAACTACGACAGTAAGATCCTAATCACTATCCTAGCCAACAAACTTGCAAAGATGGTGGGAACCCTGATTCACGACGACCAGAATGGCTTTGTCCCGGGACGCAACACCATGGCCAACCTAAGAAGACTCCAACACACTATGGCGGAAACCACCACGAGAGACGAGGATCTTGCGGTACTCTCACTCGACGCCGTCAAGGCCTTCGACTCCATATTCTGGGAATGGCTGGTCGAGGTGCTGAGGGAGTTTGGATTTGGAGAGGGTTTTGTGAGATGATCAAGGTGCTCTACAACTCACCGATGGCAAGAGTGAAAACTGGAGGGATGATCTCGAAGCCCTAGGAGATTCAGAGAGGCACTAGGCAAGGATGCCCGCTATCACCGATGCTATACATCTTAGGCTTGGAACCAATTGCCATCTATTTTAGACAACAGTTCTTCGACGCAGGCATCAAACTGTGCATCCAACAATCCGTAATATCCCTATACGCCGACGATGTACTCTTGTATATGAAAGACCCACAAATAAACGCAGAAGTCATACTAGACTTTCTCGACAAGTACGCACTTTACTCAGGAATCAAGTTTAGCAGATCGAAATCCTGTGCATTCCCGCTGGCACGACTCAGAGGCATGGCAAAAACTGATTTACCAGTAGTGGGGATAAAATGGCAATCCGAAGCATTCCGATACCTTGGAATAAACATCCACCATACCCTGGAGCTCACACACGACCACAACACCCAAATGGCGCTGAAAGGACTCCGCAACTCTATGAAATTCTGGTCAAAATTGCCACTCGCAATGATGGGTCGGGCGGCCATTACAAAAATGATAATTCTCCCCCGCTTCTTATACTTCACGAACATTTGTTACTATATTCGCCCCATCTTCTTCAAGACACTTGAAATATTTATCCGGGACTTATCTATGGGGCTCGTCAAGACACAAACTACCCCTCTCAATTCTCACGCTGCGACACAAAGAAGGCGGAATACAACTCCCCGACTTTCAGATGTACTACTTAGCTGCACAGCTCAGCCACGTGACAAGGTGGCTTCAAGACGAACAGAACAACGAATCTGCGCTACTAAGGCAAATACCCTCCAATCTTTTCCCCAAGGAAGTACTCTGGAACCCACTCAAGCAGACACAGAATATCCCCATGATTGCAAAATTGGGCAGACAGATCTGGACCAGAACTCGCTCCATCCTACAATCGAGCCATCCATATTCACCCAATTCTCCCATCCTAGCGGATGCATGCAAAACCACGACGGACCTGAAGGTAGCAAGAAGTTGGGAGAGTGCCAGGATCTATGTATGGGGGGACATGTTTGAAGAGGACAAATTTAGAGCCAATTTCTATGGTATCATCGACTCAAACAGATCGCCAGAAGCAAATGGGACAGCTGGCCAAAGGAACCCACCCCCGATCCGTTACTACAGGAGATGTACGAGCTAGCAGATGGATGGAAACCGGTGACACGGCTCTACAGCCGACTGATGGACAAACCCAACCCCAAAGGCATAGCACTCAAGGAGAGATGGGAAGTGGACCTGGGCATCACACTAACCGACAAATAATGGGAAAGAATTTTATTGTACCCAAAAGATATATCCCGCAAGGCCAGATTCAGGCAGATACAATTGAATACCCTCTACAGGACGTACATGACCCCACAGCGGGTGGCTAAATTCAACAAGAAAGTCTCACCGAATTGCCCCTGGCGCGGCAACAACACAGCCAACATGATCCACATGTTTTGGACCTGCAATAAGGCAATGAAACTCTGGTCCAGAGTTAGGCAGACTTGCACAACTGCTGGCATAACCAGATATGAGTGGGACCCGAAAGTCTGCTTATTAGGAGCTCACCCCAGAATAAGCAAATACAGACATGTAGTCAAACTGATGGACCTATCTTGCATCCTTGGGAAAAGAACCATAGCTATGGCCTGGAAGTCCCCAGGGGGCCCGAGGTATGAACGCTGGATTAAGGAACTAGAAAGATGGACCGAGGCAGAGACCAGAGCATGGCAGGAAGGGGCCAACTATGGAACAGACGAATCAAACAACACCCTCGAATCATGGAAGGCCCTCCTAAGGGATGTGCCCTTTACTGCAGACCACAAACCCCCCTGAAGGGAACCCCAGAAACAACATAATGCCAGGAAGAGGTTTACCTAAACTTCCAAAGATGCCCGACTTGGCCCAACCTCGGCACCCGAGCCCACGAACTCACCTACCTCTGCCCCTTTATAGACACTGAAGATATCACAACATCTAATGAGGACTGTTTTGTTTGTTTGTTTAATACCTTATTTCTTGTTAAATGTTACCTATATTTAAATGCTAATAAAATACATTTTAAAAAAATAATCGGTGGACATGGACTGGGACAAAATTGAGTCTAAGCTCTGGAAGAGAACCCTGAATCTGCCCAATTGTCTTCCCATATTATGCCTAAAATATGAATTGGGATTGAGCGCCCTAATGTCCTGGATGGAGTGGAAATGGATCTCTATGTTTAGGTTAATCATAGTTCCACCATTGGGCTACCTCTATGAAGACATGGCTTTATTAATGCGAAGAGCTGACAACACGTTCCTTAATAACTTTAGAGTGTACAATTGATCTCCTTATCCCTGTAGAGTAAAAGAACAAATGGATTGGATACAAACGATTGACAAAATGAGGTTGGAGAAGATATCATCACTCACACGAATGGATATAGGTCGTTACTACCCCCTATCTAAATAAATCATCGTATCCAGTTTCAAGATCAGAATTTCTGAGATTTGGATTAAATCTGCTTCCAACTTTGGAAATCTGGTTTATTAGAGACCATGAGGAATACCCCACCAACCTATGTGATATATGTGATGAAAAGGTTTGTGCCTGCCATTCATCTACTGTCGAAATGTCCAGGGACCTGGAACTTGAGAGTCGCAAGATTCCAGAGATTTGTTCACGAGGTATGTTGGCTGAATTCGGATATCTTTTGGGACAGATTAGCATCAGGAAACGAAACCTTCCTGACGGCTGAAGTTGTTACTCTTCTGAAGGGATTGAACTTGGGGGAAGAGGTGACAATCTATTAAGCAGTGAAATAAAATGGACGACTCTACTCTGTTGCCCTCTATAGCTCTCACTAGGGGGGGGGGAAAGGGTTGCTTTTCTCTCGATCAGTTCAAATGCTTGATGTGTTTTTCAATGACTGTTTTATTGAGAGTTATGGCTTTTTGCCTTTGTGAGGTTTTCTCCCCCAGTATCTCATTAAGTTTTTTTAATGTTAAAGTGATCTTTTTTCTTTTTTCTGTGAGAATAACTCTACTTATCTTATTTAGACTTTTTTCTTGAATATATATATATATGTGTATGGTCTGTTTAATAGGATGTCTCACTATATTATCAAGTATGTCTTTTTTTCTCTTATTTATTGACAGTTCTGAGTAGTTTTCATGATTGTGAAAGTCAAGAGTTGTCTTGTAATGTATGAGAATTTTATGCTGTAGATGTTTAAAAGTCATAATTTTGTTTTTCTTTTTATATGGCTAAAACACAATAAATAAATAAATAGTGATTGCAGAAATCGGCCAAGGCTGGAGCAAGGGTGTCTATGTGGTCCGTGATGGTTCTGGAGGAGCAGGGAAGCACCTGCTTGGACAACACTTTCATAGATCGGACTTGTCTAGAAACGTCATCAGGAGTGATCACAGAGGAGGAGAAAGAAGAAGTAGAGGCAGAGGCGACCACTGGGGGACCAGGAGAGGTAGAGGGGGAGGAAGGGGAGAGAACAGACAGGATGTCCTGAGTTTTAGTGGTGAAGTGATAAGCCAGAGCCAGGAGAGGGATGGGAGGGAACAGAAGAGGTGGAGACTGCAATAGGATTGAGATATGTGACAGTGCACACCTAGTGGTAATCTAGTTTCACTAATTGGGTAATAGTAGTGAGGTGCTTGGGAGTGAAGAACAACCCTGACACTAGGCTGTAATTTGAATAGAACAAAAGAAAACAGTGTCCACGGTCTGTGGAACACTCGTAACCCAGGCACACTCTTGGTTTTGTAAAAATACAAACAATAGTTATTAAAATGTTAATAGAAGCTAGATACATAGTGAATAGGGGTGAAAAAAGACTATTTTCTCTTAGTCAATATAATTTCATAAACACAAATACTTCAAAGTATGTCTTTATCAGTTTTTTTACTCAAAAATAGGTTTTTGTTGATATATGTGTATTTACAATCATCTCACATTGATACCACAATATTTCATTCATATTGTACAGTATAGTACATATGGACCCCGGGAGGATAGCTCAGCAGCAACGTGCTTGCCTTGGAAACAAGACAACACGAAGCAACACAGGTTCGATCCCCGGGTCAGAGCTTATAAACTTCAGTGTATTAAGGGCATTAAAAATACGCAACTAAGACATATTCCTGTAACAGCGCCTCAATACCCCCGGGCTCTGTGAGCGCTTTAAAAATGCAAATAAATAAATAGTCCATATTCAATATAAAGTGCATAAGAATCACAGTGGTGGAGACAAATCAATAAGGAATACATAAGCTCAACGTGTTTCGGGATAAATCATCCCTTCTTCAGGAGAAAGGTTTCATAAAAATCCAATTAGTCTTTTTCCATAATTCGTGCTCTCTCAAAACTCAATGAATCCCTTTTCATAGTGTCAAGACTTGATGGTCGTAAGGAACAAGAATACCTCCATCCCTAAGCAACCAACAGCAAGAAAATAGTCACTTGCCGTTCAAGGATTAGGGCCACAGGTGGAGAAACAGGATACCCGCGTGGTCCAGATGACTGCTGTAAGGGAAAAGAGACAGGTAAGGTCAGGAACCTACAGTATTACACAAAGTAGAAGTGACACCTACCAAGAACCACTGGAGGGAAAGCTTATGGGGTAATGCCTGTTCCCTCAGTGGGCCAAGATCAGGGAGGCCAGAGGAGGAAAGATGGAATGCCACACTGGAAACCACCTGAGTAGGATGCTCCTGGAGAATAAAAGCTGGAGCACCAAGATATCAACAGTGAGTCCGGGTATGACTTTGCCAAAGGAGATGACTGAAGCTGATCCAAGAGACGGTCCGTGGTCTGTAACTCCAAGAGTTCAAAGAGTCCAAACAAAGTACCAAAAGGGAATAGCCAAGAAGTCCGTAATACGTAATCTGTGGTAAAAAAAAACAGCAGATCCAGGCAACAAGAATGAAGAGGAGGCTCCCAAACGGCGTAAGCAAACAGTTCAGAAGCGCCATGTAGCAATCTGGAGCTCCTTATATACCTGGAGACATGTCACGTGACTACTAAGGACGCGTTACGCGTCACGTGACCATTGCATTGGTTGGTGGAGGCTTGAGCATTGCTGGATCCAATGTTCCATGAGAATGTGGTGGTCCAAAGGGGCGTGGCCATTGCCGCGGCGACCCGCGATGCTGTGCCACGATAGACTGATGAGCCTGTCTGTTGTTGGAGTACGGGCGGCGGGAGCCATAACTCGTGGTCCAGTGAAGTTCCGGGTATTGTGCAGGTTTTATGCCCTTAGTGGTTGTTTGCCAGAGGCGGCCCGATTTTGCAGTGGGGACGTACGCCAGGGGAGCCGCCACTTGAGATAAAGGCGATGGCCCCTGACCTGGCGTATTCTCTGATGGCCTCCCCAACTCCTCCCACCAGCGGAAGATCTAATCTCAAGGGAGGGAACGGAGATTGATCTAACGTGAGAACTAGTACCCGGTTTGGGAGATGGTCAGGAAGGGGCACAAGGTTGGGTGAATGAACGTGTTGTAGGCATGACACATACTATGTGCATTTTCTAAGGGGGAAGGAAACCATAGATAAAGTGTTCATCAGCTTTGGACCACTAGGTGATTTTTCAAATCTATTTTACAAGAATAACTTTTCCTTATAAATCATATAACCCTACCTCTCATCGGTGCCAGTTGGTGGTTAGTATGTTTATCCTTGGTGTAAGAACTTGTTAGGGAGAATTCTCTGTAAAGGCTAATTTACCAAACCTAGTGAGTCCCCCAGCAGCTTTGCTGGATTTTTGGGGTTTATTTTTTTCTCCTGCTAAGAGCGAGACTCTTTTTCTCCCACTCTTAGACATGATTTGAGGTGTTCCTTTGACTTTGTATGTGTTCTATGGGCTATGGGGTCCTTTACCCCATAGGGCTTCATGTGTTTTTGGTATGTGGGTTACACAGCACCCTCCGTGCAGTAACCCAGGGGTGTCGTAGCGACCCCCAAACATAGACTCCATACCCTGGTACGGACTACTGTCTCCCAGGGCATGTAAAGTCACCATTGGCTTTACTAGTCTTAAATTGTGAACAGAACCAGTACAAACCATCATATTGTGGACGTACTGGTCTGGGCAATTCGATTGCCCCGGGGTCTGTTGTTCGAGGGGGCACTGTCCAGTCCCCCCCGACCGGGTTTTGGCTGGTGGCAGTGGATACTACTTTTTATATTCGACCGCGAATATATTCCTATGGGATTTTCCCATTGCTCGAGGCTATCACTTTTGAAAATAGCCTCGAACATACTGCAGGTTTATTAATAATATAAATTCACTGGTTGGTATTTTTTGCCGAAACTTGGTTCCAAAATGGCGTTTGTGTTCGCTTCTGTGACTCCAACCCAAGTCGAGCCCTTTGTTCCGCTTTTTGGCAGGCTTCTCCACAGAAGCCTCCAAAAGTGGTGCCACTCTGTCTGGGTACCACAGGGGGTGTGGGAGGGGGTTTAGGCACCCTGGACTGAGTTGCCTCGGCAACTCAAGTTGCACTCTTTTGTGATTGGCCCAGTGGTGAGCCGCCCGGCTCACCACTTAGCATGTTTGAGTGACAGCGAGGCTGAATGAATGGGGCTTTTCTGCATAAAAGCAGGGCTTTGGGGACTGGAACTTCAGAAGTCGCCACAGGACCTAAAGAATCCGAGGAGGGGGAAGCTGAGCTGACCTGCAATGACGACACGACCGGTGGAGCCCTGCTGAACCGTCATACCACTTTTCCCGACGACAGAGGAGATCTCCAGTCCGGAGAGTCTTCTTCCTTTGACTGGTGGGGATAACCAGTTTGCCCGTCTTTTCGCCTTCCTGGACCATCTCGTGGCTGCCTTGCCCGTGCCAAGCACCCCGGCAACCGGAATACCACGGTTCACCACTACTGCGAAGAAAAGGGTAGTACCTTGTAACCGGGAAACTCTGCGGCTGGTTTCTTCCCTGGCAGTGCAACGACCTTCATCTTTCCTCCACGTCGAGACCTCCACTCCTTCTGGACGAAACACTGACTTGCATCCGCTGACAAGAACAACTGCCCCCGCTGGAGCGTCCTTCCCATTTCAGGTACTGTGTCCCGCCTGGCTTCCCTTGCGACAGATCGTTCGGGGTGACAGTAAATCCTCGACTTTCTAACCTGGGTTAGCCTGGAGCCTGTTAACTGACTTTTCCTGGCTTGATCTCAATCTTTTGTGAACTCTTTACAAAGACTCTTTGGGCATAACCCCACTGTGTGATCCTGGACACATTTCGCTTGCTCTCTCTAAGAGTGGGCCTGGCATTTGAACTTCCTTGCTCTCCAGTATACTTTTCCTAACCTGCCTCACTGTGGTTCTCTCAAAAGTATTGAAATGTGTGCTTTCATAACTTTGCCTTTTCCCTCCCTTTTTCTATAACTTATTAGAGTGCCATCTTATGTTAAGCGCTCACCGCTGTCTGAAAATAAGTGGTGTTTCTCACTAAGACTTGTCTAATAAGTAATTAGGGTTGCATATATATAATAGTGACTGTGTGTTGAATTTACTTACCTCTTTTTGTGCTAGTGTAATTTACAAGGGTGTCTTTAAATAAATAATTATATACTTGTTACACGAAAGCTCTGGTCTGTGTTTGCTTGTGCTACTGTATCTCTGCACCTATTGTGTATACTCTATATACTGCCTAACTCATCTTGAGAGAAGTCTGATGCTCAGCCACAGCTACCAGGTAAATCAGGGTGGTACAGACTGCTACCAATTGGGTTTACTGCCAACCGCCTGTAGTCCTAAATCTTTTGCAGTGGTCCCTAAGGGAACTGCACAGGTTTCTGCCTAACAGGACTTCTCAGGGCTCCTCTAGGAGAAAGGCAGAATGGTCCTTAAGGAAAGGGTAAAAAAAACCAGTCAAGGTCTCTGAGGCAAAACATCAAACTAATGTCTCTAATGTGTCACTAGTAACCATTAAGGTAAATAGTCCTACTTGATGCCGGGTGGGGCTCGGGTGACAATATATTTTTCTTTTTCTCATGGGTCAAATGGAGTCCCTTGGACGCAGCCCGTGTTTTCAATAACGTGTAACAGTCATTGTTACAGCTCGTGCTCCATATTCTGCTGAAAATAGTGATGGACCTTAAGAATCTAGTATATTAGTCTGCCTTTATTTATGGAGGTCTATTAGAAAATACATATATAAAAGGAAATTATATTCAACACCTTTTTTTTACTCAGGGTTTAGATTAAATAATCATCCGACCTGCAGTTACCAGAGGGGATGGTGACACGTTCCTGTAGCATGGTGTTCCTTCGAGCGTGGATTCAACTCTTTAGTGCGACTATCCTACTGTAACAGAGAGTGAGACGATCGTTTTAGTAGGTTTGTAATCATTGACTCCCAAACTTATTTATATGTATATAGGTCCCTATGCACTTACCCAAAGAAGCAATTCGCAGTATTATCGCGCTTCTCTCTCGTGTAGACGCCTACGCTCCCCAAGGTAATCAGGAAGGTCCGCGAGGCGCCAGCATTTGTGGTTGATATAGTAACCGCGTTCCTACAGGCTTACATCGACGTGATGACGTCACCAGTAAAAGAGGTGCAATGAGCACAAAAGTAATATTCGGACGAAGAATATGCATTCACCTGTAGTAAGACACTACTCAAAAAAGAGACACACGGTGGCACAATTTAGGTTCATGATACTAGAAGTTGTCCAAAGATTCCCCCTGAAGAGGAGCCCATGCAAGAAACTAGATCAAAGAATTGTTCTAGATCGACAAATTAGACAGCTTTGCCCCGCATGGAATGAACAAAGAGTTTTACCGGGAAGCCTTCTTATGAACAACCCAGAGTGAATTCTTACATGGTGTACCCTCCGATTATATGAACCGATTACATATGAACCCCTGAGTATTAATATATATTTTATCTACATCAATAAAGTTCAAATATGGTACAAGAGAGGTTCCATGCTCAGTAGCCCCGCTCTTGTTAAGTAAAATATACCTAGACACACCAGTTGTGACCTTACACAGTACAAATATAGGCTACACTCAGTTTGATCTGATAGGACTTGGAGAGACTTGAAATGAATCTTGGTTTGCAAATGGGCCATTAGACTGACGGTACAAACAAATGAAAGCATATGTCAATGCCATAATATTTTGTAATTCTTTGTAACTCTTTGGTACAGCTAGAGTGTAAGCATGGGCGCCAGATGGTGGCAAAATTGATATGACATCTTCTCTAAGTGTGTATTACCTACACGAGTCATTATACACTTTGTAACATGATTCCTAACCGTTATATTCACCAATCTAGGTATAGGCCTTACTTCCCAAAGATATTCGACTTTGCATGGACTTCAGTCTATCCCCTACTTGAAGATCAAGTATCAATTCTTTATCACCTCTGGACGGCATAATATTCTTCTTTGCCTTCCTCAGACATGGGGATACATTTGACAGAGCATCAATTACTTAACGATAAATTACAGGACATAAATATAGAGGATTTGTGATGCGGTTTGTTTACTGGTGACATCACATCGACGTAAGCCTGTAGGAATGCGGTTACTATAACAACCACAAATGCTGGCGCCTCGTGGACCTTCCTGATTACCTTGGGGAATGTGAGCATAGGCATCTACGCGAGAGAGAGAAGTGCGATAATAATGTGAATTGCTTCTTTGGGTAAGTGCATAGGGACCTATATACATATAAATACGTCTGGGAGTCAAGGATTACAAACATACTAAGACAATCATCTCACTCTCTGTTACAGTAGGATAGTCGCACTAAATAATCAAATCCGCGCTCGAAGGAACACCACGCTACAGGAACGTGTCACCATCCCCGCTACTAACTGCAGGTAGGATGATAGTTTAATCAAAACCCTGAGTAACAAAAAGGAGTGTAATATAATTTCCTTTATACATGAATTTTCTAATAGACCTCGTAAATAGAGGCCGACTAATATACTAGACTCTTAAGGTCTTTATCACCATTTTCAACAGAATATCAAGCACGAGCTGGAACAATGACTGTTACACGTTATTAAACGCACACGCAGTGACCAAGGGACTCCATTTGACCCATCAGAAAAAGAAAAATATATTGTCACCCAAGCCGCACCCGGCATCAGGTAGGACTATTTACTTTAATGCTTACTAGTGATACGTTAGTGACATTAGTTTGATGTTTCGCCTCAGAGACCTTGACTGGTCTTTTTTACCCTTTCCTTAGGGACCATCCAGTTCTGCCTTTCTCCTAGAGGAGTCCTGAGAAGTCCTTACACTAAGGATACACATACTAACCACCAACTGGCAACGATGAGAGGTAGGATAATATCATTTATAAGTAAATGTTATTCTTGTAAGATAGATTTGAAAAATCACCTCTAGTGGTCAATAGCTAATGAACACTTTAACCATGGTTTCCTTCCCCCTTACAGAACGCATATAGTATGAAAGGATTAAATGAGTTTTGAAAAAGCACGAATTATGGAAAAAGACTAATTGGATTGTTATGAAACTTTGCTCCTGAAGAAGGGATGATTTATCCCGAAACACGTTGAGCTTATGTATTTCTTATTGGTTTGTCTCCAACATTGTGATTCTTATGCACTTTATGTTTTATATGGAGTATAAAGTACAATATAAATGAAATCTTGTGGTATCAATGCGCGATGATTGTAAATACACATATCAACAAAAACCTCTTTTTCACTAAAAAACCTTTCTGACAAAATCATACTTTGAAGTATTTGTGTTTATGAAATTATATTGACTAAGAGAAAATAGGGTCTTTGTTCACCCTTATTCACTACGTATTTAGCTTGTATTAACATTCTAATAACTATTGTTTGTATTTTTACAAAACTAAAAGTGTGCCTGGGTTACGAGTGTTCCACAGACCGTGGATATTGTTTTCTTTTGTACTGCAATAGGATTGGCCAGCTCCTTGCAGATTTTGAAGAGTTTGGCCGTGTTGTTAGAGGCCGCAGAGATGCAGGCTTGGGTGTGAGCACGCTTCTTGGACAAGACAAGAGTCTGTATTGCCTTTGGAGCAGGCGGCAGGCCAGTTTGTCAGAGGATGCACTCGAAGCCCTGCATTGCCTCTGAGCCACCCTACACTTGCGTTTGTGGGTGACGAGGGCAGAGTTACAACAAGAGTTGCACTTGGAGGTAGGCTTCAAGTGGATTCTCATGACAGGGGCAAGGACATACAGAGTGTTAGAGATCAAAAGATGCAGCTTTGAGAGGACTGTGTTAGAGTATGAATCAGCAGCAGGCGTAGGAGGAGAGAAAGTAGCGGCAAAGGCCTCCACTGACACACTCTTCATGGGCCAGATGATTGAGAAGGTAGGTGGCAGTGCTGGGGTCAGAGCTTCAGGTGGGAGGAGAGCAGAAAGTGGTCAGTCCACGTGAGAGGAGTCGTGAGAGGGTTAGAGAGGGGGGATGTCTGAAGAGATGAGAACATCCAAGGTGTGCCTGGCAGCGTGTGGGGCCAGATAAAAAAAAAGAGAAAGAGAAAGAGAAAGAGAGAGAAAGAGAAAGAGAGAGAGATATAGATATAAATATATTACACAGCCACAGTAGTGGCCGTGTAGTTATGGTTAAGTTGCTGTTTCCATAGGAAGAGCGCTTTTTGGCGGCCTATAACTCCGCTTCACCGGGACGAATCCTCACCAACCTTTACAAAAAAAGTATATGGGTCACTCTGAATTAATTCGCAAAGTTTGGTGATGTTTGGTCCAGGGGGGTAAAAAGTTATAGGCGGGGTCCCAAAACGTCTTTTTTTCCCCATAGACTGAATAGGGGGAAAACTTTGCGCATGGCTACAGGTCAAACCGCTGGACGGAATTTCACTAAATGTGCGGCAGGTACAGGGGCTTGGTCCAGAAAGCGTGCTTTTGTAAATTTGGTGACCTTCCGTGCAGTACTTTTCATTAAAATGACAAAAAGTAGGTCTGAAAAAACGAGTGATATCTATGTCCGCTTCGCGGTCACACTTCCCTGTTCGGTTCACTGACAAGATACCGATTGGTTAAGGGGCTGGCGTCATGACCACGGACACGCAACGTCTCTGCCGATTGGCTGCTGCGAGACGTGTTCTGTGTCAGATTGTTTGGATGCGCCTGACATCTTGGATCCGCCGATAGCGGAGCAACAACCAGCGTACACGTGCTATATTTATAAAACTCTTTTGCTGTGTCACAGAGCGTTGGGAAAGGTTCAGACAGTAAGACATGGGTGATCAATGCATTTGTTCTGGGGGTCGGTCTTCATGATGTATTTTCTATGGCCACCTTGTACGCACAGAAAATGAGGGGTGTAATAACGGTAGCATTTCAGTCCATGCAGTGCACAGGAAACTTGTAACTGTTGTAAGGACACGTAGTGGTAGCGAACATTGAAATTGACACCATGCCGTAACTGCATTACTTTTTCCTATGGTTATTGTATTCATTAGTACGCCGCCATGGGTGTCACATGCTACGGTGGTTGTGGCCAGGGCCCAGAGTCTTGGATGCATGGCCGTTGGCCGAAGGCCTTACTTCCAAAACTCTAGGCCCTGGCCATAAACACTACAGCATGTCACACCCATGGATACACCCATAGTAATGCATATCGATTGCCTGGTTGTGGGGAGTGTGTGCAGTCTTGGGTGCATGGCCGAAGGCCATGCACCCAACAACAAAGATATAACCTCTTCATTTACAAGCCCACATTGGTTTTATCTAGTGCGGTGGTTGTGGCCAAGATGTGTACTTGTGGGTGCATGGTTGCAGCCTGCATGCCATGCACCCAAAAGGAAACTTGTAAGCACTGGAGTTATAAGCCACTTCACAACCATATATTGAAATGTATGGACATACACCTAAGATCTTAGGCCCTGCCCACAAATAGTGCAGCATTTCAGAGCTCCAGAGACACCCCTAGTATTCAACATCAGTCAGGTGGCTGTAGGGAGGGCCTGCAGTCATGAGTGCATGGCCGCAAGCCATGCACCCAACAGCACAATTATATGTAGTGAACTTACATGGCACAATGGGTGTGATATGGTGTGGTAGTGCATCACTCAGGCGGCTGTGGGGAGGGGCTGCAATCATGGGTGCATAGCCAAAGGCCATGCCCCCAAAAGCACATTTGTACATAGTGTAGTTATATGCCGCAATGGATGTCATATGGTGTGGTAGTAGTGGCCAGGATGCAGAGTATTTGAACAAAGTAATAAGCACTGCAGTTGTAAGCAACTATGCATTTTATATACTGTATACCCATACATTGATAATTCTATGGTCTCAAACTCACGTCTGTAGCCTGTGGCTACAAATTACTGCACCATATCACAGCTATTGGTACACTTGTACTATGCAACATCATTAAGATGGTTGTGGGGAGGGCGTAGCGTTTTGGGAGCATGGCCAGAGGCCATGCTCCCAAAACCAACTTTGTACATAGTGAAATGGCAAGGCACAAGGGTCCCGATATGCTGTGGTGTTTCTGGCCAGGACCCAGAGTCTTGACTGCATGCCCAAAGGCCATGCACCCAAGACTGAAGTCATAAGCAGTGGAGTTATAAGTGAATATGGGTGTGGTGTAATGCGCTAGTTGTGTGCACGCCCTAGTGTCTTGGCTGCATGGCTGCAGACGATGGTCCCAAAAGTAAATTTATAAGTAGCTAATTTACTAGGACCATGGTTTTGATATGCAGCGATGGTTGTGGCTAGGAACTATACTCTTTGTACCTTGGTCGGAAGGCGTAGGTGGTAGGTTACACACCGAAGATGCAAGGGCCAGCCTACAGCCACTGCAGCATATTACTACCATAGATTCGACGAACGAGTTACTTCTTACCTGGTAACGTTCTTTCGATGGGATGTTCCTCTGACGTATTCCTTATCTTGATAGATTTACTCCGAGCTTGCTGGCCTCGGAATTTTTTTCAGTAGAGGGCGCTGCGCGCCGACATCCCTCGAGTTGGTGTCCCTCGACAGCCTCTGTATCGGCGCCGACGTCATCATGCGTATAAATAGACTCGCGCAGCGTCCGTTGCTCAGTTCCGTTTTGAAGCTTAAGAGTAGCTGTGCATGAATTGGTTATTAACCTTGAAGGAGCGTAAGCTGCAACCACAAGGGACGTTTTACTGAGGGGATGGATGGGAGGGGCGATAAGGAATACGTCGGAGGAACATCCCATCGAAAGAAAGTTACCAGGTAATAAGTAACTTGTTCTTGGAAGGTATTGTGTCCTCCGACGTATTCCTTATCTTGATAGACTCTCATAGCAGTGTGTAAATGGAGGTGCGATTAAAATTGTCATATTCCCCTTTAAGAGTGAACAGAGTGTAACGCAGCTTTGCCAAATCTACTCTCTTGACTACAGGAGGAATCCAGATTGTAGAATTTTGTAAAGGTATGTGCGGACGACCATGTGGCAGCCGCACATATGTCTCGAATCGGTACCCCTCTTTGGAGGGCCGAAGAGGCTGCAATACCCCTGGTTGAATGAGCCCTAAGATTTTGAGGGGACTCTTTCCCTGCTAGTATGTAACATTCTAGAATGGCTAAGATAATCCATCTGGAAATGGTCTGTTTTGTGATTGGCAATCCTAATTTGGGCCCTGTGTAACTTATGAACAGTTGGTCTGCTTGCCTAATTCTAGCAAGTCTGCTGATATAAAAACTCAAGACTCGCCTTGGATCCAGCCAATGTAGCCTCTCTTCCTCTTTGCCTGGATGGGGAGGAGGATAGAATGAGGGTAAGGTTGTCTTCTGAGTGATGTGGAATTCAGAAACCACCTTTGGGAGGAAAATAGGCTTCACTTGCAGGACAACTTTGTCTTTGTGAAAAATTGTATGAGGGGGTTTACAAGATGGGGCTTGTAATTCGCTCACCCTCCTGGCAGATGTCAAAGCCACTAAAAAAACAGTTTTAAGGGTGAGAAATCTTAATGATCAAGAGTTTAGTGGTTCAAAAGGAGTACCCATCAGGAAATGTAAGACTCAATTTAAGTCCCATAAGGGAACTTGGAACAGTCCCAGGGGATAGACATTGGTTAACCCCTTCAGAAATTGTATTACTAAGGGTAATTTGAAATCTGATGGCTCCTCTGCAGTGCGCTTGAAGATCGATAGCGCTGCGAGGTAGCCCTTGATCGTACCAACTTGAAGACCTGAATTTGCCAAATAGAATAGAAAGGATTAAACAATTGGTGTACCAGATGAAAAGGGTTCAATATTCTTTTCTCTATACCAGCTGCAAAATTTGTTCCAACGGCAGCGGTATAAAGTCTTTGTTGCTGGCCTTCTGGCTGAAAGTAACACCTCCATGACATCATCTGGGAGGTCCCAATCCTTGTATCTCAACCTTTCAGAAACCAAGCGTGAAGGTTGAGGGTTCTGATGTCTGGATGGAGTACCTGACCTCCCTTCTGTGAGAGAAGATCCTCCCTGTGTGGAAGACTAATCGGAGGGCAGATGGAGATGTCCTGAAGGTCCAGGTACCACGTTCTCCTGGCCCAGTCTGGGGCAATTAGGATCATAGTCTTCCAGAATCTTCTCAACCTCCTGATCATCTGAGGAATGACAGCGACTGGAGGAAACGCGTACAGAAGTGGAAACTCCCAGTCTACCACAAACGCGTCCCGTAAAGCTCCTTTCGGGGGAAATTCCCTTGAACAAAACTGATCGCACTTCCTGTTGATACTGATGGCGAACAGATCCACTTGAGTGGTTCCCCAAAGGGTGAAGATCTCTTGAAGGACTTCCTGAGCTATCTCCCACTCGTGAGAGACTGTGCTCTGTCTGCTCAGAGCGTCCGCTCTCAAGTTCTTCTCTCCGGCTAAGTGAACTGCTGATAGAGAGATTCCTTCTTGAATTGCCCAAAACCAGAGCTGCATCGCCTCTCTGCACAGTGGCAGTGATCCTATGCCTCCTCTTTTGTTGAGGTAGTGCATGGCCACTGTATTGTCCATCTTTATTAGGACATTTCTCCCTTGTACAGATGGCAGAAAAGCCTTCAGCGCTAGTCTGATAGCTCTCAGCTCCAACAGGTTGATATGTAGTCTTGACTCCGATGGAGACCAAGGACTGCTAATGGTCAAGTTGTTGGCATGGGCTCCCCACCTCGTGAGTGAGGCATCCGTGACTACTGTTATCTCCGGCCATGGTTGCCAAAAAGGTTCTCCTTTCAAAATGTTCTCCCGACAGGCCCACCACTGAAGGTCTCGAGCCACTTTGTCTGGAACCTGAAGGAGATCTGTCATTTTTCCTGAGAATTGTGACCACTGAGTTCTTGGTGCCCACTGGAGAGATCTCATTCTCAGGCGAGCCTCTGGCACAAGGAAGATGCAGGATTCCATTAGGCCTAGCAACCTCAAAAAGTCGAAGGCTGGGAGACGTTGGGCATTTTGAAACTTGGTGACCATCTGCAGAATATCTTGAGCCCTCACCTCTGGTGGCGAGGCTTTCCCCAGGGAAGTGTCCAGGACCGCTCCGATGAACTGGAGTCTCTGTGATGGTATCATCTGTGACTTCTTTAAATTGAGGGAGAAGCCCAGTTTGTGAAGGAAGTGGCAGACATAATGTAGTTGGATCTGAGCTTGTTCCGAAGATACTGCTCTGATCAACCAATCGTCTAGGTAGGGGTAGACGTGGATCCCTTCCCTCCTTAGACTTGCAGCCACTACCGACATTAGCTTGGTGCAGACCCTCGGGCGGAGATCAGCCCAAATGGCAGAACTCGAAATTGATAGTGAGAGTGGCCAATTGCGAACCTCAGGTATTTCCTGAAGGTCTAGAGATACCAGCCAGTCCTGAAGCTGGAGGGCCTGAAGGATCTGAGAGAGAGTTACCATCTTGAACTTGTCCTTCCTGAGGAATCTGTTCAATTCTCGTAAGTCCAAGATGGGTCTAAGTCCTCTGTCCTTCTTCGGTATCAAGAAGTATGGGGAATACCAACCCTTGTTCCTCTCCGCTACAGGTACCGGTTCTATGGCACCTTTCTCCAGCAGGTCTAGAATCTCCTGCAAAAGGAGAGGATCTGGAAACTTCAAAGAGTTGTTTCACCGTAGATGACTCTGAGGGGTGCGTAGAAAAGGCAGGCAGTAACCTTGGGCAACTGTCTCCAATGCCCAAGCATCTGACTTAATAGCCTGCCATTCCGTCAGATGTTGAGTTAACCTGCCCTCTACTCGTGTCTTGGGAGGAGAGTCCTCAGAGTGGTTTAGAGGCAGCTGATGCAGATGCCGAGGGTAAAGAGGCACCACCTGCTGCTGTGGTTTTTGTACTTTTAACCCATCCACCTCGGGTGAATTTCTTTTGGCCTCTTTGAGCCGGCTGTCCTCTGCCTTTTCCGAATGCGGAATAAAAACGAAAGGACCTACCTCTCCAAGAGGTTCCTGCGGGGCAATAGGGAGTTTGACGGATTGCAGCTCCAATGGATTTTGCTGCTGCCTTGGATGTTTGTAACTTCTCTAGGCTATCATCAGCCTTCTTACGAAATAAAGAAGAGCCGTCAAAGGGCATATTCAAATGTCTGGCCTGTACATCTGGAGCAAAACCAGACTTTCGCAACCACGCAAATCTGCGGATTGTAGTACTTGCCGCCATGGCCCTACCGATACTGTCAGCAGCATCATGCCAGTTTGAAGGGATTTGCACATTGCATCTTTACCATCTTTAATGATGTTCAGAAAAGCTTCCCTTTCTTCTCCTTCCGGAAGGCAGTCAGCCGCTGATGAAGCACACTCCCAAAGTGTATGGCTGAATCTTGCGAGCGTACAAGTAGCATTAATGGATTTAAGTGTTCCATGCTACACGCAGAAAAGACCTTTTTTGACATATGGTCAAATCTCTTATCATCCCTGTCTTGTGGAACAGTAGGGTATGCAGATCTACTATTCGATGAAGTTGCTGCTTGAACAACCAGACTCTCTGGAGTTGGATGTTTGGACAAATACTCAGGGTCAGAAGCAGATACCCTATATTTGGCAGATAGTTTTTTGTTAACTGCCGGGATAACCTCAGGAGTTTCCCAGTTGGCCGATATTTTCCTCTAATGCAGTATGAAATGGAACCACAGGATCTTCCTGTGGGCCTTTAATTAAGATGTCTGTAAGATCATCTTGTTGAAAAGCAGGTGAAGGTGTAGACCAACCCATGAATTCTATTATTCTGGCCATTAAAGTTCTATAAGGGGTCTCAGCATGTTCCCCTGGGTCTGGTTTGGCAAATTCTACTTCTGGGGAAGTATCTAACCCACTTGCATCATGCAAGGACTCTTTAAGGTCCTTCAACCTATTATCTTCAGAGATACAGGTGGTACAGGTGTTGTAGTTCTCTGCAACCCAAAAGATCTTTCCTGATCAGAATCCTCCCCTTCTTCATAAATAGAGGACAAGACTCTGAAATAATCTGACCTTGGAAAAGGCTTAAAACCCATTTCTAAAGCAGAAGGGGCCAAGCTTTTAGTAACCGGTTGAGAAAACGTCGACGTTGTCGACGCGGAAGTCAAAGGCTTCGAGGAAAACGAAAAAGGCATTGAAAAGGTATGAAGCGACCTCGAAGAACTCTCGAGGTCATGGTGGAAGCCCTCGGTATGACTACGGACTGCGAAGTAGTGACAGCCGTAGGTTTATCCTTTATCGGCGTCAACATCGGCATCGAGGACGGCGTCGATTCGACCGATCTATGCGTTGATGGGCCCTTCGATAATGGCGTCAATGACGCAGTCTTACTGCCTTTGCTCGAGGGTTTGTGATGCTCTTGGGCAGTTTCTTTCGCCGGGTGCAACGACTCGCAGAGTTTCGATTTTTTGGGTCTTTCACTCAGGGTATCACCTTTAGCCGTCTCTGAGGGGGCCGAGGCCGCTTTCTCGAAGACGCTAAGCATCTTTTTATGGAATTCCTCCCACCTATCTAGAGAGCTGTGTTTTGTGGGGCAGGTGACCCTTTCCAGGGAAACAGAAGAAGAGGGAGATCTTCGACGCCTCTTTTTCAAATGTTTGGATCTCGAAGAGTGATGGGAACTGCTTCGAGACCTCGAACGAGAATGTTTCCTGTGACGGCGAGGAGACGAATGTTTCGACTCTGCCGAGGAAACTTTCAAAGAAGTAGAAGTTTTAACAGTCTTACCTCTTTCGAGCTTCCCCTTACGCTCCTTCAAGGCTTTCGCCGTCATGGACATGCAGTCCTCGCATTCTGTACAGTGGTGCTCCGATCTCAGGCACCACAAACAGATCCTGCTTTCTTTCCACAATCTCGACACTTTTTGAAGCCGGACCATGCGGTCGACGGTTCAGATGAGGAAGCCATCGAAAAGAGTACGATATACTCTAAGAATAAGTAGAATCTACTTGAATAACAAACTGAGCAACACGATTCCGAGGCCCACGAAGCGCAGAAAAACGGAACTGAGCAACGGACGCTGCACGAGGCTATTTATACACATGATGACGTTGGCGCCGATACGGAGGCTGTCGAGGGACACCAACTTGAGGGACATCGACGCGGAGCGCCCTCTACTGAAAAAGAATTCTGAAGCTAGCAAGCTGAAAGTAAATCTATCAAGATAAGGAATACGTCGGAGGACATAATCCCTTCGAAGTGTAGATTTGAATGTGTAGGAAATGACTGCCAATATACTTACTCCTTACTTTGTTCAAAATCCACATATATTTTTTAAATGCCTTTCGTACTTGGTGGAAGTTTCCCTTTTTTAATTTCTGTGATAAAAGAAAAAAGTATGTTAGTCTTTGCATTTTATGAAAACTTACTACATTGCATAATAGACAGTTTACATTATTTTTTTTACCCTCATATTTAGTTTACAAACCAGTGTACTGTGCATTGTGCTCAGTTTCTGTGTTTGCTTTTCTAATCCTTGGGTCTGGGGAAAAAAAAATACTTGTCGGATTAAAAAAAACCTTCATTTGCTATGGTACTAACTACTTCCTCGTTTCCTTTGAGTGTTTCCTTCATCTTTCAGATTAATGTTATGTTTGTTGCCTTCCTGCCGATTTTTAACAATAGTTAGATACCTGTAGGTGTATTCTAACTGTGCATTTGTTCCTACAGATCTGTGATATTCATTTATTTGTGTCGTTGTTATATCCTCTTGGGCAGTTAGATACCTGTTGGCCTATTCTAACTGTTTGTAGTCTTTCACACAATTTTTTGGAAATCTTGAAGTACATATTATTTATTAAATATTGGCTTTCTACGCATTTGTAAGATTAGCGGGCAATCTCTGCTTTAGAGTAATGGTGCTATCATTACATTCAAACCATCCACATTTCTTTTTAATGTATGCAGTGTAGTGACCTGCATTGGTAGTAGCTCCTGCATTGTAGATTATACCTATTGTTGTAAAGGTTTTATTTCCAAGTGACACTTGACAGTATGTGAATCCAGTCAGTTTGCAGTTGTTTTTGGTACCATCTGCATTATAGCGTAGAAGCATAAGTATTATGTAGGCACTATGTGATTGTATCAGTAAGGTGGAGCGATTGTCTGAATTGCAAATAGTACATAATCTGTCATGGGTTGCATTCTGTACAAGTTGCTGAAATGGAACGCTTTCACAATTTGGTATGGAAACATACACAAATCGCTCATTTGGGATTGCTTCCTGTATCACATTGCTACAGAGAGTGCATGTATGTTTCCACATGTACGAAATCAGAAATATTTCATTTACAGGTATGCTTTTGTTTTCCAATACTAATAGTAAGTACATTAGAAATTCTTGTGGATCTTCTGGTGAGTTCATAGTGAATCTCACCATTCCAGCACAGTCGTCCAATTCTTGCCTTATTCCATGAACACTGTATGTATTGTCAGGATTGCTTGTTGCATTTCTATGAAGCACTAACATTTGCAAACACAATTGGTCTGTACTGTGCAAGTAAATATTGTTAACAATTGGTGGCAATTGAAATAGAATATTCATTGCACATTTGCATAGCAACTTCCCCCACTTTCATTTGCAAATTTGAATGGATCAGCTAGTTCTGTATCTGAGTGCATTTGTTCCTTCTTTGACGACGTCCCTGGTTTACATTCCAGAATAGGTTCTTCTTTGTTTGTGGTAATTGATGACATTTTAGCTTCTTCTCTTTTCTTTGAGGAATTTGATGTTGGATTCTGTTGCATTTAGTTTTCTTTTACCACGTTTTACTTTATCTAGAACAGGTTATTGTTGCAGATGAGGGGTGTACAGTGAACGCAGTCTATTGTATTCTAGAATGCAAGGAATATCAGCTTTGACTTTACTTGCATCAAAGTTCATTAGCAGTAGACCGTCAAGTGTACATAAGCGTGATAATGCTACGTAGCTCATGCCTCCCTTAAAGACTGTGTTTACTATATCTATCAATGTTTTGTCTAGGGTAAGACCTTGGGATTTATGAATGGTAACTGCATATGCAAGAGTTAGAGAAAACTGCTCTCTACGTACATACATGTCTTTGAAGAGAAGGAATCGAGCAATTGAGCGCCCTATCCTTGTCACTTCTGAAACTTTATCAAAGCAAATATTGACAAACTGAATGTTGCTGTCACGTGGGTATGATTGAAAGCCAACAACTGTACCCAGTGCTCCATTAACTAGCCCTTGCTCGACGTTAAGGTTACGTTTAAGCATTACTGTACAATTTAAGGATAATTTTAATATTTTTTCCAACCCAGCTGTGTTGGAGATTGAATTTTCTAAACTATTTAGTCTTGTTGTGGCTTGCTCACACATGGGTACTGTCATACCATGTACGTCTAGTTTGTCTGTGGCGCTAATTTCCATTATTGGTTGCATTTCTTTATTTAGCATTGTTTCATTGAATTTGAAACAGCCTGCAAGAGTTGGCATTAAGGCCATACAATTGACATTTTTGTGCGCTATTTGTCCCATAACATCAGTTGCACATGCATGATCGCCATAAAGTGCATGTATATGCCGCTTTTTCAATACAGCTTGTGTTTCTTGCGAAAATACACCAACTCTAATACTTTTTAAGATGTTGGCATAAGTGAGATCTGCAGATTGCTGCATGTTCTCAGTTAATTCTCTGTATTGGAAATGTTGGCAAAGGTTAGCATTACCTATGCTACCAACAGTTTTCCGGCAGAGTTTGTGGCCTACGGTTTTAAAAATCGGTTCTCCTTTTACTGATGTCAATTGTAGAAGATCTCCGAAAACGATAATGTGTTTCTCTGCAAAGAGTTCTTCGTTGTTACTTTTAAGTACTTCTTGCAATCTGAGGTGAATCAAAGCCAACATTAGGTTGGAGACCATGCTCACCTCATCTATTAGTAGCATTTTCATTTCTTTCAATACTCTGCGTAATTCCATTGCAGCTTCTGCAGAAAGTTTGTAATAGTCTAATTTATTTTGATGCTCTACTGGAAGCAGTAGTAATCGGTGTAAGTGACACCGCCTATGTTGTAGGCAGCTAAACCTGTGGGGGCTTTTACAACAGCTGACAGTTTGTGGTTTGTCAATTGTTGAAGGAACTTGCTGATGATTTTGATTAAGAATGTTTTCCCTGATCCAGCTTAACCACTCAGGTACAGCAGTATAGGTTTGTAATTTTGTCAGGTACAGTCTCAGGTACATTCTTTATTTTCGTGTTGTACACCATGTACAATTTGTTTTGTTACGTCTTCAGAAATGGTGCGCTGATCTTTGTTAAGTTTTGCTTGTTGTACAGTTAAGTCTTATCTATCTTCTTGATACTGATAAATGGTGTTTTCTATTTCTGCCATAGCTACTTCAGCCTCATTTGCTATTAGTGGTTGTCCTAGTGGTTCTTGACTTCCATTTACAGAAGATGGACTACTGTCGGAAGAGTCCTTATCTAGTTGGGCCTGAATTTCTTCTTCCTGTTGCTGCTCATTGTGTAACATTGTTTTGTACTGCGTAAAGTTCACATTGGTGATAGCGCTTTCATTTGCTTTGAAAGCATCTTCATAGCAGTCATAGTTACCTAGTATGTCTTCCTCTTTTCTCCATGGTTTGAAAAGTTGTTACAGAGACATGTAATATAATGATTTCTGTTGAGGAGTTTTTAATGACAATTTCACATGATTAATTAAGCTTTGTTTGGTAAGTTTCACTAGGCTCCCTTCACAATCGGTCACTCTATATCTACGTTCGCTTTCATCGGGTTTTACATTGTTTTGTATGCAAAGTTTTGAGCAATGTGGTATAGACACATGCTTTCCAGAGTGCTACTCCTGTTCGGATAGTATGTGTCCATTACATTGTTTTTTTAGAATGTCTTGGCTGTTGGAAACATTTCTAGCAATTGTTTCTATGTCATCATAGGATTTCAGCACTCTTTTTCTAGATTTTGCAGGACCACGACTTACCCATACTATGTTGTCTGATTTTCCATACAAAGCAGTACCGCTTAAACGATCTGCTGCTTCATAGGCCCCACATTCTCTACGAGAGCATTTTTATACCTAGGCTGTACAATTTCTGTGATACTGTTTTGTCTGATGCTAGGTCATCCCAGAGGTCTTGAAGCTCTGTTTTTTCTGCTTTTGTTAAGTAGGCTGTAACATATCGTGCAACAGCAGTTGAATTGTCTGCAGTGTACTGCAC
Source organism: Ambystoma mexicanum (assembly GCF_040938575.1). NCBI lineage: Eukaryota > Metazoa > Chordata > Amphibia > Caudata > Ambystomatidae > Ambystoma > Ambystoma mexicanum. The sequence goes on along the minus strand of NC_090933.1, from coordinate 923,224,572 downwards.
ATCTATGTTTGCATTCCATAAGAGGGCAATGATTGCATTGTAATCATTGATATATGTTGATTCTTCCCTTCTTTTTATAGAATACTTGTTCTTAGGTGATTTAGTTTTAACACTATGTCGAACTGAAGACATGAAGTTGTTTACTTCACCTGTTTCTGTAACTGGTCTAGGGAAACCAAAGCGGCATTTGGTGTAGTATTTACCTTTGTTTTAGTATTTGCGTCGACAATATTTGCCACATTTGTGTCTTTGAAATTGTAAAATCTGCCCAGCAGCACACTATGTGTCTGTTGTGAAGGGATTTCACAAGTGACATATTTTTGGATAAACTGCAAAACAGTGCTATCACTGTCGTGACCAAATTTCGGTGCACCTTTGATCCATAACAGCATGTGAATATGTGGTGATCCTCTCGCTTGATATTCTTTTCTCCAAAAGAAGTGTTGCACTTATCCAAGGGGAGGAACAGTTTTATTGCAAATAAAGTGTAGTATGGCAATGAAACGATGATGGAAATATCTTGACCCATTAACTGGATCTAGAGAGAAAAGTTCTCCAGGTGTTAATATATCTATGTTGTTTTTGTTGCTGTTTCTATGCGTAGGAACTCATGTAAATCTCCCCATGCATATTCTGCACAATTTAGCGTAACAAAACAAGTCGGTGGTCCAAGGTTTCTGATCATACAACGCACGTCTCTGTGCCATCTGAACCAGTATTCCTTTGTACCACGCATGTTTGCAAACAAATTTGTTATACTTGATTGTAAAACCTCATCTTTTTCCTGTACTTTTTGTATTAACTGTGTAGCTGACATATTTTGAAAGTGGGTTCCAGATTTCAAAATGTGTGCAACTCTGTAACATAGCGTTGCTAATTCACTTTCATAGAGTAGGTGGAATATGTATTACACATTTAGTCTAAATCTGCGATCTTGCGAATACATTCGTAATGAGCGATATTCTGATGCCCCAATCTGAGTGGGTCTATCATTGTATCTTCCACCTTTGTCAATAGGAAATAGCAGTGGAAAAGCACGTGCTTCTACACTTTTTTCCCATATACTCATTGGTGACCCTTTGGTTTGTCGCATTTGGTAAATTTCTAGTGCATCATCTATGCTTTCATTGGAATGCAATGGATGAATGTGTAATGGTCCAAAAGAGTGGATACTGTAGCAGGATCCAGAGGTTCGAATTGTCCAGTTTCTGAATTATTTCAGTCGTTTCCCTTAAGCTTTCATCAAAATGTATTTCTTTGTAGTACTCGCTTTGTCTTTTAGATATTGCAATGCTTGCCTAACTTTATGTAAATCCACCAGTTGTTGCCAAAAAAAATGTGTCCTTTGTTGGTACACCATTTACCAAGGCTATTAAAGAATGCTCTATAGAACGTTGCACTCCTAGAGTGTGTACATTTTCCGTTCGATCTAATGGCAAATAAAATACTTTGCCACGAATGGCTAACACCAATTCAGAGGAAGGTAATTTTGCTGTTTTTGGATGAAGGTGTATAATTGCTTGAAATGGATGAACTGTTTGAATTATTATGCTCTCATACAAATTGAGTTGTTGCACGATTTTTGGTAGTGGGAACAATTCCAAATTATTTGGAATAGCACGTGAAGGAGTGTGGTTGTTGTCTAATTTTGTAGTACAGTAACTGCAACATATTAGGCGTTCAGTTAGTTCATATTTGTTTTCTGCTAAAAGGTAGAGAGCTAATTCAAACCATTTAGAATCTTCATGGACTTCTATTTTGTATGCTATGTCTACATTTGTTGTGTTCCCTTTGTAAAACGTTCTGCGGCAACACACACACACACATGGTTTGGTACTTCAGCTGATGACCTTTTAAATTTTACTATTTCTTTTGTGTATGTGTGTAATAGAAGGTTGCTATGTGCAGAATTGTTGCTACTATGTTCTAAAACTATTGCATTTTGTAAGTGACTTTCACTTCCAAAATATTTTCTCTGAATACGGTCAATTTCTTGTTGTAAGTATTTGGGTGTACCATGCAGAAGAGTGTTATTTAAATTGCCTTATTCTGAAGCTGGACTTTTTGCATGGTATATTTTATACACTAGATTTCTTACATTTGAATGATGTATTGATATAATTTTGATATCATGGAAGGTGCTTTTGCAAATAGGCCCAGAAATGCAGGCTAATGAATGTCCTTGTAGTCCTGTGTATTTGCGCACTGGACCAATATCCATATTTTGCAGCACTTTCATTTTACTTTTGTCTTTACCTTTTACATAATGATTGAGGAACTGACGTAAAGATTTGAAAGCTTTGTTGTGCATGGCCATTTGTATACTGGACGGTGTGGTTCTGCTGAATCGAGAGGCAATTCTGAGTTTTCAGGGGATACTTTTGTAAGCAGTGTTTCTTGTTCCATGATGGTAGTATTGATTTTCTCATACCCTCGTCCACTGCTATGGATGGCAATTGTGTTTGTTTGATTTTGTTTGTATGCTTCTTCATTAAAATATGGTTCTGTGGTCGTGTGACTCCATTCACCACCACAAACATTTAAGAAATTATTTTTGTTCACATTCCGTTTATTGCTGAGTTTCTTTTGTAGTTTAGTACTTTGTTTTGTTAGTGCTTTCATCCTATTTAACACTAATATAAACAACTTCCTTTTGAGAAGGATTGCACTGTCCACAAGAGCTTGTAGGATTAACTTTCTACGGTGGGTTTTAAGGGGTGAGGATTCTGGGATGAAACATTTTTGATAAAATACTTTTTTTACTATGGGTTTTTGTTACACTATCAGGATTATTAGGAGCATTGTTAGCTGTACTAGTAGCCGATTTATTGCCAACATTTTTGTGTTTTGTGACTCATTTTGATGGAGGAGGTAAAGTTCCGGTAGTTGAAGCTTCCTTTGTTTTGCTAACCGACTGCATTAGCTGGTTTGTTCCAACATTCTCTACAAACTCTACAACAGATGAATGCTTAGATTGGGCACTTTTATTTTTATTTGCTCTACTTCTGCGTTCCTTTCTACGGAGTTACTTTTTCGTAGGCATTCTTTGGTGTCTGTTGAAAAAAGGAAGGCATACTTTGGTCTGTTGAAGAATGTATGTGTGCTGTGTGCATGCGTGCATGAGTCTGATGGGGATGCTCTTTGTCATGGTGTGTGAATGTGCATTGGACTCTTGCAATGATTTGGTAAGGCTATTTTACTGTTTGCATACTACTACAATGTGCTTCAGATGAGAGTACAAAGTTGGCCAGTGGTGACGAGAAGCATTATTAATAAACGAAATGCCATAAACTTGCAACAGCAACTTCTTTTCTAAATCTAACCTTCGAAGGATTACGTATGTTATTTGAGTTCCAAACACACAGGGATTTGTGAGCCATTCTGCCTGTTATTCTTTGTTCAATAAATGAATATTTGTAGGTAGAATGGTTCAGAAATCAATGTTTGCTTTGGTGCCCAGATTAAACAAAGAACCCACGCAGCCTCTTTGAGGAGTAGTTACAATATAAAGGTAGTACTGTACTTACTTTTTTTTTTTGCAAAATGACCAGGTTTCTTCGGATATGTCGTCTGCAGTGTAGATGTTGTTGATTCTCAGGTGAGTAGTCTTCACTGTGATTCAAAAAAACAAAATTAATTACTTTGTGTGTTTACAGCAGTGGTGATACTGCACACATTAATTGTGCATCTTTCGTCAGAGCATTCTCCTTTCATATTTCAACCCAGTGCATGTGTGCATTTCACTTCACTCTGTGCAGCCTTTGCATGGTATTTGCAATATGTTACTTACAAGTCCTTCAAAATTGTTAACAATTTTAAGGTTATGAAAATTCCTTGTTTTTTACAAGGTGTACTATCTATAGGAGAGAGGTTTGTAAGCGATAGGGCATAGTAGTAGATGGGAAAACAAATTCTACTTGCAAATTAAAAGCACAATGCTGAAAAATCGGGAGATCCTCAGAGGGAGATGTCACCACAGCAATCGGGAGCGCTTACTTTTCTTATACGATTACATTGCAAGTAGCATTACTCTAGGCCGTACACAGTACACAACGCCAACATTTTCTAATACAAAATCGAGTTTCACCCTAAATAGGCATGCTTGCAACGTACGTACAGGTTATGCGGAAGACAGTAAGAAGTCTTGCTGTTTGTCAATGATAAATCGGACATCTTGCACTTAAAAGGGGGAGCATTGGTATGTATTGCCTATGCACATTTAGCAACATTAATTTGTTTAAATTAAATCATAAGGGTTGCACCTGTTCTCTGATTAAAATATACATACCTGTACTCTATACTCATGCATGTGCGCATGCATGGAGCTGTACGTAGAAATTCTCAACACTTGCACAGTAGCTTGTGAAGTTGGTGCTTTGCAATGATATGCGACTTCCATTCAGAATTATCGACAGTAATTTTGAAGTGCGCAATGTTGATGACGTAGTTAGATTTAGCGATGTTCAATGTGATTGGTGGATGGTTGTGTGACTGCTTAGTCATGTCGAATGAGGGACTCGATTTGCTACCGCTGTGGAAAGGGTGGAAGGACTGGGTAAGAGTTACGTGCCGCACTTAGGCAACGCTTGTCCGTGGGTAGGGCGTGTCACATACAGGTTTCTACAGCAAATCCTGCATGGAAAGGGGACTGTAGGCATCAGATAATCAGATGTTCACATTATTCTTTTGTGTAGAAAGACGGTGCGTACACTGAAGATGGCAGAGGTGGAGAGGGCCAGGGTTTTGGTGATTGGAGACATTTTTGTCCATGGCTTACAACACCATGCCGAGAGTAGGCATGTGGCACACCATTTCAATGTGAGAGGAGTGGAGGTGGTGTGGAACGCTGAGAATGATGCCAATGTTGCGGCAATTCTGCAAGTTTGCAGACATACGTACGATGACCTCTAATCATGTGGTAATTTTGCACTACGGTGCTTGCCATTTGGGCTACGCGAGTTCACGTACTTTGTTGGCAGATTTGGAACAGTTGGTTCAAGCACTCATGAACATCTTTCCAACTGCGAAAGTAATTTTTTCTGGTCTAATCTCCCTCGAGTAAAATGGGACAATTATTTTTTCTATCCAGCTCAAAGTATTGGGAAATGTATCATTAATCGCGGCATGCATGCTTTTATGTTACGAGCTGGTATGTTTTTCTGCAGCCACGAAAACATTGTTCCAAGTAATGCGGATTATTAAGAAGCAGATGGTATTGCGCCATCTTCTTTGGGAAATGCGATGTTGTTTTGGAACGTAAGGCTTGCTTTAGAGAAGGTTCTGCAATGGTTGTAGGAGTAAAGTAAGGACAAAAAATAAAAAAAAATAAACAAAATAACAGATGTCTGTAAGGTATCTACCCAAAAAAAAAAATATGTTTCTTTTCAGAGCCCACCTTAAAGGGGAAGAAAGGGAATAATACTTTAATGTACCGTTGTCACGCTCTGATCCTATACATGTCCGCGGACATGGCGGTAGTTTGCAGCCAGTGCAGATCACCAACGGGGATTCTGGGGGGTGACGCATGCAAATGAGAATGAGCGGAGCTAGGGATTGGTCAATAAAGTTCAGTCGGTGTGTTCTGAACGGCGAGATTTAGTAAGACCGTCTTCTCCCTGACAGGAGACCACACAGCCATGGCTTTGCGTGCTCGAAAACAGATTATCTGGATTTTGGGAGACTCATGGATACGTTGGTTGAAGGTGCATGCAGAAAGCTGCAGTTTATCTGCAGATCTCAGATTTCCTCATGTGGAAGTGCACTGGCATGGCGTGCGTGGCATGAGGTGGCTGGACTTGGTACCTCTCTCTGTTACTTTACTGACAGAGCATCCTCCAGACATACTTATCATTCATTGCGGAGGAAACAGTTTAGGCCATGTCTCTGGAATTTCTTTGCAATTTGCAATGAAGGAAGGACTTGCAAAGCTCATGGACATGTTTCCAAATTGTCAAATACTTTTTTCCCATATTGCACAAAGACAAATATGGCTGCATTCTTCTGCTTTTGGTCCACAAATGGAGAAAGCGAGACGCAATGTAAATAAGGCTGTTTGTGCCCTTTTAAGAGATGTTGGCATGTCTTCATTCCACAATGAAAACATTTTGTTTCGCAGCTCGTTCATTTTCCGCAGAGATGGAGTCCATCTCACATATGCTGGCAATCAGATTTTTCTTCGCAATGTACAAAATGCATTGTGACCTCTTTTGGATTCACAATAACCTACGTGACAATCCGCTTTCTCCAATCCACAGGTTTTGACCCACACAACACACCAGAGCCAACACTTACACCCAGCGTACACTTCATTGTGTTTGCTCTGCTTGCACCCTCCTTTTTTTTTCCATACGACTGTCCGCAAACTTTTCGCGGGGGTCTACAACGGTCACTTCATAGTTCTATTGTTAAACTGAGAAAGGCGGCTCTGAAAAGAGCCTTTTCTGTAATTTTTGTTTTCATGTTTATTGCTTCTCAGCACACGACACACTAGGAGAGGAGGCCAAAGGAGGGTAAGGAAGGGGCACCAGCCACGGGGATAAGAAAGGGCAAGTGGACAGAGAAATATATAGGGTGAACTTTACTTAGGTAAGGAGAAGATCTTCTAGTGCTCCGTGACCGTAGCCACAAAATGTCAGGCTCACTCCTGGATTCAGTCAATCTCACCCCACTTCCCCGAGTGCCCCTTACACCCTCCGGCTCACCTGTGGTCTCCTCGTCCGATTTGAGTCCGAATCTCTTTATCCTCGATGCCTCCTCTCTGGAGTGTGGATGAGGTCTGCCTCGAGAGGAAGCCACCCTGCTCCCCTAACCCGGGGCCAAGGGGGCCCCCGTTCCGGGGGAAGACCGGTTAAGGGGAAAAAGCCAAAAGGCGCAAAAAAAACCTTCCTTGTGGAAGATGGCAACAGGATACAAGGCAGGACTGTGTAAATTGAAGGATCCAGCTGATAAGGATATCGACAGAAAGTAGTGTTAGGTGACAGCTCCAAGGGAAAACAACACTGCAGAGATGGGGTGTATACTGAATGAGCTGAGAGGGAAAGGACCAGGAAAACTGGGGAAAAAGAGAGAGCCAAAGTGGAGCGGAGAGGAAGCTCCAGCTGAGCGAGGCGGGCCGAGTCTAGAAAGAAAGCCAGGAAGCAGACGGGAGAAGAGGAACGGGAGCGCTGATGGCCGCGGAGGAAAGGTCTGAAGCGTACCAACCAGGAAGCCTAACGCGAAAAGGTTGCAACGCGCAGGCTTCCGGGTTGGCGCTCGTAAAAAGGACGCCGCTGGTCGGTAGGCTGAGGACTAGACCGCTGCCGAGGAAAGCGCGGGCGGCGTGACGGCTACTGTCAATGGCCGCTCCAACGCCAGCATCTCCACAGCTGCCAGCTGCCAGCGACCGCCGTGCGTGACACAAAAGCCCTTCGAAAACTCTTCCCCCCCTGCAGAGTACTGCGTCACAATACATACACACTATTGTCACCTTTGAAAGGTAAGGGTCAATGGCATTGCGAATGGCTTGTGAGAAAGCTGGAGGGAGGCGCTCCCCCACAGGAGTGTCTCTTTTGGTGAGAGGATCGGACATGGAGGATGCTGTGGAGGAACTCAATCGACTACGCTCTTCACATGGCACCACCTTGCGAATGTCTGCAGTGTGGAACGAAGTGAGGTGTTGCTTCATGGTTGTCGTACCAAAGCTGTACTCATCAAATTTTCCGTGACTCGGCACCACCCCGCACTGGTTACCCCTCACCAGCTTCGCACGCGCTTTTGGTATCTTCCCATAAACCGAAAACAACCGCCATACCCACGACTCCCGGCGAGTGCTTGTAGTGCGGAGTTCCTCCACCTCATTCTCTTCCTCCTCTTCTTACTCGCTCTCTACATCCTCACCCATCTCTCTCTGCAGGCCCTTGGGGAGGTGGTGGTGGTGGCGGGTTTGGGGGTGGTGCAGAGGCTAATGAATCAACAGCAGCCATGGAAGCCATACTGATTACTTTCCTTTTGGTCACTGCAGCAATAAAGGCAGTACACCTCAATCTGCTATAGCTAGAAGGACAATGAAGATGCGCTTGGGGGTGTGGCCATTTATAGGGGTGGAGGGGTGTGCCTCGTGACCGTCTTCATCACTGAAAAGCAGTACGAAAATTTTACACAACAAGTCCTCAGGTAAGCTATTGTCTGGGATATGTGAAATTATATTTTTACACTCTACAGTAATTTGCCTTGTGTCTGCAAGTTCTTTTGTGCTGTTGCAGAAGAACACAAACTGCGCAAATTAGTCCACCCGCTCAGCATGGGTGCGGTCACATGATGACGTCCTGTAAACATCGCGACAGAAATGGGAGTCCGCTGGACAGCAAATGCAAAGTAACAAACTTGCACATGCGCGTAAGTGTCCTACGGACAGTGTTTGGGTTCTCAAACTAATTCAAAGTGCGACACAAGTGAGACGGACAGTTAGGGACAGGCGCAATGTTCGCTATACTTACGGTTGTACTGCGCATGTGCATACATGATATGCTCACTGTACGGACAGCTGCAGTGTACTTAGGACAACTGTATTTTGTTTGACTACGAACTTGCTGGCCACCACGTCTGTTCTACGGACGGCACCATTTTGGCTGCGGACAATACAGACAGGTATACTGTCCTTAACACACTCCCATTTTGCTCATTTACAGCCATCCCAGACACCTGGTGTGTTCTAAGAACATGTTTCATCTCATTTGTAAGCGGTACAGCGAGGTATAATTTCGTTAGGCCGCCCCTTTCTGTTTATGCACGCACAACTTGAAAAAATGGTGCGGTCAAACATCAACTCCATCTTACTTGACATCAGTAAGGGTGGGTCTACTGCCTTTACAACAACCATATTCCATTCCTTACAGATAGGTCGAACAGAACATTTTAAGTCTTTTTTAAAAAAAAATGTTTTCAGCGGGGGAAGCAGATACTGACACAAATATAGGGGAATTAGGAGTCAACACGGGCTGGTTATGAGGAGAAGATTTGTGAGGGGAAGAAGGGATGGATGTTTCGTCAAAACGTCTATTTTCTTCTTGAAGGTTTGGGGATGGTTCACTAGGGAATGGAGAAGCGGGGCAGGTACAGGTGGGACAATGGTAACGTACCTTTCCTTTCACACAGTCCTCCACAAACTCCCTTAAACTTTTAAAATTCTCATTTAGTATGTCCATTTTCTGCTCAATCCTTTTCATCCTGTCTTCTTCTGTCTCGTTTGTTGGCCTTTCTTCTTTTCTTTCCTGGTTTGTACAAAAAAAATATGCTTATGTTAAATGCCTATAAAATACTGATCATTATTTTGCATACGCAGAGCAGTGTGTACCATTATTGTCGCTGTCTTCAGACATTTCCCCATGTGGAAAATACTCCTCCAGCCACTCCAAAGTACTAGCCATTTCTGTGTCAAAACCACAGGAAGAAATTATTATTTCTGCACCACATACCAAAAAAAATACACGCACATTTAAAAAAATGACCTTCACTCACTATTTTGATGTAATTTCCCTTCGTCCTACTGCGTCCGTCGACTGTCGGTCCAGGCTGCAGAGTTTCTGTGAAGTGATTACGATGGATACATCCTTTTTTTTAATGTATTTATTTTTTTTATTTTTTTTTAAGGGTACCATCCATTTCATTTTACATCGTTATTAAATGTGTCGTTTTCATTTCACACCTTTAGGTTTCCATATTTACTTATTACTACTTATAATGTCTTTATGTCCTTCTTCTACGTTGCACATTTATTGTGTAAGACAATAGTACATTTTCAGATACCCCCTGCCTCTTTGGGTAATGTTGATCCCGTCCGCCTCCGTCCACAAACAGGCGCTCAGTCCGTCCATTTCTAATATCAATAGGGAGGGGGTTCTGTATGTTCTATGTTAAATGTATTTTAACAGTCAAGAGGTTCCGTTACCGAGACCCAGAGACCCACATGGTTGGGGAATGGTGGGGTCAGGAGACAGCTAATCCTGGAGAAAAACGGACAGGAAAATATAACGTGGAGCTCCAAGATGGGGACACAGGAGTAGGAACGTCGCATTTATGCGAGACGGCAGAGATGCCGAAGTTCGACTCTGGCAGTCGTCAGGAAGACATGGAACCTCCGGGTGGTCACACTCGAGCCGTAATGCCATGTTCATGCGAAGTAGCAGCGCAGTCAACGTTCGACTCCGTCAGCAGTCAAAGGACCGCGAGCCGTGAGAGGCGGGGCTGCCGCAGCATCGGAAGCCGCGGTTATTCAACAGCCCACATAAGTGCAGCGGAGCCGCGGAATATAAAGAAAGAACTTTGTGACACAATAACAATACAACCCAAAAGCACGGGTCTCACAGAGACACACACAGTCCCTTCCAGGGAGAAATTAAGCACTTACCTGGGCAGAGGAGACTGGGACAGGGAGCGGATGGAGGTCGAGGACGAAGACAAGTTGCAATGCATCAAGGGGAAAAGGGGTGGGGCTTGGGGGAGTTTAAATAGACTAGAGGAGGAAGTGAACACTGATTGGCCTGTTAAGTTCTGCCTATATAAAGACAACACTGGAAGGCAAGAGTGTGTTCATTCTTGGTTTTGTTGCAGATCGAACCAGACAGAACATCTGGAGTTACTGAAGGCTGGTGGGCATATGAGGACTAGGAGGAGAAGTCTTGCCAGAAGTCCTTACTCCATTCCCCGCAAAGAACAGAGAAGAAACCCAGCATAAGCACAAAGAAGGACATTGCAGAAATTCAGTCTGCGTGAAGCTATTTTACTTTTACCATTTTTTATGTCTGAATAAAGACCCATTTTTATTTCTCTCAACACCGCCTGACTGTCTCATTGTTACATGTATATCAAGTACGTACATTATACTACATCTCCCAAAATCACATGATGACAGTGTATATTCAGCACAACAACTTCATTGACACAATGTTATGATTAAGTTTCCCTTCCAAAAACCTGTAAAATTCACTACAAAAAAAACTTTGTTGAGGGGACGTTATGGTTAAGTTGCCCTACCAAAAACATGTGCACTTCACTAAAAAAAAATAAAAAATAAAACACAAAGTTCAACCTCTCCATTATGGTTCAAATTAAAACCGAAAAACCCCTGAAATTCCCCAGTTACGGTAAATTAAGCCCCCATACCTGCCATCACCACTGTGCACTGCTAACACTAACACCCAGAACATGAAAGATGGCATCACAAATGTCATTGATGACATCACTGACATCACATTTTTAACCCCTTTGTTTTCGTTCCCTGCCATATATATATATATATATATATATATATATATATATATATATATATATATATGTACATTCAGTAAAAAAAACTTTGTTAAAGGGATGTTATACTTCACAGTGAAACCAAAAAACACTGCACATTCCCCAATTATGGTAAGCTAAGCAACCATAACTCACACCATCTACGTGCATTGCTAAGACTAACACCCCCTCAACAAAGTTTTTTTTGTAGTGAATTGCACTGGTTTTTGGGAGGGCAACTTAACCATAACGTCCCCTTATCAAATTGTTTTTTGTAGTGAATTGTACAGGTTTTTGGAAGAGGAACTTAATCATGACAGTGTGGCAATGAAGTTGATGTGCAGAGTATATTAAGTGATCTTGGGAGATATGTACTGTAATGTACGTACTTGATAAACATTTAACATAGAACATGCAGAACCCCCTCCCTATTGATTTTAGAAAGGGACGGACTGAGCGCCTGTTTGTGCACCGGGGCGGACATGATAAAGATTACTGAAAGAGGAGGGGGGGTATCTGAAAAAGTACTATTGTCTTACACAACAGTGTGAAACGTTGAAGAACAGCATAAAGATATTGTAAGTAGTAATATGTAAATATGGAAACGTGAAGGTGGGAAAAAGAAAAGGACACATTTAATAATCATGTAGAGTGAAGTGGATGGTAGCAATAAAAAAAGAAAGGATGCCTCCACTGTAATCACTGCACAGAAACTCGGCAGCCTGGAACGATAGTGGACGGACGCAGTAGTACAAGGGGAGATAACATCAAAAAGAGTGAGTGGAGGTCATTTTTTTATGTGGATGTTGGTTTTTTTGGGAATGTGGTGCAAAAATAATAATTTCTCTGTGTTGTTTTGACTCAGAAATGGCTAGTACTTTGGAGTGGCATGAGGAGTATTTCCCACAGGGGGAAATGTCGGAAGACAGCGACAACAATGGTACACATTGGTCTGCATATGGAGAATAGTGACCAGTATTTTATAGCCATTTAACTTATGGTGTGTTTTTTTTCAACAGAACAGGAAAGAAAAGAGGAAAGGGTAACAAATGAGATAGAAGACAGGATAAAAAAAGCAGAAAATTGACATTTTGAACGACAATTTTCAAAGTTTACGGGAGTTCGTGGAGGACGTTGTGAGAAGTAAAGTTTAGTACCATTGCCCCAGCTGCACCTGCCCTGCTTCTCCATTCCCTAGTGACCCATCCACAAACCTGCAAGAGGAGAATAGACATTTCGACAAAGTATCCATCCCTTCTTCCCCTCACAAATCTTCCCCTCATAACCAGGCCGTGTTAAATCCAAATTCCCCCATATTCGTTTCAGTGTCCGCTTCCCCCGCTATTTCTTTAGATTGAGGTGTGTGTGTGTGTGTGTGTGTGTGTGTGTGTGTGTGTGTGTGTGTAGGGAATGGTTTTGTACAGTAGTTGTGGAGAAAGTGTGTGTGTGTGTGTGCACATTTTTTTTTAAAAGACGTAAAATGTTCGCTAACAGCGCGCCTGTTCGACCTATCCGCAAGCAATGGAATGTGGGTGCCGTCTAATGTGAAGTAAGACGGATGTGATGTGTGACTGCTGCATCTTTAGAAAATGTGCGTACATAAACAGAAAAGGGTGTGCAAATGATATGACTATGTCGGCGTACCGCTTGGAAACGAGATAATACATGGTCGTAGAATACACAAGATGTCCGGAATGGGTGTAAATGAGTTAAAATGGAGTGTCTGAAGTACTCTATAGCGGTACGTATAGGGCACAGTATAAATGGTGCCGTCCGTAGAACAGGCACAGGGGCCGGCAAGTTCGTAGGCAAACAAAATGGAGTTCTAAGGACACTGGAACTGGCCGTACAGTGAACATAGCATGAGTGCAGATGCGCAGTACAAACGTGAGTATTACGAACAGCGCACCAGTTCCTAACTGTCCGTCTCACTTGTGTCGCACTTTGAAGTAGTCTGAGAACCCGAACACTGTCTGTAGGACACTTGTGCGCATGCGCATGTTTGAGTCTTTGCATTAGCTGTTCAGGGGACTTTCAATATGGGGGCGGATTTGTAGAGGACGTCATCTTGTGACCGCACCTACGTTGGGCCTGGGGACTACTTTCTGCAGGCTGTGTGCTTCTGCAACAATAAAAATTAACTTGTAGACACAAGCCAAAGTATTATGGAGTTTAAAAAAGTAAATTTAGCACATCCCAAACAATAGGGTACCTCAGGAGTTGCTGTGTAAAATGTGTGTACCGCTTTGTAGGGATGGAGACGGTCACGAGGCACACCCCTGCATCCCTAGAAAAGGCCACACCGCCGAGCGTATCTTCATTGTCTTGCTAGCTATAGCTGATTGAGGTGCGTTGCCTTTACTGCTGTAGTGACCAAAATGAAAATCATTGGTATGGCTTCCATGGCTGCTGTTGGGTTATTAGCCTCTGCACCACCCCCAAACCCGCCACCATCACCACCTCAGAAAGGGCCTGCAGAGAGATATATGGGTGATGATGTAGAGATTGAGGAAGAGAATGAAGTGGAGGAACTCCGGACTAGGAGCACTCGGCGGGAGTCGTGGGTGTGGCGGTTGTTTTCCGTTTATGGGAATGTACCAAAAGCATGTGCAAACCTGGTGAAGTGTAACCAGTGCGATGCGGTGTTGAGTCGCGGGAGATTTGGAGCGTATAGCTTTTGTACGACAGCCATGAAACAACACCTCACTTCGTTCCACACTGCGGACATTCGCAAGATGTGCCATGTGAAGAGTGTAGTCGTTTGAGTTCCACCACATCATCCCCGGAATCTGCTCCTCCCACCACAAGAGACACTCCTGTGGGGAAGCGCCTCCTTCCAGCTGCTTCACATCGCAATGCTGTGGACCCTTACCTTTCAAAGGTGACAGTGAGCATGTGTTTTGACGCAGTACTCTGCAAGGGGGAGAGTTTTCTAAGTGCTTTTGAGGCTGCAGTCACCGTGCACCAGATTTGCTCCTTACCTAAATAAAGATCACCCATAACATTTCTCTATTCAGTTGCCCTTTCTTATCCCCGTGGCTGGTGTCCCTTCCTTAACCTCCGTTCGCCTCTTCTCCTAGTGTGTCGAGTGCTGGTAAGCAATGAACATAAAAACATCAAAAATGACAGAAAAGGCTCTTTTCAGAGCCGCCTTTCACAGTGTAACAATAGAACTATGAAGTGAAGGCCGTAGACCCCTGCGGAGTGCAGCAAATGGTTGCGGACAGTTGTAGAGGGAGAAAAAGGGAGGGTGCAAGCGGCGCAAACACAAAGTGTACGTTGGGAATAAGTGGCGGCTCTGAAAAGAGCCTTTTGGTGGGGCGTGGTGAGGGTCAAAAACAGTGGATTGGGGAAAACGGATTGTCACATAGGTTAGTGTGATTGCAAAAGAGGGCAGAATGCATTTTGTACATTGTGAAGAAACATTTGATTACCAGCATATGTGAGGTGGACGCCATCTTTGCGGAAAACGAAAGTGCTACAAAACAAAATGTTTTCATTGTGGAAAGAGGATTTGCCAACATCTCTTAAAAAGGCACACACAGCCTTATTCACATTGCGTCTCGCTTTCTCCATTTGTAGACCAAATGCAGAAGAACTTAACCATTTTTGTCTTTGGGCAATACGGGAAAAAAGTATTTGACAATTTGGAAACATGTCCATGAGCTTTGCGAGTCCTTCCTTCATGGCAAATTGTAAAGAAATGCCAGATACATGGCCTAAACTGTTTCTTCCACAATGAATGATGAGTATATCCGGAGGACACTCTGTCTGTAAAGTAACACAAAGAGGTACCAAGTCCAACCATCTCATGCCACGCACGCCATGCCAGTGCACTTCCGCATGTGGAAATCTGAGATTTGTGGATAAACTACAGCTTTCTGCATGCACCTTCAACCAATGTATCCATGAGTCTCCCACAATCCAGATAATCTGTTTTCGAGCATGGAAAGCCATGGCTGTGTGATGTTGTGTGAGGGAGAAGACGGTGTTACTAAAGTACGTCGGTCAGAACACACTGTTACGCTCACCTGGCTCCCACAGGGGCGTCGGTCGCACCTGGACAGCTGGGGTCTCCACCCACGTGATGCGTAGTGCAGCGATGACTGACTGGATCTGCCCTCCTAATCTTGTCTGCTTAACCCTTAGAAATATTCTCCTGCAAGTGGAGAGATGGATTTAGCCACTTGTGGATTCAAGTGATGGCACCCCCACAGTCCTCCAGAACTAATCACCTCCGAAATGCCCTCGCAGCAATCTCACCTTATATTCTTGAAAGATGAGCTCTCCATTCTGCGTGGATTTGCAGGGGCGCGTTGATTCCAGTTACTTCACTGGTTTGAAGGCTCGGGAGAGTTCCGGAGAGTATTGACTCTGAGGTTCCTGGTGAGGACCAGTAAGTATTAAGTTCATAGAGTTCAATATGTCCGATGTTCACTCTTGTTCCCCCCTTCCTTTCTTGTCTTGCAGCTGGCTCATGAAAAGATGCTCTTGTGGCAGCTGGTGGCGCTCAGATAAGAGTCTGTATTACCCGGCGCTGTCCGGTAAATGTTGCACGAGGAAAACGTGTTGTTTTGTCTATCTTTACAGATGCAGCACGTGAAAATATGGAGAGTCACAAAAGGATGCCTCCGGTGGTAAATCAGGTAAGTCTATGTTGGTAAGAAATATATTTGTTGGTTCCCTCGGCTCACCTTGTGGTTTTCTTTTGTCTCCTAGGTGCCGAAGTTCGGCGAATAAATGATGGAGGCAGCGGCGACCCGAAGGATGCTGTGAAGACCGGTGAGTATGGCGTGGCGCTGCGGTGCGTGCAGAAATGATGTTCTTTACAGGTCCGGAGACAAGATGGATCCAGAATCAGGTGTGGAATAGAAATAAGTTCGTTTTCTAACCTTGTCCGTTTCTTTCCTCTTTGTTTTAGGAGCTCCGGATTTGAGGCGGGTGTGGCAGAAGACTGGATGAAGGCTGCAGGCACGGTGAGTGTTACGCTGCTGGATGCAGAATAACGCGAAACGTGTGTTGCTGGTCAGGTGTGGTTTAAATAGCCTCAAAGGTAGTCCCAGGGAAGAAGTCCCTAGAACCACACTCGAGTAAAAAATAGTCCCTTTCAGGCTTCATGTTGGATTGGAGTCATTTGCAGCATGGCATGTGCTGGCTGCTAACTACCGCCACATTCGCGGACATGTACAGGATCAAAGCATGGCAACGGTACATTAAAAGTATTATTCCCCTTTAAGGTAGGCTCTGAAAAGAGCCTTTTTTACATTTTTGCCCACATATCATACAGACATGTGGTATTTTATGTATTTTTCTGTATTTTTTTTCTTTGCTTTACTCTGGCAAACATTACAGAACCTGCTCTAAAGCAAGTCTTTTGTTCCAAAAAAACATTGCATTTCCCAAAGAGGATAGAGCAACGCCATCCCCTTCAAAGTAAAGCACATTGCTTGGAACAATGTTATCGTGGCTACAAAAAAACATACCGACTCGTAGAATGAATGCACGCATGCCGCGATTGATGATACGCCTCCCAATGCTTTGATCTGGACAGAAAACAGAAGTGTTGGTCTATTGCACTCTCGGGAGTAAAGCAGAAAAAATAACTTTCGATATTGGGAAGATAGTCATGAGTGCTTCAACCAACTGTGCCAAATCTGCCAACAAATTACGTGAAGTCAGGTATCCCAAGTGGCAAGCACCGTAGGGCAAAATTACCACATGAGGAGTGGTCATTCCACGCATGTCTCTGCAAACATGCAGAATTGCCGCAACATTGGCATTGGCGGATGAGACGCCCATTGGAATGAATGGCCGTGCAGGAGGCTTGGCGGGTGAGTTTGCCCTTTACAAGGCGGGTAACACCCGCCAAAAGCGTGTAAGTTGAGAAGTATAATGTAGGGCAGACCTCAATTTAGTATGTGAAAATGTTGGAGTTCTGTACTCGGTACTGCCTACAGTAATGCTACTTGCAATGTGATCATATGAGAATAGTAATCGCTCCCAATTGTGGTGCTGACATGTCATTGGGAGGGTCTCCCGATTTTTGGACATCGTGCTTTTCATTAGCAAGTACAAAATGTTTGCCCATCTACTACTTTACCTTATCGCTTACAAACCTCTCTCCTATGCATACTACACTTTGTAAAGAACAAAGCATTTCAAAACCCTTTAAAAATGTAGTTATTTGGAAGGACTTGAAAGTACCATATTGAAAGTAGTATGGAAAGCCTGCACAGAGAGAAGTGAAACGTACATGTGGACTGGGTTGAAATATGAAAGTTATATCCTCTGATGAAAGAAGTAGATGTAAAGTCTGCAGTATCATGACCGCTGCAAACACACAAAGTAATTGATATTGTTTTTTTAATTGACAGTGAAGACTACTCTCCTGAGAATCGGCAGCATCTACGCTGCAGACGACATATCCGAAGAAACCTGGTCATCTTGCACAAAAAAGTAAGTCCAGTACAATCTTCATATTGCAACTACTCCTTAAAAAGGCTGCTTGGGTTAATTGTTTAATTTGGGCACCAAAGGAACCATTCATTTGTAAACCATTATACCTACAAATAATCATGTATGGGACAAAGATTAACAGGTGGAATGGCTGACAAATCCCTGTGTGTTTAAAATAACATAGGGAATCCTTAGAAGGGTAGATGGTGAAAATAAGTTGCAGTAGGAATTTTTTTGCATTTCGGTTATTAGTAATGGTTCTCGTCACAAGTAGGGCACTTTGTACTCTCATCTAAAGCACATTGTACTAGTATACAAACATTAAATTAACCTTACCAAATGATACTTAGAGGTCACTGTGCGTGCACACACCATGCCAAAGAGCTTCTCCATCACACTTATACACACATTCATACAGCACACATACATTGGACAACAGACCAAAGTATATATTTTTTTCTCAACAGACATCAAACAATGCGTACCAAAAAGCAGCTCCGTAGAAAGGAACGCAGAATTAGAGCAACTAAAAAGAAAGGTGCCCAATGTAAGCATCCACCTGTTTTAGAGTTAGTGGAGAATCTTGGTACACACCACCTAATGCAGTTGGGTAACATAATAGACGAAGTCTCAACTACCGAAACTGTACCTCCATCATCAAAAAGTGTCACAAAACACAGAAATGTTGTGAAAAAAACGACTGCCAGTACAGCTAACAATGTTCCTAATAATCCTGATAGTGTAAGAAGAACCTATTGTAAAAAAAGTATTTTAGCAAAAATGTTTAGTCAGAGAGTCCTTCAGAATCTACTAAGAAGAGGACCAAAAGCATCCACACCCCTTAAAACGTACCGTAGAAAGTTAATTCTACAAGCACTCGTGGACAGTGCAAACCTTCTCAAAAGGAAGTTGTTCATATTAGTGTTAAAAAGGATGAAAGCACTAACAAGACTAAGAACTAAACTACAAATGAAACTCAGCAATAAACAGAATGTGAACAAAAATAATTTTTTGCATGTTTGTGGTGGTGAATGGAGTCACACAACAACCACAGAGCCATATTTTAATGAAGAAGCATACAAACAAAAACAAACAAACACAATTGCCATCCATAGCAGTGGACGAGGGTATGAGAAAATCAATACTACGATCATAGCACAAGAAACACTGCTTACAAAACTATCTTATGAAAACTCAGAATTACCTCTCGATTCAGCAGAAGCACACTGTCCCGTATACAAATGGCCGTGCACATCAATGTGTGCCATTCCAAACAAAGCTTTCAAATCTTTACGCCAGTTCCTCAATCAATATGTAAAAGGTAAAGACAAAAGTAAAATGAAAGTGCTGCAAAATATGGATATTTGTGTAGTGTGGAAAGAAACAGGACTAAAAGGACAATCATTAGCCTGCATTTCTGGCCCTATTTGCAAAAGTACCTTCCATGATATCAAAAGAATAGCAGTACATCATTCCAAAGTAAGACATTTTGTATATATAATATACTGTGCAAAACGTCGAGCTTTAGAATTAGGCAATTTAAATACCACTCTTCTGCATGGTACACCCAAATACTTACAAGAGGAAATGGACCGTATTCAGAAAAAATATTTTGGAAGTGAGAGCCACGTAGAAAAAGCAACAGTTTTAGAGCATAGTAGCGACAATTCTGCACATGACAACCTTCTATTGCACACATACAGAAAAGAAATACTAAAATTTAAAAGGTCATCGGCTGAAGTACCAAACCATGTGTGTGTATGTTGCCGCAGAACGTTTTACAAAAGGAACACGAAAAATGTGGACATAGCATACAAAATAGAAAACAATGAAGAGTCTAAGAGGCCGATTCATGGAATAATTAGCGCGGCGCAAGTGGGCAAAAACGTGCGATTCGCAGTGGAATAGCGAAAATCGCAGTGAACGTGCGAAAATCGCACGAAAAGCAGCGCACGTCGATTCATGGAAGGCCGTGCGCGAGAAAACCAGCGGATGTGCGAAAAAAAAGTGCGCGGCGCACGTTGGCGCACGTTGGCGCACAGGCCATCTAACAGCGTGCGCCAGGTCACAGCGAAAATCGCACAGGCCACAGCGAAATTCGCACATAGCGCGGCGCACGCAATAAAAGTAGGCGGAACACGGGCGTAACACTCGGAATGGGGAACAACTAGCCAAAACGTGGGCGTCACGGGGGAAGTACAGGGCACAAGTGCGCGGAACGCCCACACGCTCGCCTACAACACGTATTCATGGAATAGAATAGGGGAAAAAAGCGCACGCTCAAACCAGCGCACAGGCACAAACACGACCGCCACAAGAAAGGAGGCGGTAGCGTCTCTGCGGCTGTAAGAAATGTGCGCCAAAAGGTGCGCCAACAAATAGCACCTATATACTGCCATGATGAATGTCCCATACTGTGGCCCTCCAGGAAAAATGACGTGCAAAGGGGTACCCACAAACACGGACACCCGCTGACAAAAAATACGTGTTACAGGGGTTCGCGTGAAGTTCCTCACGCGATCGGGCCTGGGGGAGCGGGCTACGTGTATTACAGGGGTTCGCGTGAAGTTCCTCACGCGATCGGGCCTGGGGGAGCGGGCTACGTGTATTTCAGGGGTTCGCGTGAAGTTCCACACGCGATCGGGCATGGGGGAGCGGGCTACGTGTATTACAGGGGTTCGCGTGAAGTTCCACACGCGATCGGGCCTGGGGGAGCGGGCTACGTGTATTACGGGGGTTCGCGTGAAGTTCCTCACGCGATCGGGCCTGGGGGAGCGTGCTACGTGTATTTCAGGGGTTCGCGTGAAGTTTCACACGCGAATAGCCTGGGCGCGTGAATTTGAGGGGTTCGCGTGAAGTTCCACACGCGATCGGGCCTGGGGGAGCGGGCTACATGTATTACAGGGGTTCGCGTGAAGTTCCACACGCGATCGGGCCTGGGGGAGCGGGCTACGTGTATTACAGGGGTTCGCGTGAAGTTCCTCACGCGATCGGGCCTGGGGGAGCGTGCTACGTGTATTTCAGGGGTTCGCGTGAAGTTTCACACGCGAATAGCCTGGGCGCGTGAATTTGAGGGGTTCGCGTGAAGTTCCACACGCGATCGGGCCTGGGGGAGCGGGCTACGTGTATTACAGGGGTTCGCGTGAAGTTCCTCACGCGATCGGGCCTGGGGGAGCGTGCTACGTGTATTTCAGGGATTCGCGTGAAGTTCCTCACGCGATCGGGCCTGGGGGAGCGTGCTACGTGTATTTCAGGGGTTCGCGTGAAGTTTCACACGCGAATAGCCTGGGCGCGTGAATTTGAGGGGTTCGCGTGAAGTTCCACACGCGATCGGGCCTGGGGGAGCGGGCTACGTGTATTACAGGGGTTCGCGTGAAGTTCCTCACGCGATCGGGCCTGGGGGAGCGTGCTACGTGTATTTCAGGGGTTCGCGTGAAGTTTCACACGCGAATAGCCTGGGCGCGTGAATTTGAGGGGTGCGCGGGAAGTTCCTCACGCGATCGGGCCTGGGGGAGCGGGCTACGTGTATTACAGGGGTTCGCGGGAAGTTCCACACGCGAATAGCCTGGGCGCGTGTATTTCAGGGGTTCGCGGGAAGTTCCACACGCGAATAGCCTGGGCGCGTGTATTTCAGGGGTGCGCGGGAAGTTCCACACGCGAATAGCCTGGGCGCGTGTATTTCAGGGGTTCGCGGGAAGTTCCACACGCGAATAGCCTGGGCGCGTGTATTTCAGGGGTGCGCGGGAAGTTCCACACGCGAATAGGCTGGGCGCGTGTATTTCAGGGGTGCGCGGGAAGTTCCACACGCGAATAGCCTGGGCGCGTGTATTTCAGGGGTTCGCGGGAAGTTCCACACGCGAATAGCCTGGGCGCGTGAATTTGAGGGGTGCGCGGGAAGTTCCACACGCGAATAGCCTGGGCCCGTGTATTTCAGGGGTGCGCGGGGAGTTCCACACGCGAATAGCCTGGGCCCGGGTATTTCAGGGGTGCGCGGGAAGTTCCACACGCGAATAGCCTGGGCGCGTGTATTTCAGGGGTGCGCGGGAAGTTTTACACGCGAATAGCCTGGGCGCGTGTATTTCAGGGGTGCGCGGGAAGTTTTACACGCGAATAGCCTGGGCGCGTGTATTTCAGGGGTGCGCGGGAAGTTTAACACGCGATTTCTGCACGGTACGTGTATTTCAGGGGTGCCGGGGAGTCCCACATGTGATTTGACAGTGTGGGTCCTCCCAGGTGTACCCTGTACACCCTCCACGGCCCCTGCAGGCAGCCCACACCACAGGGGACTACCCTGCATCCCTGGTCATGTCCCGCAGGCAGCCCACCCAACATGGGCATGCCCCCCAGCAAAGGCACATGTCTCCTTGAACTAATGAACACCAACACATGTCCCCTTGCACCCCCACCCCCCAGCACTGTGGGGCACATGCCAGCAGTCCCCCACCCATGTCCAACTCATGTCCCCCACCACCCCCACCCCCCAGCACTGTGGGGCACCTGCCAGTAGGCCCCCACCCATGTCCAACTCATGTCTCCCACCACCCCCACCCCCCAGCCACCAGGGTCACCCTCCACCAGGGCCCCACTCATGTCTCCCACCACCCCCACCCCCCAGCACTGTGGGGCACCTGCCAGCAGGCCCCCACCCATGTCCAACTCATGTCCCCCACCACCCCACCCCCCAGCACTGTGGGGCACCTGCCAGTAGGCCCCCACCCATGTCCAACTCATGTCTCCCACCACCCCCACACCCCAGCACTGTGGGGCACCTGCCAGCAGGCCCCCACCCATGTTCAACTCATGTCTCCCACCACCCCCA
Organism: Ambystoma mexicanum; assembly: GCF_040938575.1. Taxonomy (NCBI): domain Eukaryota; kingdom Metazoa; phylum Chordata; class Amphibia; order Caudata; family Ambystomatidae; genus Ambystoma; species Ambystoma mexicanum. The sequence continues at coordinate 923,202,035 of NC_090933.1, read as the reverse complement.
CACCCCAGCACTGTGGGGCACCTGCCAGCAGGCCCCCACCCATGTCCAACTCATGTCTCCCACCACCCCCACCCCCCAGCCACCAGGGTCACCCTCCACCAGGGCCCCACTCATGTCTCCCACCACCCCCACCCCCCAGCACTGTGGGGCACCTGCCAGCAGGCCCCCACCCATGTCCAACTCATGTCTCCCACCACCCCCACCCCCCAGCCACCAGGGTCACCCTCCACCAGGGCCCCACTCATGTCTCCCACCACCCCCACCCCCCAGCACTGTGGGGCACCTGCCAGTAGGCCCCCACCCATGTCCAACTCATGTCTCCCACCACCCCCACACCCCAGCACTGTGGGGCACCTGCCAGCAGGCCCCCACCCATGTTCAACTCATGTCTCCCACCACCCCCACACCCCAGCACTGTGGGGCACCTGCCAGCAGGCCCCCACCCATGTCCAACTCATGTCTCCCACCACCCCCACCCCCCAGCCACCAGGGTCACCCTCCACCAGGGCCCCACTCATGTCTCCCACCACCCCCACCCCCCAGCACTGTGGGGCACCTGCCAGCAGGCCCCCACCCATGTCCAACTCATGTCCCCCACCACCCCACCCCCCAGCACTGTGGGGCACCTGCCAGTAGGCCCCCACCCATGTCCAACTCATGTCTCCCACCACCCCCACACCCCAGCACTGTGGGGCACCTGCCAGCAGGCCCCCACCCATGTTCAACTCATGTCTCCCACCACCCCCACACCCCAGCACTGTGGGGCACCTGCCAGCAGGCCCCCACCCATGTCCAACTCATGTCTCCCACCACCCCCACCCCCCAGCCACCAGGGTCACCCTCCACCAGGGCCCCACTCATGTCTCCCACCACCCCCACCCCCCAGCACTGTGGGGCACCTGCCAGCAGGCCCCCACCCATGTCCAACTCATGTCTCCCACCACCCCCACACCCCAGCACTGTGGGGCACCTGCCAGCAGGCCCCCACCCATGTTCAACTCATGTCTCCCACCACCCCCACACCCCAGCACTGTGGGGCACCTGCCAGCAGGCCCCCACCCATGTCCAACTCATGTCTCCCACCACCCCCACCCCCCAGCCACCAGGGTCACCCTCCACCAGGGCCCCACTCATGTCTCCCACCACCCCCACCCCCCAGCAGTGCAGGGTCACCCTCCACCAGGGCCCCACTCATGTCTCCCACCACCCCCACCCCCCAGCACTGTGGGGCACCTGCCAGCAGGCCCCCACCCATGTCCAACTCATGTCCCCCACCACCCCCACCCCCCAGCCACCAGGGTCACCCTCCACCAGGGCCCCACTCATGTCTCCCACCACCCCCACCCCCCAGCAGTGCAGGGTCACCCTCCACCAGGGCCCCCACCCATGTCTACCACCACCCCCACCCCCCAGCAGTGCAGGGTCACCCTCCACCAGGCCCCCACTCATGTCTACCACCACCCCCACCCCCCAGCCACCAGGGTCACCCTCCACCAGGCCCCCACTCATGTCCCCTATCACCCCCACCCCCCAGCCACCAGGGTCACCCTCCACCAGGCCCCCACTCATGTCTCCCATCACCCCCACACCCCAGCAGTGCAGGGTCACCCTCCACCAGGCCCCCACTCATGTCTCCCACCACCCCCACCCCCCAGCAGTGCAGGCTCAACCTCCACCAGGCCCCCACTCATGTCCCCCTGCACCCCCACCCCCCTGCCACCATGTGCAGCCCCCACCAGGTCCTCACAATCCCCAATCATGTGCGTAATGGTCAGCCTCCACAGCCAAAAAGACCTACCAAGTAACCCATTCACCCACATGGAAATGGAAATCACATGTTACACCCCCAATGTACATGAAGCAAATGAACCCATGTCCGTCACACACATATTTTCAAATTGAATGGGAAAACACACAACATGACATGCATGAAACCAAGGAGATGAAACCACACAGTGAACAATGGAAAAAAAAATGTATTGAAAAAAATACAAATGCCAAAGAAAGAAAACTAACTACAATTTAAATGTGAAAAAATAAGCTGCATGTCCGCATAAAAACACAAAACTAGAAAATCAAATCAAAAAAAATGTCCAAAGTGAAATGTAAAAAGTCTCCATGCAACAAAGAACTATGTACAAAAATAACAAGGGTCCATCATCACAACTGAACTAAGGAAACCTCCTAAAAAACCTACCTAAATATCAACTATATACAAAAAGTGGAGCAGTGTCCGTCGACTCCAAATAATAATAAGAACGAAAGGAAACCTAAAACTAAAGAACTATATACAAAGGCGGCGGGCAAGTCCAGCGGCTCACTCTGTGGTGTTCCGGGCCAGGGCATCATCGAACTCCTGTTCGATGTCCCGGAGGCGGTCCAGTTCCATGGCCCCGAGGGTCCGCAGGGACGACGCCGTGTCCACCTCCAACCCCCTGCGGATTGCCTCGAGGCACTCGGCCCGCCTCAGGGCCCTCCGCATGGAGTTCTCCGCCCTGACCATTGTGAGCCGCGCCTCTTCCGCCCGCCGCCGCTCCGCACCTATGGCGTGGCACAACCGCTGCCACACGGAAGACACTCTCTGTCCTGGGTCCTCCTGCCCTCCGGCCGATGCCTGCCCCTCCGATGTCGAAGGCCCCGAGCCTTCATGGCTCCCACCATCTTGCTGCTGCTGCTGCTCTGCCTCTGCCCGTGCACTGCCTCCTGCTGCCTGCACATCCTCCGCCGGCTGGGGTGCACCTGTTGATGTGGCCACCCCTGCTGGACGTCCGACTCCCGACTGTGGCAGGGATGCCTCCTCCACCAGCCTGGCCGCACTGTCAGAGGCAGCTCCACAGGGCACCCAGGTGACTGATGGGTGGGAAGATGGCACAGAGGACGACTGGCGCGTAGGGGGTCCAGTTGAGGAGGGGGTCGGAGCAAGCCCCATCAGACAGCGGAATCCGGTCTGGGTGACCTGTCCCAGCAGGCTGACGTGGTCAACGAGCCATTCGAGATGACGTGCAGTCTCTCCATGAAAAGACTGCAGGTCACCTCGCATGGCCCGTTGACGCAACGCCACACCAGCCAGGACAGGCTCAACCCGGTCCCGGATGGCCACGTCCGCAGGCAGAGGAAGGCCAGTTGACGTCAGCTCATCCCCTGCCTGAAAACGGGTCTGGACGTAGGCATCCCTGCTGGTGCAAGATGATGCAGGGACAGGATCGGGGACAGGATTGCACACAGGCACCTCCGCGGCCGCCTGTGCTGCCTCCTGTCCCTGGTCCTGGACTGCACCACTAGCACCAGTGGGATCCCCACCTCCAGACCCCGTCTCTGGTGCTTGCGCGGCCCCCTCCTCCACCAAACCCCCCACCAACCTGGATGACTCTGTGCCATCTTCCCCTGTTGGGCCCTGTGGGGTCCCAGCTGCCCCTTCTGCTGCCGAGGAGTCCAACTGCAACCTCCGCCTCTTGGACCTCCCCCCGGCAGCTGCGGCCTGGGACGCGGCACCGGACTCCTCACTCCCTGACGAGATGACAACACGGGAGGGGAGCCGGGCCTTGCGTCTCCGGCTGGCGGTCGGATCCCCGCCGCTGTGCTCCACAGCACCTTCTCCGCCCTCTTCATCAGTTGACGCTGCAGACAGGGAGAAACAAAACACAGGCATCAGGGCACTGTACAATGGACACATACACGCATGACAGTTGCACATGAGTGGCATTGGCAAACCTCAGACATGTCATCACAATCCCCAACACACATGTCATTGCAACTGGCACACATGAGCCATACCACAGCCATATCGCAACTGCCACCACCATCCCTACACATACAACAGCATCAGCAGCCAAAGGGGAGCCATACATCACATGCAACACAGGAAGTGCAACACACATGTACACACACCACCACACTTGCATGCATGTCTACACCTCTGCCAAGTGTCGCACTGTTCAGACGGGCATCCATGTCACATCTGCCAATCAGGCTTCCACATACCGCTGTCACATGCATCCATGTAGCATCACTGTTGCACCTTTGACAAATACACACACATGCACATGTACACAGTGCTCATACATGCAGCCGAAAACAACATACATGCCTGACATCACGGACATGTCTACTTACATACACATTCATCCAAACATGTGTGCACGCACAACTGCATTTGCCATGCAAGCCCACACACACAAGCACCATCCATGTCTCACACATTACAGCCCTCGCATGTGTCAGCCCCACGGCCCTGTACACCCCCACCCATACTCCACCCCATACAAACAGATGTGCAACCGGCACAATGGGGAATGATCACCACACGCCCTGCTCACAACCAGGATGCATGTACACTCACCGCTCGACTCCAGACGGCTCTGCTTCTCTAGGACCTGGACGTGGAGCGCTGGGGATATGCGTTCCAGGACCCCCATCTGTTCTTCCGACAAGTGGCCCCGGCGCCCCTTGGCATCCGCTGCCTTCAAGAGGCGCCGGGCCTTGTTCAGGGTCCTGGACCTGAAGTCCTCCCAGCGCTTCCTGACATGTTGTAAGTCCCGGACTGCCACCCCCTCCGCGTTGATGGCAGTCACGATGTCTGTCCAGATCCGAGTCCGTCCTTCCTTGTCGGCGCGGGAACTTCCAAAGAGGGCATCATACTGCCCCAGGACTTGCTCCACCAGGACACCAACTTCGGTGGCACTGAAGCTGGTGCCCCTCTGCCTCTCTGGCCGGGGGTTGTCAGTGGTCACAGATGGTGTTAGCCCCGACATGACAACCCCAGAGGCAGGAGTGGGTGGGCAACTGGGTCCTGGGGCTGGGCTGTGGAGCGATGGGATTCCAGTCGGGAGTCTTCTGTTCCAGCAGGGGTGGTCACAGCAACAGCACCCCTGGCTGATGTGCAGGCAGCAAATGGCAGTGCACGTGGGCAGCAGGCAGTCAGGCAGCAGCAGATAGCAGGTGGGAGCGTGCTTGGGGCTCTGGGGGGCAGTAATTCGGCCTTCTGGGCAGGAGCGTGGTCTCCCGTGTGCTCACGCGTGGCCAGCTTGGTACGGAGTGAATTGGCACGTGAAAATCCTGCACGTCAGCGTGAAAACCGAGGAAAGGCCCTAAGCGCGTAAGCGCGTCAGCACGCATACGCGATTCCATTGGACCAAAGGCCCTCAGCGCGTAAGCGCGTCTGTGACGTGACCCGCACGGGTGTTTCCCACACTGCACGTGATGACAGAGCACACGTGGAAAGACTGCACGTCAGAGTCTCATCGCATGTAATTGGACAAAAGTGCGTGTACACGCGATTGGCCTATGTACGTGTATATGAGGTGTGCGCGGACACTTACACACGCAAGCACGTCAGCGCACCTGTATCCCGGTGTACGGCCATTTCCACCAATCACACGCGATGAGACTCTGACGTGCAGTCTTTCCACGTGTGCTCTGTCATCACGTGCAGTGTGGGAAACACCCGTGCGGGTCACGTCACAGACGCGCTTACGCGCTGAGGGCCTTTGGTCCAATGGAATCGCGTATGCGTGCTGACGCGCTTACGCGCTTAGGGCCTTTCCTCGGTTTTCACGCTGACGTGCAGGATTTTCACGTGCCAATTCACTCCGTACCAAGCTGGCCACGCGTGAGCACACGGGAGACCACGCTCCTGCCCAGAAGGCCGAATTACTGCCCCCCAGAGCCCCGAGCACGCTCCCACCTGCTATCTGCTGCTGCCTGACTGCCTGCTGCCCACGTGCACTGCCATTTGCTGCCTGCACATCAGCCAGGGGTGCTGTTGCTGTGACCACCCCTGCTGGAACAGAAGACTCCCGACTGGAATCCCATCGCTCCACAGCCCAGCCCCAGGACCCAGTTGCCCACCCACTCCTGCCTCTGGGGTTGTCATGTCGGGGCTAACACCATCTGTGACCACTGACAACCCCCGGCCAGAGAGGCAGAGGGGCACCAGCTTCAGTGCCACCGAAGTTGGTGTCCTGGTGGAGCAAGTCCTGGGGCAGTATGATGCCCTCTTTGGAAGTTCCCGCGCCGACAAGGAAGGACGGACTCGGATCTGGACAGACATCGTGACTGCCATCAACGCGGAGGGGGTGGCAGTCCGGGACTTACAACATGTCAGGAAGCGCTGGGAGGACTTCAGGTCCAGGACCCTGAACAAGGCCCGGCGCCTCTTGAAGGCAGCGGATGCCAAGGGGCGCCGGGGCCACTTGTCGGAAGAACAGATGGGGGTCCTGGAACGCATATCCCCAGCGCTCCACGTCCAGGTCCTAGAGAAGCAGAGCCGTCTGGAGTCGAGCGGTGAGTGTACATGCATCCTGGTTGTGAGCAGGGCGTGTGGTGATCATTCCCCATTGTGCCGGTTGCACATCTGTTTGTATGGGGTGGAGTATGGGTGGGGGTGTACAGGGCCGTGGGGCTGACACATGCGAGGGCTGTAATGTGTGAGACATGGATGGTGCTTGTGTGTGTGGGCTTGCATGGCAAATGCAGTTGTGCGTGCACACATGTTTGGATGAATGTGTATGTAAGTAGACATGTCCGTGATGTCAGGCATGTATGTTGTTTTCGGCTGCATGTATGAGCACTGTGTACATGTGCATGTGTGTGTATTTGTCAAAGGTGCAACAGTGATGCTACATGGATGCATGTGACAGCGGTATGTGGAAGCCTGATTGGCAGATGTGACATGGATGCCCGTCTGAACAGTGCGACACTTGGCAGAGGTGTAGACATGCATGCAAGTGTGGTGGTGTGTGTACATGTGTGTTGCACTTCCTGTGTTGCATGTGATGTATGGCTCCCCTTTGGCTGCTGATGCTGTTGTATGTGTAGGGATGGTGGTGGCAGTTGCGATATGGCTGTGGTATGGCTCATGTGTGCCAGTTGCAATGACATGTGTGTTGGGGATTGTGATGACATGTCTGAGGTTTGCCAATGCCACTCATGTGCAACTGTCATGCGTGTATGTGTCCATTGTACAGTGCCCTGATGCCTGTGTTTTGTTTCTCCCTGTCTGCAGCGTCAACTGATGAAGAGGGCGGAGAAGGTGCTGTGGAGCACAGCGGCGGGGATCCGACCGCCAGCCGGAGACGCAAGGCCCGGCTCCCCTCCCGTGTTGTCATCTCGTCGGGGAGTGAGGAGTCCGGTGCCGCGTCCCAGGCCGCAGCTGCCGGGGGGAGGTCCAAGAGGCGGAGGTTGCAGTTGGACTCCTCGGCAGCAGAAGGGGCAGCTGGGACCCCACAGGGCCCAACAGGGGAAGATGGCACAGAGTCATCCAGGTTGGTGGGGGGTTTGGTGGAGGAGGGGGCCGCGCAAGCACCAGAGACGGGGTCTGGAGGTGGGGATCCCACTGGTGCTAGTGGTGCAGTCCAGGACCAGGGACAGGAGGCAGCACAGGCGGCCGCGGAGGTGCCTGTGTGCAATCCTGTCCCCGATCCTGTCCCTGCATCATCTTGCACCAGCAGGGATGCCTACGTCCAGACCTGTTTTCAGGCAGGGGATGAGCTGACGTCAACTGGCCTTCCTCTGCCTGCGGACGTGGCTATCCAGGTCCGGGTTGAGCCTGTCCTGGCTGGTGTGGCGTTGTGTCAACGGGCCATGCGAGGTGACCTGCAGTCTTTTCATGGAGAGACTGCACGTCATCTCGAATGGCTCGTTGACCACGTCAGCCTGCTGGGACAGGTCACCCAGACCGGATTCCTCCGTCTGATGGGGCTTGTTCCGACCCCCTCCTCAACTGGACCCCCTACGCGCCAGTCGTCCTCTGTGCCATCTTCCCACCCATCAGTCACCTGGGTGCCCTGTGGAGCTGCCTCTGACAGTGCGGCCAGGCTGGTGGAGGAGGCATCCCTGCCACAGTCGGGAGTCGGACGTCCAGCAGGGGTGGCCACATCAACAACTGCACCCCAGCCGGCGGAGGATGTGCAGGCAGCAGGAGGCAGTGCACGGGCAGAGGCAGAGCAGCAGCAGCAGCAAGATGGTGGGAGCCATGAAGGCTCGGGGCCTTCGACATCGGAGGGGCAGGCAACGGCCGGAGGGCAGGAGGACCCAGGACAGAGAGTGTCTTCCGTGTGGCAGCGGTTGTGCCACGCCATAGGTGCGGAGCGGCGGCGGGCAGAAGAGGCGCGGCTCACAATGGTCAGGGCGGAGAACTCCATGCGGAGGGCCCTGAGGCGGGCCGAGTGCCTCGAGGCAATCCGCAGGGGGTTGGAGGAGGACACGGCGTCGTCCCTGCGGACCCTCGGGGCCATGGAACTGGACCGCCTCCGGGACATCGAACAGGAGTTCGATGATGCCCTGGCCCGGAACACCACAGAGTGAGCCGCTGGACTTGCCCGCCGCCTTTGTATATAGTTCTTTAGTTTTAGGTTTCCTTTGTTTTTTCTTATGATTTGGAGTCGACGGACACTGCTCCACTTTTTGTATATAGTTGATATTTAGGTAGGTTTTTTAGGAGGTTTCCTTAGTTCTGTTGTGATGATGGACCCTTTTTATTTTTGTACATAGTTCTTTGTTGCACGGAGAGTTTTGGCATTTCACTTTGGACAAAATTTTTTGGATTAGATTTTCTAGTTTTGTGTTTTTATGCGGACATGCAGCTTCTTTTTTCACATTTACATTGTAGTTAGTTTTCTTTCTTTAGCATTCGTATTTTTTTCTAATACATTTTTTTTTACATTGTTCACTGTGTGGTTTCATCTCATTGGTTTCATGCATGTCATGTTGTGTGTTTTCCCATTCAATTGGAAAATATGTGTGTGACGGACATGGGTTCATTTGCTTCATGAACATTGGGGGTGTAACATGTGATTTCCATTTCCATGTGGGTGAATGGGTTACTTGGTAGGGCTTTTTGGCTGTGGAGGCTGACCATTACGCTCATTGTGAGGACCTGGTGGGGGCTGCACATGGTGGCAGGGGGGTGGGGGTGGTGGGAGACATGAGTGGGGGCCTGGTGGAGGGTGCCCCTGGTGGCGGGGGGGTGGGGGTGATAGGGGACATGAGTGGGGGCCTGGTGGAGGCTGCCCCTGCACTGCTGGGGGGTGGGGGTGGTGGGAGACATGAGTGGGGCCCTGGTGGAGGGTGCCCCTGCACTGCTGGGGGGTGGGGGTGGTGGGAGACATGAGTGGGGCCCTGGTGGAGGGTGACCCTGGTGGCTGGGGGGTGGGGGTGGTGGGAGACATGAGTTGGACATGGGTGGGGGCCTGCTGGCAGGTGCCCCACAGTGCTGGGGGGTGGGGGTGGTGGGAGACATGAGTTGGACATGGGTGGGGGCCTACTGGCAGGTGCCCCACAGTGCTGGGGGGTGGGGGTGGTGGGAGACATGAGTGGGGCCCTGGTGGAGGGTGACCCTGGTGGCTGGGGGGTGGGGGTGGTGGGAGACATGAGTTGGACATGGGTGGGGGCCTACTGGCAGGTGCCCCACAGTGCTGGGGGGTGGGGGTGGTGGGTGACATGAGTTGGACATGGGTGGGGGCCTGCTGGCAGGTGCCCCACAGTGCTGGGGGGTGGGGGTGGTGGGAGACATGAGTTGGACATGGGTGGGGGCCTACTGGCAGGTGCCCCACAGTGCTGGGGGGTGGGGGTGGTGGGAGACATGAGTTGGACATGGGTGGGGGCCTGCTGGCAGGTGCCCCACAGTGCTGGGGGGTGGGGGTGGTGGGAGACATGAGTGGGGGCCTGGTGGAGGGTGCCCCTGCACTGCTGGGGGGTGGGGGTGGTGGGAGACATGAGTGGGGGCCTGGTGGAGGGTGCCCCTGGTGGCGGGGGGGTGGGGGTGATAGGGGACATGAGTGGGGGCCTGGTGGAGGGTGACCCTGGTGGCTGGGGGGTGGGGGTGGTGGGAGACATGAGTTGGACATGGGTGGGGGCCTGCTGGCAGGTGCCCCACAGTGCTGGGGGGTGGGGGTGGTGGGAGACATGAGTGGGGCCCTGGTGGAGGGTGACCCTGGTGGCTGGGGGGTGGGGGTGGTGGGAGACATGAGTTGGACATGGGTGGGGGCCTACTGGCAGGTGCCCCACAGTGCTGGGGGGTGGGGGTGGTGGGAGACATGAGTTGGACATGGGTGGGGGCCTGCTGGCAGGTGCCCCACAGTGCTGGGGGGTGGGGGTGGTGGGAGACATGAGTGGGGGCCTGGTGGAGGCTGCCCCTGCACTGCTGGGGGGTGGGGGTGGTGGGAGACATGAGTGGGGGCCTGGTGGAGGCTGCCCCTGCACTGCTGGGGGGTGGGGGTGGTGGGAGACATGAGTGGGGGCCTGGTGGAGGGTGACCCTGGTGGCTGGGGGGTGGGGGTGGTGGGAGACATGAGTGGGGGCCTGGTGGAGGCTGCCCCTGCACTGCTGGGGGGTGGGGGTGGTGGGAGACATGAGTGGGGGCCTGGTGGAGGCTGCCCCTGCACTGCTGGGGGGTGGGGGTGGTGGGAGACATGAGTGGGGGCCTGGTGGAGGGTGCCCCTGCACTGCTGGGGGGTGGGGGTGGTGGGAGACATGAGTGGGGGCCTGGTGGAGGGTGACCCTGGTGGCTGGGGGGTGGGGGTGGTGGGAGACATGAGTGGGGGCCTGGTGGAGGGTGCCCCTGCACTGCTGGGGGGTGGGGGTGCAGGGGGACATGAGCAGGTGTGCAGGGTAGTCCCCTGTTTTGTGGGCTGCCTGCAGGGGCTGTGGAGGGTGTACAGGGAACACCTGTGAGGACCCACCCAGCCTGATTGCGTGTGATAATTCCCGCACACCCCTGTAATACACGTACCAAGCCAAATCGCGTGTGATAATTCCCACGCACCCCTGTAATACACGTACCTGGCCAAATCGCATGTGAAACTTCCCGCGTACCCCTGTAATACACGTACCCTGGCCAATCGCGTGTTGAACTTCCCGCGTACCCCTGTAATACACGTACCCTGGCCAATCGCGTGTTAAACTTCCCGCGTACCCCTGTAATACACGTACCCTGGCTAATCGCGTGTATAATTTCACGCGTACCCCTGTAATACACGTACCCTGGCCAATCGCGTGTTAAACTTCCCGCGTACCCCTGTAATACACGTACCCTGGCCAATCGCGTGTTAAACTTCCCGCGTACCCCTGTAATACACGTACCCTGGCTAATCGCGTGTTAAACTTCCCGCGTACCCCTGTAATACACTTACCCTGGCTAATCGCGTGTTAAACTTCCCGCATACCCCTGTAATACACGTACCCTGGCCAATCGCATGTTAAACTTCCCGCGTACCCCTGTAATACACGTACCCTGGCTAATCGCGTGTATGACTTCACGTGTACCCCTGTAATACACTTACACTGGCTAATCGCGTGTTAAACTTCCCGCGTACCCCTGTAATACACGTACCCTGGCCAATCGCGTGTTAAACTTCCCGCGTACCCCTGTAATACACGTACCCTGGCTAATCGCGTGTATGACTTCACGTGTACCCCTGTAATACACTTACCCTGGCTAATCGCGTGTTAAACTTCCCGCGTACCCCTGTAATACACGTACCCTGGCCAATCGCGTGTTAAACTTCCCGCGTACCCCTGTAATACACGTACCCTGGCCAATCGCGTGTTAAACTTCCCGCGTACCCCTGTAATACACGTACCCTGGCTAATCGCGTGTATGACTTCACGTGTACCCCTGTAATACACTTACCCTGGCTAATCGCGTGTATGACTTCACGTGTACCCCTGATATGCACGTTACCCGCTTTGCATTCCTTGTTTGGCTGCCCTGTAAACTGGTCCAGGGTTAGCGCAGCCCTTTGCGATGATTTAGCGATTTTGCTGGCTTTTCCTTGCGCGAGGGCGTTCTTGGGGGCGTTACTGGCGCTGCTGCAGGGTCGCTGCGATACTCTGCGCCACGGCTGGTTTGGGAGCATGAAATCCATGAATACGCTGTGCGCGGAAATCGGTTTTATCGCACGTGCCTGGCGCAGTCAATCGCACGCGGACACTCTGCGCCAGCCGATTGCGACACTTTTCTGCGAAATTCTATGAATTACCCTGTCAATGTTTTGAATTAGCTTTGTACCTTTAAGCGGAAAGCAAATATGAAATAACTGAACACCTAATATGTTGCAGTTACTGTACTGCAAAATTAGACAACAACCACACTCCTTAGCGTGCAATTACAAATAATTTGGAATTGTTTCCATTACCAAAAATCCTGCAACAGCTCAATTTGTATGAGAGCATAATAATTCAAACAATTCATCCATTTCAAGCAATTATATGCCTTCATCCAAAAACAGCAAATTTACCTTCCTCTGAATTGGTGAAAGGAATTTGTGGCAAAGTAGTTTACTTGCCATTAGATCCAACAGAGCATGTGTACACTCTAGGAGTGGAGCATTCAATACAGCATTCTTTAATAGTCTTGGTAAATGGAGTACCAACAAAGGATAAAACAAATTGGCAACAATTAGTAGACTTACACAAAGTTACACATGCATTACAATATCTAAAAGACAACAATGAGTACTACAAGGAAATAAATATTGATGAAAGCTTAAGGCAAACAACTGAAATAATTCAAGAGCCATAAGAAACTGGGCAATTCGAACGTCTGGATCCAGCTACAGTATTCACTCTTTTGGACCATTACACAATTCATCCATTGCATTCCAATGAAAGCATAGATGATGCACTAGAAACTTACCAAATGCGACAAACCAAAGGGTCACCAATGAGTATTTGGGAAAAAAGTATTGAAGCACGTGCTTTTCCACTGCTATTTCCTACTGGCAAAGGTGGGAGATACGATGATAGACCCACTCAGATTGGGGCATCAGAATACCGCTCATTACGAATGTATTCGCAAGATCCCAGATTTAGGCAAAATGTGGAATACATATTCCACCTACTCTATGAAAGTGAATTAGCAACACTATGTTATGGAGTTGCACACATTCTTAAATCTGGAACGCACTTCCAAAATATATCAGCTACGTAGTTAATACAAAAAGTACAAGAATAAGATGAGGTTTTACAATCAAGTATAACAAATTTGTTTGCAAACATGTGCGGTACGAAGAAATACTGGTTTAGAGGGCACGGAGACATGCGTTGCATGATCAGAAACCTTGGACCACCAACTTGCTTTGTTACGCTAAGTTGTACAGAATATGCATGGGGAGATTTACATGAGTTCCTACGCATAGCAAACAGCAACAAAAATAACAGATATATTAACACCTGGAGAACTTTGCTCTCTAGATCCAGTTAATGTCTCATCATCGTTTCATTGCAATGCTACACTTTATTTGCAATAAAAGTGTTCCTCCCCTTGGAGAAGTGCAACACTTCTTTTGGAGAAAAGAATATCAAGCGAGAGGAGCACCACATATTCACATGCTGTTATAGATCAAAGGTGCTCTGAAATTTTGGCACGACAATGATAGCACTGTTTTGCAGTTTATCCAATAATATGTCACATGTGAAATCCCTTCACAACAAACACATAGTGAACTGCATGGGCAGATTTTACAATTTCAAAGACACAAATGTGGCAAATATTGTCACCGTAAATACAAAAACAAAGATAAATACTACACCAAATGCCGCTTTGGTTTCCCTAGACCAGTTACAGAAAAAGGCAAAGTTCAACATAGTGTTAAAGGTAAATCCCCTAAAAACACGTATTACATAAAAAGGGAGGAATCAAAATCTATCAATGATTACAATGCGATCATTGCCCTATTATGGAATGCAAACATAAATGTGCAGTACATTGCAGACAATTCAACTGCTGTTGCACGATATGTTACAGCCTACTTAACAAAAGCAGAAAAAACAGAGCTTCAAGACCTCTGGGATGACCTAGCATCAGACAAAACATTATCACAGAAATTGTACAGCCTAGGCATAAAAATGCTCTCTCATAGAGAATGTGGGGCCTATGAAGCAGCAGATCGTTTAACCGGCACTGCTTCATATGGAAAGTCAGACAACATAGTATGGCTCAGTCTTGGTCCTGCAAAATCTAGAAAAAGAGTGCTAAAATCATATGAGGACATAGAAACAATTGCTAGAAATGATCCCAACAGCCAAGACATTCTAAAAAACAATTTACTGGACACATACTATCCAAACAGGAGTACCACTCTGGAAAGCATTTGTCTATACCACATAGCTCAAAACTTTGCCTACAAAAAGAATGTAAAACCTGATGAAAGCAAACTTAGATATAGAGTGACCGATTGTGAAGGGAGTTTGGTGAAACTTAAACAAAGCTTAATCAATCATGTGAAATTGTCATTAAAAACTCCTCAACAGAAAGAACTAATTACATGCCTCTGTTACAATTTTTCAAACCATGGAGAAAAGAGGAAGACATACTAGATAATTATGAGTGCTATGAAGATGCTTTCAAAGGAAATGAAAGCACTATCACCGATGTTAACTTTACGAAGTACAAAACAATGTTACACAATGAGCAGCAACAGGAAGAAGAAATTCAAGCCCAATTAGATAAAGACTCTTCCGACAGTAGTCAACCTTCTGTAACAGGAAGTCAAGAACCATTAGGACAACCACTAAAAGCAAATGAGACTGAAGTTGCTATGGCAGAAGTAGAAAACACCATGTATCAGTATCAAGAAGATACAGAGGATTTAGCTGTACAACAAGTAAAACTTAACAACGATCAGCGCACCATTTTTGAAGAGGTAACAAAAGAAATTGTGCATGGCGTTCAACACGAAAATAAAGAATGTACCTGCCAAAATTACAAACCTATACTGCTGTATGTCAGCGGTGAAGCTGGATCAGGGAAAACATTCTTAATCAAAATTATCAGCAAGTTCCTTCAACAATTGACAAACAACAAACTGTCAGCTGTTGTATAAGCCCCCACAGGTTTAGCTGCCTACAACATAGGCGGTGTGACTTTACACCAATTACTACTGCTTCCAGTAGAGCATCAAAATAAATTAGACTACTACAAACTTTCTGCAGAAGCTGCAATGGAATTACGTAGAGTATTGAAACAAACGAAGTGAGCATGGTCTCCAATCTAATGTTGGCTTTGATTAATCTCAGATTGCAAGAAGTACTTAAAAGTAATAACGAAGAACTCCTTGCAGGGAAACACATTATCGTTTTCTGAGATCTCCTACAATTGACAACAGTGATCTCCTACAATTGACACCAGCAAAAGGAGAACCGATTTTTAAAACTGTAGGCCACAAACTCTGCCGGAAAACTGTTGGTAGCATAGGTAATGTTAACCTTTGGCAACATTTCCAATACAGAGAATTAATTGAGAACATGCAGCAATCTGCAGATCTCACTTATGCCAACATCTTAAAAAGTATTAGAGTTGGTGTATTATCGCAAGAAGCACAAGCTGTATTGAAAAAGCGGCATATACATGCACTTAATGGTGATCATGCATGTGCAACTGATGTTATGGAACAAGAAGGCGCACAAAAATGTCAATTGTATGGCCTTAATGCCAACTCTCTTGCAAGCTGTTTCAAATTCAATGAAACAATGCTAAAGAAAGAAATGCAACCAATAATAGAAATTAGCGCCACAGATAAACTAGACGTACATGGTATAATAGTACCCATGTGTGAGCAAGCCAAAACAAGACTAAATAGTTTAGAAAATTCAATCTCCAACACAGCTGGTTTGGAAAAAGTATTGAAATTATCATTAAATTGTAGAGTAATGCTTAAACGTAACCTTGACATAGAGCAAGGGCTAGTTAATGGAGCACTGGGCACAGTTGTTGGCTTTCAATCATACCCACGTGATAGCAGCATTCAGTTTGTAAATATTCGCTTTGATAAAGTTTCAGAAGTGAAAAGGATAGGGCGCTCAATGGCTCGATTTCTTCTCTTCAAAGACATGTATGTACGTAGAGAGCAATAACTCTTGCATATACAGTTACCATTCATAAATCCCATGGTCTTCCCCTAGAGAAAGGATTGATAGATATAGAAAAGACAGTGTTTAAGGAAGGCATGAGCTATGTGGCATTGTCATGCTTACGTACACTTGACGGTCTATTGCTAATAAACTTTGATTCAAGTAAAGTCAAAGATGATATTCCTTGCATTCTAGAATACAATAGATTGTGTTTACTGTACACTCCTGACCTGAAACAATATGCTGTTCCAGATAAAGTGAAACGTGGTAAAAGAAAAGTAAATGAAACAGAAATGCAACAGAATGCAACAGGAAATTCTGCAAAAAAAAGAAAAGAAGCTAAAGTTTCATCAATTGCCGCAAACATAGAAGAACCTATTAGGGAATGTAAACCAAGCACATTGGCAAAGAAGCAACAGAAAAACCGAAAAATGCGCTCCGATACAGAACTTGCTGGCCCATTCAAATTTACAAATGAAAGTGGGGTGAGTTGCTATGCAAATGTAGCAATGAATATTCTATTTCAATTGGCACCACTTGTTAACAATATTTACCTGCACAGCACAGACCAATTGTGTTTGCAAATGTTAATGCTGCATAGAAATGCAACAAGCAATCCTGACAACACATACAGTGTTCATGGAGTAAGACAACAATTGGACGACTGTGCTGGAATGGTGAGATTCACTATGAACTCGCAAGAAGATCCACAAGAATTTCTAATGTACATACTATTAGTATTGGAAAACACAAAAGCATACCTGTAAATGAAATCTTCCAAATTTCATACATTTGTAAACATACATGCACTCTCTGTAACAAAGTGATACAGGAAGAAATCCCAAATGAGAGATTTGTGTATATTTCCATACCAAATTGTGAGAGCATTCCATTTCAGCAACTTGTACAAAATGCAAATCATGGCAGATTATGTAGTATTTGCAATTCAGACAATCGCTCTACCTTACTGATACAATCACATAGTGCCTACATATCACTTATGCTTCTACGTTATAATGCAGATGGCTCCAAAAACAACTGCACACTAACTGGATTTACAAACGGTCAAGTGTCACTTGGAAAGAAAACCTTTACAACAGTAGGAATAATCTACCATGCAGGAGCTACAAACAATGCAGGTCACTACACTGCATACATTAAAAGGAATTCTGGATGGTTTGAATGTAATGATAGCACCATTACTCTAAAGCAGAGGTTGCCAGCTAACCTAACAAATGCGTATTTAATGTTCTTGAAGCCAAAATGTATGAATTTATGTGTACTTCAAAATTGTCCACAAAGTAAGTGAAACACTGCAAACAGTTAGAATACGCCCACAGGTATCTAACTACCCAATAGGATGGAAGAATGACACAAATAAATGATAATCTCAGATCGTTGGAAACAAATGCACAGGTAGAATATGCCTATAGGTATGTAAGTGTTGTTAAAAATCAGCAGAAAGGCAACATAGAAAACATTATTGGGAAAGATTAAGGAAGCAGGATGTAACAACGACACAAAAGAAGGAGTATCAAAAATCTGTAGGAACAAATGCTCAGTTAGAATAGGCCTACAGGTATCTAACTGTTAAAAATGGGCAGGAAGGTGTATGGGAAGATTGATCCAAAAGACCCCTCTCCCCTACAGCCCCTCCCCCTTGTGAAGTCCATGGCTCGTCGGGGGTTCCCCTTGCCACCAGGGCCCAGGTGGTGGGTGGACCACTGGCTGAAGACATCGACCAAACATGCTGTATTAAGCTAGGCCCTGGAAACCATCTTGTGAAATCAAAATGGCATGAGCTCTGTGCGCCGCAGCGCGGCCCCCACCCTTGGAGAGTCTCACTTGTCCCCGCGGCCGCAGCTCCCTGGCAGATCCGCTGAGAGCCCGTTCCCACGAACAGACGGACATGAGCTAGTGTTAGATGCAAACACTAACATTTCACCTTCCGCAGTGTATCACTGTTCCCAGCATGACCCGGCCAGCAGGGCCGGGGTGGAAAAGAACTGTAAAATGGTCCCCTGACAAAAAGCAGAGCCCCCCAAATACTAATGAGCAAACTACCTGTGATGAAACTCTTCTCTCCATGACCTTTCTGACTAAAAACATGTAACCTCCATGAAGATGGCAGAAGGAACAAGTTACTTACCTGTAACTGTTGTTCTCCAGCATGGGTCTGGCATGGATTCACATGCTCATGAATATTCCCCGTCGTCAGGCTGGGAATCCTCGGTAAAGAAAAAACCAGTATCAGTTTCGTTTCTGATCTGTCTTTCGTAGTAATAACCAATCACTGGTCTCTGCGTCATACTGACCACAGCCAATGACTGCCCTCTACCTAAGCACCGCCTCTGGCAGCCATCTTCAGATTTGGAAGCACGTGAAGTGGCAGTATGACCAAGTGAAGAGCCGCAGAGGGGTAGGCGGGAGGGTTCGCATGTGAATCCATGCCAGACCCATGCTGGAGAACAACAGTTACAGGTAAGTAACTTGTTCCTTCTCCAGCATGGGGTCTGGCATGGATTCACATGCTCATGAATAAAGAATACATAGCAGTACACACATGCACAACCACGGGAGGTGGCAAAGGCTCAACATTAAGCATCACATCAACTCAACATTAAGCATCTTACCTCCTCACCAGGCTCACCTCAGGCGAACAGGTTGCGCAGCACTGCTTGGCCGACCCTGGACTCCTCCCTGGAATCCCGGTCGACGCAGTAGAATTTTGTGAAGGTGTGCGTCGACCTCCACGTAGCAGCCCTGCATATGTCCAGCAGGGGCACACCAGATAGGAACGCCGTGGTAGCTGCGATCGCTCTGGTGGAATGGGCTCTCGGACGGCCAGGCAGCGGTCTGTTTGCCAACCGGTGACAGCATATGATACAGCCGGAGAGCCATCTGGAGATGGAAGCCTTCGAGAGAGCCTTCCCCTGATTGACAGGTCCAAAGTTCACAAAGAGTTGTAACGTCTTCCGAAAACCCTTCGTGCGGTCCACGTAGAACTTCAGCGCTCTAGCTACATCCAGCGAGTGCAAAGTCCTCTCAGCCGGCGACGAAGGCGACGGGAAGAACACAGGTAACACCAAGGGTTCGTTGAGATGGAAGTCCGACGGTACCTTGGGCATGAAGGAGGGGTGCGTCCTGAGCACTACCCTCGTGTCGTGGAAAGTCAAGTACGGGGCCTTGCAGGAAAGGGCCTGGATCTCTCCCACTCGTCGTGCGGAGGTGATGGCCACAAGAAAAGCTGTTTTCCACGATAGAAACTTCAACGGGGCCGAGTGCAGAGGCTCGAACGGAGGTCCCATGAGCTTGGTCAGCACCACGTTGAGCTCCCACGCCGGGGCCGGAGCCTTCACCGGCGGGAACGATCTGAACAGTCCCTTCATGAACTCTTTCACCAGACGATGAGACCACAAGGACGTCCGCCCCGTGGTTCTGGTGTATCGGGAGATCGCAGCAAGATGAATCTTGATGGACGCGTGTGCCAGACCAGCTTTGGCCAGCGTCAGCAGGTACGGCAGTACTTGGGGAGCCGTAATCCGTAGAGGGTTAATCTTCTGTGCGTGGCACCAGACAGAGAACCTCTTCCATTTGTGTCCGTAGCATTTAAGAGTCGAGGACGCCCTGGCCTTTGCAAGAACCTCTCTGCAATCGGCCGGTATGTCGTATCCTCCAAACTCTAGCGCTGCAGGAGCCAGGCCTGCAAGTTCAGCGACTTCGGGTCGTGGTGGAGGATGGCGCCTCCTTCCCTGGAGAGTAGATCCGCGTCCGCCGGCAGCTTGATCGGCGGGGACGCTGACAAGTCCAGAAGGTCCGGGAACCATATCTGCCTCGGCCACGCAGGTGCGACGAGGATCATCCTGCACCGTGACCTCTTGAGCTGGTTGACGAGCCGGATTAGCAGAGGCAAGGGAGGGAACGCGTAGAGGAACAGGCCCTCCCAGGGGAACGAGAAAGCATCGCCCATGCTCCTCGTCTGGGGAAACCTGCTGGCGAACCTCCGGCACTTGGTGTTCGTCGCCGTCGCGAACAGGTCGATCTGGGGTGTGCCCCACCGTCGGAAGAGGCGATCCACCAGATCCTGCCGTAGTTCCCACTCGTGGCACGAGCGCAGCTCCCTGCTGAGTGAGTCGGCGATGGTGTTTTTTATCCCTGCCAGATGAAACGGCACCAGAAAAATCCCTTGGGCGACGGCCCAATGCCACAGGTCCTGCGCCTCCTTGGACAGCGCTGGGGACCTGGTTCCGCCCTGTTTCCTGATGTAAAACATGGTGGTGGTGTTGTCGGTGAAGATCCTCACCACCTTGCCCTTGAGGGACGGAAGGAAGGACCTGAGGGCCCAAAACACTGCACGGAGCTCCAGGACGTTGATATGCAGGGACTTCTCCGTCGGGAGCCAGAGTCCCCTTGCGTGCAGATTTTCGGTGTGCGCTCCCACCCTTCCAGGGAGGCATCCGTGGTCACAGTCTCCTGGTGGGCTGGGGTCTGGAAGTCCATGCCCGCCGTCAGATGCGCGCGGGTGCCCCACCACCGTATCGCTCGTCGGAAACTCTCGTCGAGCTTGATCCTTTCCTCGAAGCTGCCCGTCGTCTGGATCCAGCGCGCATCCAGGAATTCTTGCAACGGGCGCATCCGGAGCCTGCACATGGGAATGAGGTAGATGCAGGAAGACATCATCCCGAGGAGGGACTTGATGGACCTCACTTTGGCCGCGTCGGCCACCAACATCCGTTGCACCTTGCCCAAGATGGTCCTGGTCCTCTCCTCCGACGGGGAGGCCAGAAGGGACACTGTGTCGAGCCTCGCTCCCAGAAACAGTGCGACTTGCGCGGGCACCAGGTGGGATTTGGCGTAGTTCACGGAGAATCCCAGGTCCGTGAGGAGTTGGACGGTCCTTGCCGTGTGGACCACGGCGAGCTCCCTCGTCTTGGCGCGGATGAGCCAGTCGTCCAGGTAGGGGTAGACGTGAATCCCCTCGCGGCGCAGCTGCGCCGCCACCGGTGCGAGGCACTTGGTGAATACCCTGGGTGCCGACCGTAGTCCGAAGGGAAGGGCTTTGAACTGGTAATGACGCCCTTGGACCGCGAACCTGAGGAATTTTCGGTGCCCCTTTAGGATGGGAATGTGGAAGTAGGCATCCTCCAAATCCAACGACGATAGGAAGTCTCCTTCCTCCAGTTGACCCAGGACGTGCTTTAGGGTGACCATCCGGAACTTCTGCGCCTTGATGAACTTGTTCAGCCGTCGCAGGTCTAGGATGGGGCGCCATCCTCCCGTCTTCTTCTTCACGAGGAAGTATCGCGAGTAGACTCCGGAGCCCCGAAGCCTCTTTGGGACGAGTTCTATGGCGCCCTTTCTGAGCATCGCCTTTACCTCTAGGAGAAGTTGAGGGACGTGAAGTTCTTTCCTGGCCACGGGGGGGACGCGCGGGCACCTTCTTTGAAACTCGAGCGCGTGACCCCGGGCCAGGGCGTCCAGCACCCAACGGTCGGTGGAGATGGACTCCCACACGCTGACGAAGCCCGCCAGCCGGCCTCCCACCGGGGTGCTTCGGTGGGGGCCCGACCCCACGGCCGGTTCAATCCTGCTTGGACGCGGCCTTGCCGCCTTGACCTCCTTGGCGACGACGGCGGGGTCCGCTAGACTTGCCTCGTCCTCTGTAGGCCTCTTGCGACGACGAGCGGGCCGCTTGACGGTAGGAAGTGAAACCGCCGCCGGAACCTTTGGAGGCGCCCTTGCCTCCGCCGCTCCGAAAGGGCGTCCGTCGTTGCTGCAGGACTCCAAGGGCCCGGGCCGTCTCAGTATCCGCCTTGATGGCCTGAAGGGAATCGTCCACTGTCTTCCCAAACAGGTTGTTCCCGTCGAAGGGCATGTCCAGGACTCTGGTCTGGACGTCCTGCCGAAAGTCCGTAGCTTTGAGCCATCCACGACGTCGAAGGCAAACGCCGTTGCCCAGCTGGCGGAACCCAGTGTCGGCGATGTCCGTAGCCACGGTGATGGCGTGGTCCGAAGCCACTTCACCTTCCTGCAGGATCTCAAGGGCCTCCGCCCTCTTGTCGTCCGGCAGAAAATCCAGCAGGGGAGCTATCTTGTACCAGAGCTCCCTGTCGTAGCGGGCCACGATAGCCAAGGCGTTGGCCGCTTTAATCGTCGTCGCTGCCGACGAGATGACTCTACGTCCCATAGCATCCAATTTCTTTCCCTCGCCGTCCGGCGGGGAAGTCGATGTGGAGGCCGCACCCCCCCCCGCTTTCTTCCTGGCTGCCGCGGAGACGACGGAGTCCGGGGTAGGCTGCGCCCGGAGGCATAGGGGGGCCGTGTACGGGACCCGGTACTTTTTCTCGTACCGGTCTCTTCTAGCTGGCGTCGTGGAAGGGTTCTTGAGGAGGGAAAGGCCCTCATCCCAAATGTCGTCCAACAGAGGCACTGCGAGGACCGTCTTCCTCTTGGCCTCGCGCCGCTGATAAAGGAAGCCTTCCTTTTTCTTCTCCTCAGGGCAGAGTTGGAAAAGCTCGGAAGCCCTGGAGATCATGGAGTGGAAAGATCCGATCTCGTCGGGCGGAGAAGCCCTGGTGGGAGGCGACGACGGAAAATCCTCGTCGTATGCCTCGTCGTCCGTACCCGTCGCTGCCGTGTCAGTCCCCGTATCATCCCCTCGGGTGGACGGGGAGGAGGGCTGGACGGGGCGCGACGGTTGAAAAGGAGGTGGTGGATGGATCCTTCTTTTCTTGGTAGGGGGAACACCAGAAGGTCCCGGTTCTGGATCCCCCGACGGGAGAGGTTCCTCCGTCGGTAACGGTAGCCTCGTCCTTATCTCGGTGCATAAGGACTGTATGGCCAACAAAATGGCCGCCGAGTTGTCTTGCGGCGCTGGCAGAGGGGAATCCGACGGGCGAGCAGGGGCCCCGTCGGTATCCTCGACGATGTCGTCGTCGTCACCTGCGTCGGGGTCCATTCCGACGGGCTGGCCTTGTTCCACGCCTAGGCCGTGGCTTAAGACCTCGATCAGCTCCTCTTCTGAGGTTGAGGCCGAATCTACGACGACGCCCTGCCCCCCCTTCTTCTTCCCCACGGAGGGTTTCACGGGGGTCCTATCGATGGGCACAAAAGAAGACTCCCTCCGAGGAGGCAGGGAGATTCTGGGCCCTGAGGTCGCCACCACTGGTGTAGCCTCCACAGGCTGAGCCAGGGCCGCCGCGACCGTTTCGATAGAGGGCTTGGTCGGATGGATCAAGGCCTTCACCACCTTAGGTGCGCTCACCGCCTTATCCTTGAGGGAGGGGGCACTGCCACGCTCCTCCTCTGCCTTAGAGCTCGACCGGGGCCTCTCCAGGAGCTTCGCCGGGTGCTCAGCCTTCCTCTTACCCGACCCAGAGCGTTGGCTCGTGGTTGATGGTGCCGGGGAGGGTGCGCCCTGCCTGGCGCCCGTAGAGCCCGACCGTTCGGCGCTCCCGGTGCCAGCGGACTCGCGGTGCTTGGCCTTATGTTGGGCCCCCGTCGCCGGGGCGCCCTCAAAGGTCTTAGAAGACCGCTCGGATTTCTTCTTCTTCTCGCCAGACGGGCTCTTACCCTCCAGCCAGTTGGCGAGACGTTGATGACGGTCCTTCATGGTCCGTTCCGACATGTTGCCGCAAAACGCACAGTCCTTCTCCACGTGCGTTTTGTCCTCATGAAGGCAGTAAAGGCAGAAAGAGTGTTCGTCCTCCTTAAAGACGTTCTGCAGCTGGCATTCAGGGCAGACCCTGAACAGCTTTCCGGGCGTCGAGCTTCCCTTCTCCTGGGCCATCTCCGAGACCGGGCCTGAGAAGCTTCTGGAGTCCTCCGAAGTGTAGCTCGACGAAATCTTCACCCTTGAGGGGCACAGACGAATCCGACACGGGTCCCCGTTGATCGGATGTAGGATCGGTGGAGCTTGAGGCTCTTTTGACCGAAAGAATCGAAGTTTTTTGTGAA
The DNA here is from genome assembly GCF_040938575.1 of Ambystoma mexicanum. NCBI lineage: Eukaryota > Metazoa > Chordata > Amphibia > Caudata > Ambystomatidae > Ambystoma > Ambystoma mexicanum. The sequence continues at coordinate 923,178,230 of NC_090933.1, read as the reverse complement.
AACGCGCGAAAAAATAGCACTAACGCTCGAGAGCAATAGCACGAGGATCCCAACACATGAACGTGCGGTAAAAATCTGAAGATGGCTGCCAGAGGCTGTGCTTAGGTAGAGGGCAGTCATTGGCTGTGGTCAGTATGACGCAGAGACCAGTGATTGGTTATTACTACGAAAGACAGATCAGAAACGAAACTGATACTGGTTTTTTCTTTACCGAGGATTCCCAGCCTGACGACGGGGAATATTCATGAGCATGTGAATCCATGCCAGACCCCATGCTGGAGAATGTGTGCTTATATGGCATTCGGGTTGAAGTACCCACATCCCTGTAGCTATGCGTAAATGGTAAAAGTGTCCCGGGGTTTTCATGTTATATGTTTCGCCAAGAAGACTGCACCACAAGGTCCCATGCCATAACTGAACTACTGCTGTTAGAGTGCAAAGGAAGACAAATACAACCCTATTGGGAGCTCATGTAAATGGTGCACGAAAATGCACCGTATGTATGTCCAAGCTCACCATGTGTCACCGGCATCAGTCTTATTAGCCGGTTGTTCCTGCGTGCTCCACCAACCTTACTACTACCTCGCTTACCGCGCACATATAGAAATGTAACAAAATGTTGTGGTTGTTAAATACTTAACATATAGGTAACGCATCTGAAATGGCCATGTAAAAGGCACTAACAATGTTGAAAACATAAGCTTTGAAAAGACTCAATGAGTATTGTATATTATATGAATGTTTATGCCTCTTCCACTTAAATCTGCAACACACGAGGAAAATACCTTTGTGGGCATATCCAAGGCCATTCCCCCTTCCTCCCCATTGTAGCCTGCCAGACGGAAAAGCAGAGGCCTGTGCTGCTCTGCTCCACCTCCCCCAATTCGGCTGGAGCCGCTTCAAACATTCACATCCCCCCGCAGCACCCAAGGCCATGGCCTGCCACCTGAATTATTTACAACCCAGCAGTAAACCCCGGCCATAAACACAGGCCCGAAGGCGCCCTTTCTTAGGCTCCACGACCCACCGGTTCACCTTAGGTTAATGGCCCCTGTAAAATTAGGACACCCAATATTATAGCAACACTGAAGGAACACATTCATAATGACTTCTAACGAGACATGATAACTCGGACAGCTCGTCCCTTGCCCTGAGACCCAACCTCGCGACCTATGATACCCGGTCAACAGGACGATGGTAACCATGTATTGATGTATCACCAAAAGACCCCACTCTAGGTGCATTCCTCCTGTGTTGCATTAACCTGTAGAATAACCTATTGGAAGATTTACCGGGGAAGATAATATTGCAATATTGAATGACTGCGGTGTGCGTGGCCTTAGGGCAGAAAGCCAGGAAAGACGTTCATCACCGACACTGGTCACGGCTGGCACAACAACACCTTCCTGATGAACCCAGCTGACCTGCCCGGCCCACGAGGGTAATCAGTGACGTCTACCAACCACGGCAAACCACATCACAGCAGCACCTATAGTTAGTCGTCGCCACCCAATCCCCACAAACTTGTGCCCCCTATAGTATGTAGGTTCTTATGACACTTTTTGTAAATATATACGCCTGTCTTTACTATTGTCAGACAGAGCGCTCTCGGAGTTTGCAGAGTCCTTTGCATGCCCTATTCTGATTGATGAACTCCCATTTAAGCTCACCCGCACTTTGTCCTAGCCTTATTCCCATCTTGGGAGAGTCCATTATTGTCTCTCATTGTGGGGAGGATCGTGCTATCTGGGGGACGCTCGCCTTCAAAGGCAACAAACATAACATTGATTTGAAAAATGAAGAAAACACTGAAAGTAAAAAAATAAAGTAATTAGTTCCATAAGAAATGAAGGTTTTTTTAAAATCCGACAAGGATTTTTTTCCCCAGTCCCAAGGATTAGCAAAGCAAACACAGAAACTGAGCGCAATGCACAGTACACTGGTTTGTAAACTAAATATGAGGGTCTAAAAAAAAGGTAACTGTCTATTATGCAATGTGGCAAATGTGGAAAAACTGCAAACATTAACACACCGTTTTCTTTCTTCACAGAAATGGAAAAAGTGATACTTCCGCCAAGTACGATAACCAATTTTAAAAAAGGTTATAGATTCTGAACAAAGTAAGGTGCAAGTATATTGGCAGGCATTTCTAGACATGGGAATCTACTTGTCTAATCTATGGTAGTAATATGCTGCAGTGTCTGCAGGCTGGCCTTTTGTCTGCGGTGAGTAACCTACCACCTACACCTTTCAACCAAGTTTCAAGGAGTACAGGTCATATCCACAACCATCGCTGCATATGTAAAACATGAACCTTGTAAATTAGCAGCTTATAGATTTACTTTTCGGACCATTGTCTGCAGCCATGAAGTGAAGAAAGTAGGGCATGAAAACGACCACAATCCACCACACCCATATGAACATGTAACTCCACTGCTTATGACTTCAGTCTTCCATGCACCCAAGACTGAAGGGTCTCCCCAAAACCACCTCGGTGATGTGTGGTAGTGGGGGTTATTCTATAGGTGTGTTATCCTTCAGTACCTCTGCCCAGAGGCCTCCCTCCTAGGTGTATGTCTGTAGATCTTACATGGGATGGGTGTGCAGTGTTTTCCAAGTCTAGTACTTACCACTTTCTTCTAGGTTGCATGGCCTTCGGCCATGCACCCAAGACTGCACGCACTCCCCACAACTTGCCAATGAAAACACAACACTACAGGTGTGTGCATGGGTGGCAGACGTGGCGGTGGTTGTGGCCAGGGCCTACAGTCTTGTAAGTAAGGCCTTCAGCCTTTCGCTGACGGCCATGCATTCAAGAGTCTAGGCCCCGGCCACAACCACAGTACCATGTGCCACCCATGGCGGCGTACTAATGAATATAATGATAACCATTAAAAAAACTAATGCATTCGTGGCATGTTGTGATTTTCAATGTTCCCTAACACCACACGTGTCCTTAGAAATCTAACAACTGCCCCGTGCACTGCACGGGCAGTAATACTGGGCTTATTGGACACCTCATTTTCTATGCGTACAAGGCGGCCACAGGACATACGTCATAAAGTAGGTTTAAGTGTACTATTGGGTGCATGGCCTTCGACCCTGCACCCACTGTGCAGAATCTCCCCACAACCACCTCTTTGTTCATGTCGGCCATGCACCCAACATTGCACGCACTCTCCACAACTTGCCAATCAAAATGCAACAAGGAGTGTATGCATGGATGCCACATGCGGCGGTGGTTGTGGCCAGGGCCTAGAGTTTTGGAACTAAGGCCTTCGGCCATGCATCCAGGACTCTAGGCCCAGGCCACAACCACTATAGAATGTGCCAACCATGTGAGCATACTAATGACTATAATAATAGCCATTGGAAACAGTAATGTACGTGTCCTTACAAATCTAACAGCTCCCCCGTGCACTGCACGGGCTGAAATACTGGCCTTATTGGACCCGTCATTTTCTGTGCGTACAAGGAGGCCACAGAACATACGTCATAAAGTAGGTATAAGTGTATTATTGGGTGCATGGCCTTCTACCTTGCACCCAAGAGTGCAGGATCTCCCCACAACCACCTCTTTGTTCTTGGGTGCATGGCCTTAGGCCATGAACCCAACGCTGCACACACTCTCCACAACCTGCCAATAAACATGCAACACAAGGAGTGTATGCCTGGTTGGCACATTCGGCGGTGGTTGTGGCCAGGGCCTAGAGTCTTGGAAGTAAGGCCTTCGGCCTTCGGCCGACGGCCATGCATCCAAGACTCTAGGTCTTGGCCACAACCACCGTAGCATGTGCCAACCATGGGAGTATAATAATGAATATAACAAAAGCCATTGTAAACGCTAATGTATTCACAGCATGTAGCCAATTTCAATGTTCCCTAACACCATACGGGTCCTTAGAAATGTAGCAACTCCTCTGGGCTCAAATACTAGCCTTATTGGACCCCTCCTTTTCTGTTCATACAAGAATGTCATAGAACATATGTCATTAAGTAGATATAAGTGTACTGTGCGTACAAGATGTCCACACACATTACATCATGACGACCGACCCACAGAACAAGTGCATTCATTACCCATATGTTACGACTGTAGCCCCTGGCCACTACCACCGTAGCATGTGCCACCCATGGCAGCGTTCTTATGAATATAAAAATAGCCATTGGGAAAAATAATGCATTCACGGCATGTTGTCAATTTCAATGTTGCCTACCTATACCCATGCGCATTCACGAGTTACACATTTCCTGTCCACTATAAGGACTGAAGTGCTATCGTTATTACCAACCCATATTTAATGTACGTACAAGGTGCCCATAGAAATTACATCGTGACGGCTGAAGAACAAATGCAAAGATCACCCATTTCTTACTGTGTGAACCTTTCCCAATGCTCTGACACAGCAAAATAGGGTAATGAAAAAAGCATGTGTATGCTGGTTGTTGCTCCACTTTCCGAGGATCCAAGATGTCGGGCGCATCCAAACTATCTAACGGAGAACACGTCTTGCAGCAGCCAATGGGCAGAGACATCACGTGTACGCGGTCATGGCGGCAACCCCTTAACCAATCGGTTTCTTGTTCGTCGACCGAACAGGGAAGTGTGACCGCGGAGCGAACATAGATATCACTAATTATTTCAGACCTACATTTTCATAATTATAAATGAACGTACTGCATGAACGGTGACAAAATTTACAAAAGCACGCTTTCTGGACCAAGCCCCTGTACCTCCCGCAGATTTCGTCAAAATCCGCCCAGTGGTTTCGCCTGTAGCCGTGTGCAAAGTTTTTCCCCCATTCACTCTGAGAAAAAAAGACGTTTTGGGACCCCCCCTATAAATCCCATTCCCCTGAACGAATCCTCACAGTTTGGTGATGATTCGTCCATGAGGAGCAGAGTTATAAGCCACCCAAAAAGTGCTCTTCTATGGAAACAGCAACTTAACCATAACCATATATATATATATATATATATATATATATATATAATATATATATAGTGGCAGAGCCCCGAGGGGATAGAAGCATCCACATGGATGTTGAGGTCTCTGAGGCGGAGAAGTTGAGAGGTAGAGGCGAGGTCAGCACACTTGGAGCAAGAGGGTGATCTGGCCAGGTGGCCTGTAAATGGTGGCCACAGTCAAAGAAAGGCCAGGAGAGATAGAGAGCCTGCAGACCAGGCATTCAAAGGAGGAGTAGGTCTGCGTAGGAATGACAGAAGCAGGAACCCACTCCGGAATGGTCAGGGCTACTCTACCTCTGAGACGGTTGGTTCTGGGTTTGGAGAGGATATGGTTGCAATCGGGGAGTAGAATGTCAAAACTTGTGACAGAGCTGGCCATTAACCATGTCTCAGTGAGAGTGAGGACACCCAGTTCTTAGAAGAGGTGGAAGATATCAGGAGTGTTTGACAGCAGAGCAAGAGTTAAGAGTAGCGACGTGGATTAGGTTTCCACATTTGAAAGACTTCTGTGGAGGGGTACAGGCTAGAGGTATTGTTAGGAAGGATTTCTCTTTACTGCACCTTTCCTTCCATCTTTATAGACCCCCCAAACTGTTTGCTTTTATTTTTGAATCTGACCTGTACTTTTCACAGTGCAGTGAAGCGATAAGCTTCACTGCACTGGCTTTTGCTCATATGTTATGGGGAAACTGGTATGTCCTTCAGGCTGTCAGTACTGGGAAACCTGGTTTCCCTTAGTCGTGTTACTGTGTTACTACCTTTGGTTGCTTTTGTATCATTTGTGATAACTTGTTATCAATGTGCACAGGACCTTGCACTGCAGTATAATGGGGTGCATTTTTGTTTTGGCATGACTAACACTCAGAGGATTTCTGCTTAACCTAGGTGTCCTAAAAGTATAAACTGGTGAGAGCAGTGACTTTTGCCCACTTTTTGATACTTTTCGTTTCAGCCGTACCACGTTATCCTACTAACTGTGGCTAGTGTCCAAACATGGCCGTGCCACATTGTTTTTCGCATTTCCTTTTGTCATCTTGTTTAGCCTTCTTCCTGGCCTGAGAGGCCAGGAAAATCCTTATAAGGACTTCCAGTGCCCGGGAAAGCAGAAGCTTTTGACGGGCTACTGAAGGGCTGTGTGTGTTTTTGCTGGCAGGATGTGGACTGGGTCTGTCTGACCCCAATCCACAAACTAGTTTTGGTGTGTCTGAGTGGTATGCATGAATGTTCCCGCCAGTGGTCCCAATTGGACCACTGCTGGGATGTGTATGTGGGCTAGTCCTGCTACTGGCTAGTGAGGGCAGCAGCTCTTACGTGGCATTTAGGATAAAAGAAACCCTGCACCCATTTTTCAGAGATCCTGAAGGCGCCAAGTATCCCGTTCAGCAAGTGAGACCCGCGAAGAAACCCGAGACCTGTCTGAAGGATGCCTGGCAACCAACTTCTGCTGATGTCCTGGAGGAGCCTGTCTTGCTCTTGATCTTTAGCCGTCCTGTGAAGGAGCCGAGACCCTTGGAGTGGAGGGCCCATCCATTCCCAACGTCTGCTCGGTGCCCTGCCAAAGGAAGCCTTCGAAAGTGCTGTGGAACCGTCCTGTGGATGACCAGCTTCTTTTTTGGGCTACCGTGCTGCCTCGTCACCGTACCAGGTTTCGGCTGGAAACTTGGGGATCATCAGCTGGCCCTACGAGACTACCTCCTGCAAAATGTCTGCGTCCTCGCATCGTGGGGACCTGAGATAGGAGGGAAAGTCTGACTGCGGCTCCCGAGTCCTTTAGCGTCGCCCTGCAGCGGTGACCACTGTCTGAAACAGCTCACCTGACCAGAGTCCAGTCCTGAGAGGGGTGCTGCATTCTTCAATCGAGAGTCCTCGCAACAGTGAAAGACACCAACCAGAGATCAGCTCGAACCTGCAACCCCAGTGAATCGAGGACAGCGACTTTCAGATGGAAAAGCAATGTCTGACACTCTTCCTTTGTTCTGCCAAATCTGGGGAACGATCAGAGTTAGAATTTCCAACCTACCCTATGATCCCATTAATAGTAAATGGGCTTGTAATAAAGCTTAATACTAACACTTATGACTCTGCCATTGCTTGCTTGCGCAAGACATTGATTGTCGGGGCTACTTTTGGGCATTAGTCTAACTTGTACCCCAACCCTAAGAACCCTTCGCTGGACCCCAGAGACCCTAACTGCATGTTTCCTGCTCCGCAACTTCTGTGGAGCTTTATCCTGAACTATTGGGCAAAAGGCCCCAGGCAATTTAGGGCTGGACAATTTTAGTTAGGGATCATCTCTGTGGATCATAACTGCATAATACTTGTATAACCTTTCCTTTGCATGAGTTTCTGATGTGTATTATGCCCTATAACAAAGTGAATGTATATGTATTTAGTTTGATAGTGTTGTGTGATGTGATGTGTCTACCTGCTAGTAGTAATTTTTCTATAGTTTTGGCCAGAAGTAGCTTTATTTGTATACATCCTGTATAAGTGTAATCTGTGATTCCCATTGTGAGACCTCATTGTGGACCCCAACACGCTCACCACCTCTGAAGAAATTAGCCTAGACCGCCTGTCACTGCAACCCGCACTGGATTGGCTACAGCTTCCCAGAGTTGTCCTGTCGCAATATAGGTTGCACCTCTATACATCTGTCCACCAGGCCAGAGTATAGAAAATCAGTCCTAACAGGTATGCCCCGCGGAGGTGGTAGAGGGGCCAACGAGTGGGCAGAGGAAGAAGGAGGAGATGGTAGAGCAGCCAAAGAGGATGAGGAGGGGGGCCAGAGAGGTGGTGGAAGCAGGAGGTAACGGAGAAGCCGTTGAGGTGCTGGTAGGAGTAGCAGGCGGGGGAAGGAAGTTGATAAGACGCAAGAGAAGCCTATCGAAAAGGAGGAGATTGGGCTGAGGGCCCTGGACCAAGACGGTGCCATTCAGATAGACATTAATGATGGTCTTGGACGAGTGGAAGGAGGCCAAGAGGACCTCCCACCGAGTGTCCCCATTAATGGGAGAGTAGGAAAAAGGAGACAGAACACAGACCATATGAGGGGGTCCATCGGTCTGGAGAGGGAACGATAAAGAGGACATTGGTAAGAGTGTCTGGAGGAAGCACTAATGAGGGTATCAGCGATAGGGAGGCCTGGGTTGGAGACCAGGATGTCCCTCTTGAACTTCTTCCTTAGTGACATGATAGGAGATAGAGTAGCAGTTAGAGAATAAGTTAGAGAAGATGGGGGAGACGCAAAGCACCATAGATGGTGCGAGGAGAGAGAAGGGGGAGGAAGGAGCACATGCGAGGGGATGCGAAGGGGGTGCGGAGGCATTACACAATCAGAGCACACAGAGGCTACCAAACATGGACACTTGCATCTGACTCAATTTTTTAGTTTACACAGTGGTGCAAAGGGACATTGAGCCTAATTGGACATTGCAATCCATGCAGGTAATTACATGGGAGTGGCTGCCGACAAACATTGCTTTTGATAAAACAGTAAAGTTGGTTCTAGCAAGGAATTTTAAGCCTACCTATAAAAAAAATGTCGACTGTGTGCAAGTTCAATGTAAACAACAGTCTCCATCCAGGTCAAGAGAATTAGGTGTTTCATATCAATATTGCCCTACAGTAACCATGAATGTTTTTTCAAACAAACTTCAAGAAGACTTGTGCTTAATTTTGCAAATGCTTTCTTTGTGTGCAACCACTATGTGAGTAACTGCCCCTGTACTGCATTCCATACATGCTCCTCGTGCAGCCAATGGAGTCTAAAATGAAGACTTTCTCCAGATTTTCTTTTCTTTGGGAAAGGAATGTTCAGCACTGTGCCCTTTGATGCTCCTTTTATTCTGTTAACACCATCCAATGAAAGTCCTCAAAAGCTAATGCGTTGTGTTCTTGAGACCGTCCATCACACACCAACTCTCGCAGATAGTTCAAGGTTTTTTTTACCAAGCATTTTAATAGGGTCCAACTCAGCGCCATCCCTCACTCATTCTCACTCTAGTCTTTCCCAGGTCTCTGTCCACCCTAGCCTCAAATCCCAAGATAGCATAGCAAGAGACTGGTGACCCCCTGCTGTCTAGAGTCTGGCTAGCTAGTGGCAGAGCCTAAATGCAGCCACCTTCTCTTTATTACTCCCTAGGGTCCTCTATATGGATCCTAAACTGGGGTCCCACAAGAAGAATGATCTCAGAAAGTGGTGCCTTCCAACCACTCACGTCTCATTCAATATTTACCTTTCACACTCCCAATGCTCGCTGGAATGTGCTTTACTTTCCTCCTACTCTTCTCCCTTCCCTTCCTCCCACACTTCTTTCAAGCCTGCTCTCTCTCTCTCTGCCATCCAGTATTCCTTTTTCCCTCACCTCCTTACTTCTGCCCTCTGCTCTACTTTCCACTACTCTCTCCTCCCACCACTGTTCACACTCCTCCTTCCATTGCAGTCACCATCCTTTCACTGGCTCATTCACCTTCTCACTCACAATCACTTACTCTCCCATATGCTTGCACCTCATCTCAGTCACTCTTCATACACGCACTCTGCCACCCGAATACCATTTCTTTCACCAACCAATACCTCACCTTGCACACGCGTTGTGTAATTCTCGTCCATGCTCCAACAACCTTCATCCTCGCGGTCCCTCAGTCAGCCTTCTGTTCCCTTAACCTCAGAACAACCCACACTTCCTTTACCTTTTTAATATACCTCCTTCCCCTTCCACTGCCTCTCAGCCTGGGCTGGTTCCAGGGCCAATGTCAGTCTTACCCCCCCCCCTTTCTCCCAGTAGTCATGTTATAGCAATGGGAAACAAAGCACCACTTAAGCCTCAGCCCCCTTTTCAAAAGTGGGTCTGCCGGTGGCCTGTAATGGTAGGCCCACTACAGTCAAAGTTGATATTCTGTGTTGGTTAAGCATCTGGATTGCTGGTCCGCCATACGCAATGTTCCGTGGCTGGATGGTCGCCATCACCTCTTTCTGTGGTGGGCTGTAGGTTCTGTTTTCTAGTGCAAGGAATTCTGGTCTTGGGGGTTGTGACGAATCCAGGGTATTCGTCCCTTCTCCCCAAGGGGTTGCCACCCCCTGTCAGACTAGTAAGGTGAGCCCACTACACAAACCCTTCCTAGGAGTTTGGACAAGCATGAGCTCACTGTGAGAGACTCTCCTTAGGTGACAAGGACTCCCAATCATTATCAAGGCCTCTGTTAAACTCAGTCTTCTCCACTTATATGGGAGTAAGAGGTAGTTAATTTGATAAAACCTTCCCCTCTCGAGTGTGAAGTCTTGTAACCAACTGACCTTTGTTTCTCCTTACGGAGATCATACAAAAACCCTTCGATCCTCACCTGGAGAAAGTCAATCAGCTTGGGTGGCGATGTGCAGAGGAGACATCTCTGCTACCGCACAGAACCCGTACAACCTGGAGGTGGGACCACAAAGTGTACACGGTGAGCAAGCAGCCAGCAGAACTTTGCTGAGCCCAGGAGCACTGACCAAACAAGGATCTCCACTCTTGTCCTGAAAGATGCTGACAGAGAAAGAAGAGACACCGACAAGTCCATGAGAAGGCTGCCGTCAGAGAAAACCAGAGAAAGTGACAAATGGGCCCACAAGAAGGCTGCCATTGAAGAACAGAGAGAGTGTCCAGCGAGCCCATGAGAAGATTGTTGCTGGAGAATGTCAGCGAAATATAGCGGCAAGTCATTGCGAAGGCCGCCACCTAAGGAAAACAGAAAGATACCGGCGGGCCACCAAGAAGGTTACCACCAGAGAAAGCCAAAGATAGATATCAGCAAGCCACACATTTTTTAAATGAATGAAAAAAGTAACCTTTAATTCTTCGCCAGTGAAACTACTAAGTGAAATTACTCAGCGGACCTGGGAGCAGAGTTGTGCAGTCCCTGCAGTCTGCTCTTTGTCTTTCCTTGCTTTCCCCTGCTGATGAGAGGAGGAGCCAAACTTCAAAGCCTTGTCTGACCGCGGAGCGGAGTTTGGAACGGAGTTGTGCAGTCCCTGCAGTCTGTGCTGCAGTGCTGGGTCTGCGGCTAGGTAAGCTGCCCTATCCTCGCCCCGCTAAATTATTCTCCCGGACTGCTTTGGTCTCCTCAGGAAACGTGTCGTCAAATCCTCACCCGGCAGGCAAGGCCGTTGTAGGGGTAAGTGCTTTTGTTATCTGCAATTTTCTCGGTATGCAGCAGACAGTGACCGAGCCCTGGGAATGTGGGTTTGTGGTTATTTTGCCTTCCCATAGCCCTACGCCAGGCGTCTTTTTTTCTATTTTATCCCCATGATACCGAGCTGTTTTACCTTTATTGTCTAACGTGCAAGTGTGACTGCAGGAAAATCTCCTTGGAGCACCACACAGCCCTCGTGCTCATCTTCGCCCCCCTAGCCCCACTTGATGGTTAACAGCTGTACGACGGATTTAATATCATTTTGCTAAAGCAACTGAGGGTGTTCAGCATCACCAGCATCGTTGCGCACAGTGCAAGACTAGCGAAAGTGTAACCCTGGCTTTTCAACATTGGGCAGGCGGTCGCTGTAGTCTACAATGCGGAGGGGGCTAAAACTGGGAAAGGAAAACCCGAGGAGAGAATTAACATTAACACAGAGTTCGCAACATGTGTCCTCCAATTGAAATAACTGAACCAGCGCTGCACGAAGAGACAGCATCAGCTCACAGGCTCCTTGACTGCCACAAAACCCTTCTGACCTAGAGAAGTGGCCTTTATCAGAGACCAAAGATCATAAGAGCGCTGTGGGAGATCAGGGAGCTCTAGCCTGGGAAGGCAAAAAGGGGGCCCTGAGGCCCGATAAAATGGAATCGGACAGAGTGCTGCTCCCAAAACCGTTGGAGAGGAAGCTGGACCACAGACTGTGACTGCCCAGCTCTGCTTCCACCCATAAAGGAGATGAAGCAGGGTGCACCGTTGCCACACAAAAAGCGGTGTCAAAGTCCCAGTAGGAAGGTATTCAGTCGAGAATGTTTACTGTGCCAGGCCAAGGAACAGCAATGGTAGTAACAGTAAATACCATTGCGCAGGTCCACAAAATAACTGCTGATCCATAGGATTACAAACCATTCATATTTGGTAACAAATCACAGAAGAATATGAAGGACTTCTTCGTCAAGCTGGGAGCTAGATCGACCATTGCAAGGAACATGGGTCCCAGACCGAAGGGGAATGACCCAATGATGGAGGGTCTCTGAACGAAGCCTTCTGGAAGCTTATTGCTCAACTGAGCATAATACAAAGAATGTAGCTGCGATAGGTCAGAATGAGGAGGGAGAGGTTAGTGCCATTACCCGGGCAGAAAGCTCCGACACTGATCTGCAGGTTGATCCCACCTATCTTCTTACTGAACACCTGACCTTTGACTCGATTGAAGCACTGAATAACCAAAAGCAGGATCTGCTCCATGAAACACTAAAAGAATTGGATGAAAAGAGGTTAAATTGCCATCCCCATCGATCTCAGCGCTGAATATAGTACAGAGCCTGTTTGTCAATCTATATGAAAACATAAAAGATTCTGTGTCAACTACAGTTTTTCAATCGGCAAACATGAAATTGGCTCTACAAATGATAATACCACACTGCTCCAGCCAATCACTTTATGAGGCTAGTATTGCTCTGTCTATGGGAGCTCTAAAGCAGGAGGTGGATCGCATCTCCATCATGATGAGCAAACAGCTGTCTTCAATCAGTGAAAAACCGGATCGGCTGCAGGCCGGTGAGTTAAGGGATCAACTGGCTGTGCCTTTGGAAAGACTGGATCAAACTGAGCAGGGAAATCTTAGTGTGCTGTTAAGAACACCTCCAACGAATGGCAGAGCAAATATAGGCAAAAGATGCCTGAAAGATTTTATAGATGCAGTGACGAAGGAGAAGGGTAGTGCTGTGAAGAGTATGGGGCAGAATCTAATCCCCATCGAGAATTCCCCTGACGACACAGCAATTAAAGATATGGAGAAGAGGAAACAAAACAACAAAAAAGAAGAAAAAACAAGGCAAGCAAATGAGAGGCTCTCGAAAAATATATGAGATTTCTAAATATCTCAGATGAACTGGAAACACAAGATATTTCACCCAGTAACATGAGAGTTGAAGCAAGCAGGGGCAGAATCTGTAATAATAGATGTGTTAAGGATAAGAGCATGGAAATCATAAAAGTTGGTAGCATCGATTTAATCAAGAGACACCACCTCTCTGAACTGCACGAAAAGACAGGACTAGAGCAAAATAAGGGGAGGAAGGTTTATAGGAAGGAAAATCTTCCATCCAACTCTAATAAGAAGACCTAACTAGGGCTTTCGACAGCCTGGACTGGAACTTCCTACAGCTGACACTGGAAAAGTTTGGGTGTGGGCTGATACTCTCTCGCATGGTTTTAGCCATTTATGCTAACCGATTACTAGACTATTGGTTAATGGGCAGCTCACAGACAGCATTCCTATACACAAGGGGACCCACCAGGGGTGCCCATTATCCCCATTAATATTTGCCATGGCCATGGAGCCGTTGGCACATGCTCTCCGGGTGGACCAAAGGGTTCAAGTGGTATCCACAGTAGCCAGTGGCATACAAAAAGTTGCCTTATATGCGGATGATGTTTTATTGTTCCTAAAGGACACAGCACAGTCGCTCCCAAGAGTCATCACATTGCTGAATAGCTTCAGAAGGGTTTCAAGTTTACTATGCTAAATCCAAAGCTCTTAATATCACGGAAGACCCAGAGCAGGTACGGGAGCGGGGATGGGAGCTATCCACTAAAATGGGAACAGAAACTATGGAATATCTGGGGGTGAAGTGGACACCTACATACGAGAGGTTATATGGGGCTAATATCCTGGGACTATTAAAAGCTTTGATCGTGGACCTCAAACGATGGGACATGCAGGAGTTGTCTTGGTTGGCATGGATTATGGCCACAAAGATGTCCCTGCTACCAAGGTTCTTATATGTTGTGGGTGCACTTCCAATTCGGATTCCAAACCTAGTGATCAAAAACCTGCAGAGGGAAATGATGTCCTTTATTTGGAAGGGGAAGAGGCCTAGGGTTCCTAGTAAGGTCTTGTTCCAACCCCAGGTTCTTGGAGGACTGGGTGTCCCAGCCTTTCGCAGATACTTACTGGCGACACAGGTGGCCCCAATGCTCAAATGGGCTCCCAGGGAGAGCCAAAATCGGTGGTCAAATTTAGAAAGAGATGCAATGAAAATACCCCTAGAGAGCTTAGGCTTCTTACCTCCAAGACACAGTGGAAGAGGTGGTACGTTGTTAGATACAAAAAAAGCCAATCTTTGGTATTGGGACAAAGCATTACAGAGAAATAAAATAAAATTGGGGGGAGGCCCACTTACACCATTGGCTTATTATCCAGGCTTTATGCAGGGAATGCAACCCAATTTCTGAACGTACTGGGGGGCCGGGCAAACCCTGCTCTTGGGGGATTTGTATGCGTAAAGGAATCCTTTGACGTTCGAAGAATGTAAAAAAGTTTCAGATACCTGAAGGTGAACGCTTTCGATACACCCAGGTTAGACACTGGATGTCAAACACAAAAGAAAAGAGGGGGCTAATCTAAACCCAATTGGGCTGGAAGAGGTAAAAGAAGGGGTAATGGAAAAAAGGGTGTTGAGGCTTTATCGACTGATCGACGGGTCGGACCTGGAAGAAGCCCTACCATACATGTTAAAATGGGAGCAAGACTTTGGAGAACCTATTACGGAGGACATGTGGGGTCAAATTTGGCGGCGGGAAATGAAAAGCCTGAAGTCATCACGATTAAAGAGGCAGCATATAAATTGTGTTTGAGGTGGTATATGATGCCACAACGCATGCACTCCATTAATCCGGACTACCCCTCTGCATGCTGGCAGGGCTGCGGGCAGACTGGAGACCTGATACACAAGTGGTGGGCCCATCCTGTAGTGGAGACATACTGGAAATACATTTTAAGCCACATTAGGGAAGTGACTATGGTGCAGATGCCCCTTAACCCAGCGGTGGTGTTACTGTGGGCTACAGTGGATGGAATCTATGCTGCCACAGGATGCTGCGCCTCCCTCATCACCCATATGCTGAGCGCGGCCAGGATAACTCTGGCACAGGCATGGAAGAATGAGCAAGGGCCGGTGGTAGCCATGTGGTGGGTGAGGATATGGGGAGTGATGGCTATGGAAAAGGCGACGGCTCTGGCATATGGAGCTTACCAAAGGTTTTTGGCTACCTGGTTGCCCCTTCACAAGTTTATGATAGACGCAGAGTAAATGTAGACGGGGAGTAAATGTACTTCAAGCCAACTGTGCTCCGTAACGTTTCTATTCTCTGACAGCAAACTTGGCCAGAGACTGGGGGTTCCACTTGATAACAATGAAAGTGTACTAGCCGAGGAAGGTGTTCTATCTCAACCTTGAATCAAGAGTGTTAAAAAGGAATGGTGGGGAAGTTATATAAAAGTTATGAGTACTTGAGCAACAAAGACGGTCAGTGCAAGAACTGCTAGCAGAGATAAGGAACTATATGTGTAACAATGTATGTTCTAGATCGGTATCATTAGCTCATTTCTAATAAATAAAGTTTATTAAAAAAAAAAAGACCTATGCAAATGCACAAACACAGGTAAATCATGATAAAGGTCATCCTGATTCGGGTCCAAGAGAATGCATGCCGATACTGAATTCAATCTTTCCACAAGATCAATGGTCTTCGATTTTTAGAATTGGGAAATATAAAAATGAATAATCCCTCCACGAGACAGGAGCAAGTGATGCCGAGACCAAAAGAGCCCCAGAGTGCTCCGGCCACTAGTGCTGAAACAGGCCTGCCACATGGTAAGGTGTTAATGGCTGGACCTCAGCCCACTAGCTCACAAATAAACAAAGTCCTCTTGAAATCAGATGTACATGGTTACCTCTGATACTGCACTTTCTTTTTGTTTATTTGAGGTACATCTGATGCAAATGGACTGGCCTACAGACTTGCCTAAAGGACTGGCCTAACAGCTGAACACCCATGAGCTGTGGAATGATGTGATGCCTCAGACTGCCCGGCATGAAGAGCCCCTCCTGAGAAGTATACAGGGATGAAGCTGCTGGCTCAAATCCCAAGGCTGCCAGAAGCTGCTTCGTGCCTTTCGCAACTGCAGGTTTCGATCCAAGTTCTGTGAAATTACCTGGCAAACCTATAGTCTCAGGCTGTGGGTCCATTCTCTAACCAGTGGGTACATTTATTGACCATTTTTTGAAATCTCTTTGCCAAAAAAAAACCTCTTACCTCAGGGACACCATGGTCACCATTTCCATATTCGAACATCAGCCCTTTAACCAAATGGAAGACCAGCTGGTCACTAAGGACATAAAATGTCTATATACCAGCATGCTGCAAGACAGTGCAGTGCAATGCATAAGACAACACCTGGCTCAACACATGACCCAAAGGAGGGTCCCTATCAACTTCATTGTTGAACTGCTTGATCTAGCACTCACAAACAACTACTTCTCGTTCAATGAGACTTTCAATTTACAAAGTTGCAGGACGGCAATGGGAGCCGCCTTTGCCGCAAGCATGGCCATCATTTATATTGCAGAGTACGAACAAAGCTATGTGCTCAATACGGGCAATCCTTTGAGAGAATATCTTCCTGTGGAACAGATACGTTGATGATATCATTTTTATTTGGAAAGGACAGAATCAGGATTTAGACAGCTTCTTTAACTGGATCAATGCATGTACCCATGAAATCAAGTTTACCATCAACAGCAGTAACATGAACATTAACTTTCTGGATCTCAACATCATCTTCAGGGACAACCAGCTACAGTGCTCCATCTTTAAAAAAGAAACTGACGGAAATACAGTATTACACTACAGAAGTCATCATCCAAACAACTTACAGGACAATCTCCCCTTTGGTCAATTCCTCAGGATATGCAGGAATCGCACTGAAATCAGAATTCAAAACACATGCCACCACCTTACAACACAAACTGGAATACATGGGCTATCTGAAAAAAGGACTCAAAAATACTAAGAAGAGAGCCCAATATACAGCCAGAGAAGCATTACTCCTACCTAAACAACATGACGCCACCAACGAAAACATTATGGCTTGTGTCTCCATGTTTGGTCCGACCACATCCAAACTTAAGGGCCTTATTAAGAAATTCTGGCCCCTAGTTCAACTTAGCCTCCCAACGGAACCTTCACCTAGGATGGCACTCAGAAGATCCAAGAATCTTAAGGATTTTCTCACACATGCTAGAACTGGGCGCAAAAACAGATCCACCCTCTGGAACATGCGAAAGATTCAGGGCCATCATCCATGTGGTAGTTGTACAGCATGCAGACAAACCAAAAAACTGAATTCTTTCCCCATTGAAGGGAAAGAATGGCAACTCAGACACTTCTCAAATTGCAAATCAGCTAATGTTAACTACTTGATTGAATGCCCCTGTGGTCTCCGCTATGTCGGTGAAACATATAGACCTGTACATAAGAGGATAGGGGAACACAGATCTCGGAACTCAAACTCACACGGCACCACTTATATTCCACTTCATGGAATTACAGCATGGACCAGACACGTTTACATGGTTGGTGATTGACAAAGAACAAGACACATCCAACATCATTATGCCCTAACCTTTAAAGAAGCATGGTGGATTTTTAAACTTCAGGCCACCACCAAAGTACTTAATGAAGCCCTACCCTGTGGACACCATACGTGATTTCACCATCTTGTCTGCAGAGTTTTACGTGCACCAATTCTAAGGCAGGTTCAAGCCTTTCAGGTCCTTTCTCCACCTATCTATGCGAGCTTCATTGATTCCGTGTGCCTCAAATATTGCCAATCAGCATCACATATAAGAGTACCAATTTCTACCTTAGTACCACAAAGTCCCCGATTCGCGCAACCTTTACAGGTCGCCGCTCTACTTATTCATGAGAGCGTTGTTGCCTCTGGTGGCTTCCAATATTGCTTATTAGCACCACATTTTAGTGTCATGCTTTTGCACCTCAGTACCTTTCCAATGCCCCCCTATTGCGTTACCTTCACAGGCGACAGGAACTTGTGCACCCCACTCACCCACTTCATCATGATACCACGCCCAGGAATTTCCATCCTCAGCATCCAGTTTAATGTTTCACTGCCATGCTGGACAACGGGGCCCATTGCGAACTCCGACCCAGCCTTGTTCGCTCCCATCCAGCTCCAGTTTTGTCCTACTTGAGAAGTACCCCTCACTAGCCTACTCACACAAACGCTGCGAATACAGGAGAACAAGTGTATCTGCTTTTTTCGAGAGGTAACCATGGCGACATAACACCGCCACCAATGCGCATGTGCGGTGCTCGCAGCCTCTACTCCTTAGCACATGCGCACCTAACCGCACGTACAGCTCCCTTACCTGCAGTACGAGCAGAACGTCCGGACTAACAGCAGCCAACTCGCCATTCTCTAGCGTGAATTCATTTCAGGTATTTATGCGGCTCATTTAAACCAGGGCACGCACAATGCTGCACATCGATTGCCAGGTGTTTCTAACTGACATTATTTGATTTTGTCCCCGTCCTGATAGGGTGCCAGCCCTCGCCGCAAGCACTTGTATCCACGCAGAGACTGCACATGGAGCCTTGAATACTTTCCCCACACTTACAAGTAACTACCAAAGTCACTGTCTGTGACGGCGTATGATTGCTGCCACAATTACACTCACTCTAGTCTTTGTCCCACCCTGTCCAAATTCTTTTCCACCAGGCTTATTTTCCATTCACTTTGCCTGCATGGGTGAGGACGGTTCCTCCCTCTTACGAAGATAAAAGAAATGTCCATCTTTCTACCATGTTTGGGCCGAGCACTCAGGAGCTCAAGATAAGGTCAGTCTTAGGAGTGCAGGGCTAGCTGCACTTCGCTATGTTAATTTTAGTAATTGGTTATTACCCTTTTTTATGTTATCTGTGTATACACCACCATGTTACATGCCTAACACTCTGCCCTTATATGTCCCACCTCCAGGGAGACCTACTAATACTTGGCCCTGGAAGAAGGCTCTTATCCAGTTGGGCCAAAACATCACTGGTCATCGCACCCCCGCCACCCAGGGGACTGCACTTACTATGGACCATATGAACTTCTAACCTATAATCTAGACGTCGACTAGTCCCATGGTCACCCTTTTTGCCAGGCTTCGGTAGACCTTACACCCAGGTCTCCATCTTATCCCTAGTGGGAGCTTACACTAGACACTTGGGATTCTGCACCTATTTGTCAACAAACAGGCAGGTCTGAAGGACTTATGGACATTTACATATACTTTTGGTGAGCGCACTGTGCCATCAGTGCGTACAAGAAGGTGTTATGGATCACACACATCTTCAACTCATGTCCCAAGCTAATTACCTTTACAAGGGGGTGCACACAATATGGCTGCCAGTATTGTGACATTATCGGATTCAGGAGTTTATGGTTGCTTATGTACCTTAATGGATACATCAATACAGGACTTGTTCATTAACCTGTTAATTTATTAATGTATTGTCTGTATCCTCTCTGCTGAATAGACAAGCAGCGTCAATATAACCATACATGGTTGAATGCAATTATTAACTTGTATAAGCTCAATCAGATGTAGGTGTTATACCTTTTGCTTTGTGTATACTGCTTAGATGCACTTTAAACTTTAACTTACATCTACAGCCAAATAAAATAGGCGGATGTAACTAAAGGGTGTGTATTAACGGATTATTTTCCGTGATACAAACATGTTTTTGATCAACTGTTAATTTCATAAAGGTTTGATTGTGCATAAAATCATTGCATATACTTTATTGGAGGGTAGGACGCCCCCTTGTTCATATTGATTCCCAGCCCTTTTGTCCTACCCGTTACCGGCTGTCCCTCCTGTTACCTGCTTTCTTAACAAAAGGCTTCCAAATCTCTACTACTTAAGTATGCAACAAACCCGTGGCAATGAGGAGGGGCCAGGAAGATCATAATGAGAGCGCTCGGATACAGCATTTTATACCCACTAGCCTTATAAAGGGAAATGAAAAAGAGGCGATCGCAAGCAGTAGAATATGGGCTGCTCTACGGGGAATTCTGACACAAGTATTTCAACAATTGAGTGAACGTGAGAAATTGCTTTAGAATCCAAAACAGTTGATGTTCTGAGTTGGAATACACAAAGTCGTAGAGGTTTTAGGACTCAGACTGCTCGAGATGAAATCCTGGCCGATTACGATCTCATCTTACTACAAGAGATGCGGCTGCTATCAGAAATTGCAATGGATGGTTTTAGTATGCGGTGTCAAGTTGTGACAAATAAGGGCACAGGATGACCATCTGGAGGCCTGCTAATGGCCTTCAGAACCATAAGATTCGAAAATGTGGCACAAAATTTCAAATTCTGTTTATGGTATTCTAGCAGCAATGACTACTCCAGCGACAAGAAGAACCCCTTATTAGTGCTGAATGTTTATCACAATCCAGCATCTCTCACAGGCGTTTGTTCTGGAACAAATTGCAGAAATTATATCGAGTTGTGTTAATAGAGTTGGGAACCTCTATATTTTAATAGCGGGGGATTTGAATGCATGTTGCCTATGCTCACAAAATGTAAGTCACAGAACCGGTCCTACAGAGGAATGGGGCTTGAAGTGGACCCATTTCTGCAAAGACTGGGACTTATTAATTTGTAATGGCAATGTGGTGGGAGATTGCCCCCCATACCTCAAATACACTTGGAAAGGTAATAATGCTAAACCAGTGATAGATTACATAATTGTTTCCAGAAGCCTTTTTCAGCACTGTAACAAATTTATGATTTTTTTTTAAAACGAGGACAGTGATCATAGCAGGCTTTTCCTAAATGTCTCAATTCACTCTCCAGGGGCAGGGGAATGGGGGCTCTACCCCTGGGAAGGTGTGGTCAATGAGAGGAGGAACCGTCTAGTGAGGTTTAATAAGAATGGTAAGGGCCTAAAGAGAAAACTGAAAAGAGTTGTCCAAAGCCTACCATATGAAGCACTATGAAATGAGTTTGCACCCTCTAATTTTGTGCCTTTTCTAGGCAAACTTGAGCAACCACAGCAAGTAGGGACCAAGAAGGGAAGGTCTCACATTTCAGTTTGATGAAGAGACACTGCAGTGCAAAAGAGAGCTGAGGAGAAAAGTCAGACTCCTTAGATTGCAATGCAGAGATTTCACCTCATTTGTAAAAGAGAAGAACAAGTTACTTACCCACTGTAACGTTCTTTCGACTGGATGTTCCTCCCACGTATTCCTTATCTTTTATAAATCCACTTCCAGCTTGCTGGCCTCTGCCTTTTTTTTCCACAGTAGAGGGCGTTGAGTCGGTGTCCCTCGAAGGCCTCTGTATCAGCGCCAATGTCACCATAGGTATAAAATTGTCTCGCGCAGCGTCCATTGCTCAGTTCCGTTTTGAGGTGCTGTTTTTGCCTTGTATGAGATGGTTAATACCCTTGAAAGAGCGTAGGCTGCAACTAGAAGGGAAGTTTTACTGCGGGGAAGGATGGGAGAGGTGATAATGAATAACGTGGGAGAAATATCCAGTCGAAAGAACTTTACAGTTAGTAAGTAACTTGCTCTTCGAATGGATTGTGTCCTCTCATGTATTCCTTATCTTTGATAGACTCTCAAAGCAGTAATGTGTATAGGAGGCAGGAGTAAAACGTAATTATTTTTTTTTAAATGCACAGAGTGCAACACAGCTTTCCCAAATTTAGTCGCCTGGCTAGTGGAGGAATCTAGACTATAGAATTTGGTGAACGTATGTGCAGACGACCATTTGGCAGCCGCACATATGTCTTTAAATTGAACTCCTCTTTGGAGAGGGGACGAGACTGCGATACCCCTGGTTGAATGAGCCCTGAGGTGTTGAGGCTCTTTCCCTGCTAATTTATATCATTCTATGATAGTTAGTATTACCCATCTTGAGATAGTTTGTTTCATGAAAGGCAAACCTAGTTTATGTCCTGCATACCCCACAAACAAATGATCTGATTGTCTAATCCTTGCAAGTCTGTTAATGTAAAAACTCAAGGCACGTCTTGGATCCAGCCTGTGCAATCTCTCTTCCTCTTTCCCTGAATGAGGAGCAGGGTAAAATGAAGGTAAGGTTATTTTTTGTGTGATATGGAATTCTGAGACCCCCTTTGGGAGGAAATTTGGCTTCACTTGAAGAACTACCTTATCTTTGTGAAAGGCTGTATGAGGAGGTTTGCAAGATAAAGCTTGTAATTCGCTCACTCTTCTAGCAGAAGTTAAAGCCACTTAGGAACACTGTTTTAAGAGTGAGAAACCTTAATGGACAGGAATGAAGAGGTTCAAATGGAGTACCCATTAGAAATTTTAAGACTAGATTTAAATCCCACAGGGGAACTTGAAAAGGAGTTGGGGGAAAGATAGTCAATCCTTTCAGAAATTGAATGACTATGAGCAACATGAAATATGAAGGCACCTCAGCCGTGTGCTTTAAGATTGACAGTGCGGTGAGGTAACCCTTGATTGTGCCAACTTGAAGGCCTGAATTTGCCAAATATAGTAAGAAAGATAACGCCATCGGTGTACTATATGAAAAAGGGTCAATATTCTTATCTCTATACCAGCTGCAAAATTTGTTCCAACAGCAGTGGTATAACGATTTAGTTGCTGGCCTCCTGGCTGAAAGCAACACCTCCATTACGTCATCCAGGAAGTCTCAATCCTTGTATCTCAACCTTTCAGAAACCAAGCGTGAAGGTTGAGAGTCCTGATATACGGACGGAGAACCTGACCTCCCTCTTGCGAGAGAAGAGCCTCTCTTTGTGGAAGACGAATCGGAGGACAGATGGACATGTCTAGAAGATCCGGGTACCACGTTCTCCTGGCCCAATAAGGGCAATTAGGATCATGGGTTTCCAGAATCTCCTAAACCTCCTGATCACTTGAGGAATGAAGGGGACTGGAGGAAACGTGTACAGAAGTGGAAACTCCCAGTCCAACACAAACGCATCCCCTAGAGCTCCGCTTATAGTAAATTCCCTTGAGCAATACTGATCTCACTTCCGATTGATACTGGTGGCGAATAGATCCACATGAGGGGCTCCCCAAAGGGCAAAGATCTCTTGAAGGACTTCCTGAGCTAGTTCCCACTCGTGTGTTCTGCCTGCTCAGAGCGTCCGCCGTCGTGTTCTTCTCCCAGTCTAGGTGAACTGCCAATAGAGAGATTCCTTCTTGAATTGCCCAGAACCAGAGCTGCATTGCCTCTCTGCACAGTGGCAGTGATCCAACGCCGCCGCTTTTGTTGAGGTAGTGCATGACCACTGTGTTGTCAGTCATTATCAGGACGTTTTTTCCCTGTACTGATGGCAGGAAAGCTTTCAATGCTAGCCTGATCGCTCTCAGCTCTAATAGGTTGATGTGTAGCCTGGACTCCGATGGAGACCAACGACAGCTGATGGTCAAGTCGTTGGCATGGGCTCCCCGCCCCGTGAGTGAAGCATCCGTGACTACTGTTATCTCTGGCCATGGTTGCCAAAACTGTTCTCCTTTCAAGAGGTTCTCCCGACAGGCCCACCACTGAAGGTCTCGTGCTACTCTGAGATTTGTAGGAGATCTGACATTCTTCCTGAGAACTGTGACCACTGGGTACTTAACGCCCACTGGAGAGATCTCATTCGCAGGTGAGCCTCTGTCACTAGTAAAATGCAGGATGCCATGAGGCCGAGCAACCCCAAAAAGTCAAAGGCTGGTAGACACTGGGCATTTTGAAATCTGGTGACCATCTGTAGGATGTCTTGAGCCCTCAATTCCGGTGGCAAGGCTTTTCCCTGGGATGTGTCCAGGACTGTTCCAATGAACTGGAGTTTCTGTGATGGTATCATCTGTAACTTCTTTAAGTTGAGGGAGAAACCCAGTTTGTGGAGGGAGTGGCAAACATAATCTAGATGGACCTGAGCTTGTTCCTGGGACACTGCTCTGATCAACCAGTCGTCCAGGTAGGGGTAGACATGAATCCTTTCCCGCCTTAGAATTGCTGCCACAACCGCCATTAGCTTGGTGAAGACCCTCGGGGCAGGTGAAGGTCAGCCCGAATGGCAAAACCCAAAATTGACAGTGAGAGCTGCCAATGGCGAACCTCAGGTACTTCCTGTGCTTGCGATGGATTGGCACATGAAAGTAATTATCCTGAAAGTCCAGAGATAGAAACCAATCCTGAAACTGGAGGGCCTGAAGAATCTGAGAAAGGGTTACCATCTTGAACTTGTCCTTCTTGAGGAATTTGTTCAATTCTCGCAAGTCCAAGATGGATCTCAATCCTCTGTCCTCCTTTTTTATTAGAAAGTATGGGGAATACCAACCCTTGTTCCTCTTCGCTACAGGTACCGGCTCTATGGCACCTTTCTCTAGCAGGTCTGAAATCTCCTGCATAAGGAGTGGGTCTGGAAACTTCAAAGAGTTGTTCCCCGGTGGATGGCCGAGTAGTGTGTAGGAAAGGCAGGCAGTAACCTTGGACATCTTTTTCCAATGCCCACGCATCTGACGTAATAGCCTGCCATTCCGTCAGATGTTGAGTTAACCTGCCTCCTACTGGTGTTTGTGTGGGAAGACCTCAGAGGGGTTTAGAAGCGGCTGATGCAGATGTGGAGGGTAAAGCAGCACTTGCTGATGCAGACTTGGTACCTCTGACCCGTCCACCACAGGTGAATCGTTTCTGGCCCCTTTGAGCTGGCTGCCCTCTGCCTTTTCCAAATGCAGAGTAAAAACGAAAGGGCTGCCCCATCCAGGACGTACCTGTGGGGTGATTTGGAGTTTGAAAAATTGCAGCCCCAAGGGATTTTGCTGCTGCCTTTGAGATTTGCAATTTCTCCAGGCTGTCATCAGCTTTCTTGCCAAATAGTGAGGTACCGTCAAAGGGCATATTCAGAAGCCTGGCTTGTACATCAGGAGCAAAACCAGATTTTCGCAACCACGCAAATCTGCGGATTGTGGTACTCGCCACCATGGCTCTGCTGATGCTGTCAGCAGAGTCCACACCTGTTTGGAGGGACTTCTGGGAGACGGTCAGCCGCCAATGAAGCGCATTCCCAAAGGGTGTGACTGAATCTTGCTAGCTTGAAAGTGGCGTTAATAGACTTAATTGCCATGCTGCATACTGAAAAGATCTTTTTAGACATGGCATCAAATATTTTGTCTTTTCTATCTTAAGGTATAGTGGGGTATGCTGATTTACTACTTGACGATATCGCAGCCTGCACTACTAAACTCTCTGGGGTTGAGTGTTTACTTAAGTATACAAGGTCTGAGGCCGATGCTCTGTACTTCGCAGAGAGCTTTTGATTTACTGCAGGGATAACCTCCGGTGTTTCCCAATTTGCAGTTCCTTTTCATGCAGCATTGCAGAGAAAAGTAACTACAGGGTTTTCTTGAGGCCCTTTATCTAAGATGTCTGTAAGATCATCTTGTTTGAAAGAGAGTACAGGTGTTGCCCACCCCATAAACTCCATAATAATTGCCATAAGGGCTCTGTAAGACATTTCAAAGAGTTTACTGAAGAACCGAGTGTTGCGTCTCCGAGGCTTACAAAGCGTGGAAAAACGGAACTGTGCAACGGATGCTGCACAAGACTATTTATACCTATGGTGACGTCGGCGCCGATACAGAGGCCTTCGAGGGACACCGACTCGAGGGACGTCGACACGCAGTGTCCTCTACTGTGAAAAAAAAATAATTTCTGATGCCAGCAAGCTGGAAGTGGATTTATCAAAGGTAAGGAATACGTGGGAGGGCACAATCCATTCGGAAAAGGCTTTGCTTGTGGCCCATTAAAGGTGGAATAGATCTAATAAACATCGCAGATATCAACGAGAGGGAGAAGAAATGCTTGAAGCCGTCATAACAAGAACAGCCTCAACTACTGGTCACTAATGAAGTGGTAAGGCCTCAGAGTGCTCAATGCAGAGTGTGCGTGTGACAGAGGATACATGGTGTGCTCAGTATGGAGGACTGTTTAGTTACCCATTGGAAAAAAGAAACACCCATAGCAAATGTCCCCTGGACGAAATGCGGTACACGAGAAATGGTCAGGGAGTTGATCAATGAAGCATCCCGTTCAAGAGCAGCAGGTCCCAATGTACTAACTAATTATATATTAAAGGAGAAAGTTGACACTTGGATGACGGTGCTCTACGAGCTCTTCATGAATTGTTTTTCTGCCAAGCACTGTCCTCCTAGCTGGAAGTTTGCAGTTGTGGTACCGATCTTTAAGAGTGGCAACCAGGCGAATACAGACAATTATCGCCCATTCGCCCTTCTAGACGCAGACAGCAAGGTTTTGACAGGTGTGATTATGAGGGAACTGGAGAAGTGGGCTCAGGAAAATAGCACAGATCGGTTTTAGAAGAGGAATGTTGTTAGGGAGAATTCTCTGTTTTGGCTGAATTTCCTAACCTAGTGAGTCCCCCAGCAGCTTTGCTGGATTTCTGGAGTTTGTTTTTTTTCTCCTGCCAAGAGTGAGACTCTTTTTCTCCCACTCTTGGACGTGATTTGTGGTGTTCCTTTGACTGTTAATGTGTTTTATGGGCTATGGGGTCCTTTACTCCAGAGGGTCTCATGTGTTTTTACTATGTGTGTTACACAGCACCCTCCGTGCAGTGACACAGGGGTGTCATAGTGACACCCCACCATAGACTCCATTCCCTGGGACCGACTACTGTCTCCCAGGGCATGTAAAGTCACCATTGGCTTTACTAGTCCCAAATTATGAACAGAAACCAGTACAAACCATCATATTGTGGACGTACTGGTCGGGGCAATTTGATTGCCCCGGGTTCTGATAGTCGAGGGGGCACGTCTCCGTCCCCCCTGATCGAGTTTTGGCTGGTGGCAGTGGATACTACTTTTTATATTCTACCGCGAATATATCTCTATGGGATTTCCCATTGTTCGAGGCTACCAACTTTAATTATTTAATTCTCATAGCCTCGAACATACCGCTGGTTTATTTATTTAATATTAATTCGCCGGTTGGTATTTTTTGCCAGGACTCGATTCTAAAATGGCGTTTGTGTTCTCTTCTGTGAATCCAACCCAAGTCGAGCCCTTTGTTCCACTTTTTGGCGGGCTTCTCCATAGAAGCCTCCAAAAGTGGTGCCACTCTGTCTGGGTACCACAGGGTGTGCCGGAGGGGGTTTAGGCACCCTGGACTGAGTTACCTTGGTAACTCAAGTCGCACTCTTGTGTGATTGGCCCAAGTGGTGAGCCGGCCGGCTCACCACTTGGGCCAATCACACAAGCTAGGCTGAGTGAATGGGGGTGTGCTGCATAAAAGCAGGGCTTTTGGGACTGGAACTTTAGAAGTCGCCACAGGACCTGAGAATCCGACGAGGGAGAAGCTGAGCCGACCTGCTAGGACGACACCACCGGTGGAGCCCTGCGGAACAGACTCACCACTTCCCGACGACAGAGAAGATCTCCCTGCTGGAGAGTCTTCTTCCCCTGACTGGTGGGCACAACCAGTCTACCTTCTTTTTCTCACATCCCAGGACGTCTTGTGGTCGAATTGCCCGTGCCAAGCACCCCGGCAACCGGATAGCCACTTAGCACTGGACCGCGAATAAAAGGACCGCTCCTTTAAACTGAGAACTCCGCGGCTGGTTTCTTCCCAGGCAGTGCAACAGACTCCCGTCTTCCTCCCCGACGAGATCCTCTCTTCCCCCGGACGAAGCACCGACTTGCATCCGCTGCCAGGAACAACTGCCCCCGCTGGAGTATTCTCACCACTTTAAGGTACTGTGTCCGCCAGGCCTCCCTTTCTAAAGATTGCTACAAGGTAATCATAATCCCTTAACCTTCTGGACTTTGCTGGCCGCCTTGACCATCTAACTGGTCCAACTCTTTCTGAACCTTTGAGACTTTTGTGCACTTTTCAACCGTGTGACCTTGGACACATTTTGTTCTGATCCTCTTAAAGTGGATCCGGCTTTCTGAACTCTAACTTCACGGTTTGACTCTGCCTTCCTCTCTTGCTGTGTTCTTTTGAAAGTGTTGGGATCTGTTTCAATGTATGCTCTTCCTTTCTCTCCCTTTCAAACCGAATTATTAGAGTGCCATCTGCGTTAAGCGCTCACTGCTGTCTGAAAATAAGTGGGGCTTTACTTAAGACTTGTCTAATATTCTTTTAAGGGAGTGTATATCTTTTAGTGACCGTGTTTTTGAACTGCTTAATATTAGTGCCTGTGTGTTTTATTAGATGTGGTTTTAAATAAATAATCATATCTCTTACACCAAGCTCTGGTCAGTGTTTGCTTGTTCTACTGTATTCTTTTGACCTATTGTGAATACTCTGTATACTGCCCAACTCTTCTTGAGGGAAGTCTGACTGCTCAGCAACAGCTACCAAGTGAATCTGTGTGGTACAGACTGCTACCAAGTGGGTTTACTGCCAAACACCTGTAGTCTTAAATCTTTTGCAGTGGTCCCAGAGGGAACTGACCAGTTTTCTGCCTAATACATGTCCACCACACTGAATGGGCTAATAGTGAACACTCTTGGAGATAAAGAATGGTGTGTGGGCAGTGCCCCGTTATATGTGGCACTAATAGACTTTACTAAGGCATTTGATACCGTCAATAGGGCACTTCTGTGGAGAAAATTGAAGGACTGGAGTATCCCTAACGGGCTACTGGCAATTCTAGTTCCTCTGCATCAAGATACTAACGTAATGCGAATGGATGCTGGGAACCTGTTAAAACAGATACCCACAGGCTGAGGTACAAGGCAAGGGTGCATTTGTGCACTTTTCCTTTTCAATTTTTATCTGGCAGATATTAAAAAAGATCTTAATAGAGCTGAGTTGGCGAGCCCTAGGGTTGGAATCAAAAGGCGAGTTGGCTAGCATATGCCAATGGCATCCTGCTCATGGACTTCACCCGTAGGGGATTGCAGCGATTGCTGGAGGCCATGAGCGGGTATGCGGTCTGCGAATGAGCTGGGAATCAACCCGGGCAAAACAACATTGTCAGGATGGGCAACCAGGGAAAAAATGGTCCTAAAAATAGCTCAAAGTTGGAATCAATGCGTATCAAACCCGTGTTAGTAAGGAAATATTTGGGTTTCAGTCTCACAAGCTACCCTAAATAGCCCTAATAAAACAAAAGCACTGGGAGAGAAAATGGATCAGTTTGCCGCTCAATTAAAATACCTCAAATTAAAATTCTGTAACCAATGACAATATTCTACAGGGGCAAAATAATCCCTACGCTCTTGTATGGGATGGATATAGAATCTCAAGCTTGGGACTTAGACTGGGATTATTTAGAGGGAAGACTATGGAAGAAAGCCTTGAGGCTCCCTCAGCCCCTACATATAGTGGCCCTCCAATATGAACTGGGGTTAAAATCTCTGAGGGTGTGTTTATAATGGAAATTACTGCAGCTCTATAGAATGATTAAATGGCCTAAAGATGATACTTTGTATATGGACATGGCCCAAGAAGAACCCAAGGGCACTTATATTTTCATTAAACAACTGAAGGCGAAGGTGGGTTCGATACTGAGCCCATTAGAAAAATCCAGCATAGACCTTACACTTAATTTGAAGGGCTGTAAACGGTCCCTCTTTGAAATGGACTGGATGACAATGGATGCCAATGGATGCCACAAGAAGTTTAAAGCTGCATTGTAATCCATCTGTTTTGAACAAGCGTCTGGATATGCTTCCTCGTTACCTGATACAATTCCCAGATAGCCAAGGTAGAGATGCCATTCTAAGATTTTGACCCGACGAGAGAAATTTTGGCTAATAGGAACCCAATTAGACCTTTGAGAAAATACTGTCAATTGTGTAAACTGTGTGTATGCCGATCTCCGTTTCATATACTGATTGAGTGCACGGAAACAAGAGACTTAAGAATTCAAATTCTTTCTCGATTTGTGGACCACCCTTGTTGGTTACAAACCTGTGAATTTTGGCAACAATTATCCTCTGGACACGAAACCTTATCTTTTGAATTATTCAGACTACTTAAAACTATATGAAGATCTGCCATGGGGATTGGTGGACTGAAATATAAATACTTTTGTAAAATGTGTTTTACGATATGTACCTTCCTCTCTTCTTCTGCTTCCTTTTTCATCCTTCCTTTTCTTTTAGGAAAATGTATAATGAGATATATTTTTAATTTGAAGTATTTTAACTTTCATGATTTTCATGAAAAGTCAGATAATTGACTGTACCACAATAATAAAAACATTTTGGAAGCAATGAAGTGCCCCTCTTACATCTTGGAGCCGATACGAACCCTGCATCAAAAAACATTGGTAAGGGTACGCCTGAGTGCAAAGGGACGCCTGTCAGATGAAATAAAAACTGCAAGAGGGGTCAAGAAGGGCTGTCCCTTAGCCCCAACGCTATACAATGCGTGTATAGCAAATTGTGGTGATTCATCTCACGTAGTCAGGCATTTTCCACCAATGTTAGGAGGTACGAAAATTCCAAGACTCATGCCGATGACATAATCGTGATGGACCTTACTCCCATCAGCCTCCAACGACAACTAGACAGCCTGGTGATTTACCTAAAGAAGAACCACCTTCAACTAAACAAGGAAAAAAACAAAATCTTAGTAATGGGAAAACGGCCCACAAGAGCGTTCAAATTTCGTTGGTGTTGGGATGGATCAAACCTGGAAAAAATGAACACCTTCAAATATCTGGGGATAATTATAAATAACGACAAACAAGAAGCACCCATGCAAGATCTTTTGTGGAAAAAGATAAAAGATCTAACAGCACAGGCGAAGGCTGTTGACAGGAAGTACGGGAGGTTCTCAATTATCCCGATCCTAAGATTCTTCAAGATGAAGGTGGTCACATCGCTAATATACGGCATGGACGCAATGTCGTTACTACCAAACTCAATCTGGGAGAAACCTGAAGGCTACTACTGGGGGGGGGGTATTGGGTTGGCGAAATCTACCCAAATGGCATTAATGAGAAGAGAACTTTGCCTATCATCATTGCTGGCAATGAAAATGAGAGCCTCTCTGATGTTGTATAGGAAAGTGACAAACAATCCCGAAGCCAAAGTCTTGGAGTTAATCAGAAGGGAAATGGTGGATGGGACAAACCTGATGCTGCAGCAATGGGAACAGCTAAACCTGAACATACTGAAAGAGCTGGACACAACTGCAGAATTGCTGACACAAAATCCAAATAAAGTCTCAAGGAAGTTCCTTGAGGAAGATTGGATAAACACTCTGGAGGTGGCCAACAGGTACTCCCCGACTAAAGAATTACAGTCAACACCCATGAAGCTGAACGATGTCAGAGGGTACCTAAAGCAATTCCCGGACAAAAGGCTAAGCAGATCTTTCCTAAGATTCCGGCTAAACCAGGTGAAAAAAAACGAAATACTAGCCATACGAAAGCAGTCGGACACAAATATTTGCCGATTCTGTAAGGAAGATCCCTTAGTGGAAACTAGCAGGCACCTATTGCTGGAGTGTAAAGAACTTAAAAGAGAAAGACTAAGATTTCTTGCTGAACCATTGGAAAATTTCAGAACTTTGGATGCAGACAATCGGTGGAACCTTCTGACGTGTGGAAACAACAGACGAGGTGTAATTGGAGTGACCTCTTTCCTGAAGTTCTTGGACAGTCAGTAAACTGGAACTCTTGCAGGGGGAACATTTGGTCGAACTACTGATCCAATACACCTCTACCTACCAACCCAATTAAGAATTGATCTAATGAAAACAACGGCTTGGCGGATTTTAAAAATGTTGTAAAAATTGCTTTGCAATTGAATAAAAAAAAACATTTTAAAAAAAGAAACTACGAAGTTTATTGAGATCTAAAAGGAAAACCAGTTGAGTCTAAGACTTGAGAAGTGGACTGCGTTTTCATGGAACTGTTGCAAATCTGTGTGACTTTTGTGCAAGACACTGTTGGTTGAGGAAAAACACAGCAGTGATGAACATTTATTTTCAAAAACGATTACAAGATGAGGGGGTCAGCTATAAGATCCTAAGCCCAACAGGCATTTACTTTAGTTGTTATAATTTACGTTTAGTGGTAGGGCCAGTTAGTTCGATTAGGTTTCGGGAGGAAGACGGGCCATTTTTACGTTTACAAGATGTTCTGACGAGGACCTTCATTTTTTTGTTTTAGACAGGCAGCCTCACAATAGTAATAGGTCCAGATTAGGAAGGTTTTCATGAAATTAGTAGACCACTTTTTGTTGAATCATATCCAGTGGTCCGACTCCTATTTCTGGTCCACATGGTCCTGAAAGGCAAGAGAGAAAACATTGTCCAGCATGTTGGAGGGCTGGTATTCAATGATCAAATGTGGTACTCTGCATGTTTAGCAAGGCACATGTAAAGGGGACAGAGAGTGGGTCCCTTCGAACTCCCTAACCCCACCTCTGGGGCAGGACAGCCTCTAGCAGACACATTGGTAGGCCTTGTGCCCCAGGTTAAAAAGGCTCCTGATCCTGTTAAAATGTGCCACCTCGGTATACTATTTGCAGTTAGTCTAATAAAAAGTTATTAAAAGGGTGGTTATAAATAAAAGTTATTTGAAAAACAGTGTTTCACAGTTTACAATAAACTTTTACACCATAGCAAAATAAAAAGAAAACTAAGAAAACAATAGATAACAAAATATTCAGAGACATCATTGTCGGGAAAACAAAGCAAGAAGGGTTCCTTTCTAGACTACATTTCTTGCTCGTGCTTCTTTAGGAGTTCATTCTACCCTTTTCCAATTAATTACATCCCCAACTCAACATGGAAAAGGGAATCACTTCATCCCAGATAGCTTTCCAGACCATCTCCTCCTGTAACATTCTATTATTCAAATCCTCAAATATGTCCTCAAGCAGTTTCGCCAGGGCTACTATTGCCTGATAGGGCGTCACCATTAAACTAACCCAAAAACACTGTCAGGACTAGAGAAGGTGAATGAATAAACCCACGCAAAAGTCTGTCTCTGATTCATATAAAATGGGCAGTCCAAAACAAAATGTGATAGGGTATCATTTGAGGCCAACCCCCACGCACGACATCCCCGCAATTCCTTTGGCAGGGAGATTTTTGGCTCTATTAGTTCCAAATATAAGTCCCTATGCTTTTTTGATGGAATCTTTGGACATATGGTCTATCTTAACTATAGGAAGAAATAAGGGTTAGTTTTGTATAGTTTTAGTCTGTTCAAATCTTCATAGTCAATATTTTCATCCCAACGTTTTATCTTCTGTTTAATTACAAAGCCGCTATCTGCATTATCCACTAAGGTCACGTCCAGATTGTCCTCATAATCTTTGCAGACTATGGACAGAAAAAACCTATGGTCCAAGACGCCCTTTAGGTGTTCCTGCAGGCAAGAGCTCAACATATACTCACCGCCCACCCCAATTTTTGTGAGCAGCGATAAAGATCTTTTTATATATTGGGCCCACCACGATGTAAGGCCCAATTCCATTCTAATAGCACTAATAGGAATGGACTTTGGAAGACCCAAAACTGCCTTCCGGAATTTCCCTTCGATTCGATCAACAAATCTTTTGTTGGAAAAAGGGGATCAACTCACACCAATATAGTATAATTGATATGATTTTTAACTTATATAGGTCAATTAGTGACAGTAGTGAATAGGTACCAAGCTTATTTTTCAGGACCTTCAACATTGAAATGCATGGACTGATTTTCGATTCCATTTTCCCTTTTTGTATTATAAGATGATTCTTTGATGAAATCGGTAAACCTAGATAATTTATGGTAGTTACTTGCTTAACCATTGTCCGATTTACTTTCCATGTATACGATTTCACTTTATGTTTAGTTAAATAGGTGATTGTGTATGATTTATGGGGATTTATTTCTAGATGATTCTTCCCCAAAAAAGGCTTGTAAGCCAGCCAGTGTATATTCTATAAGTATGAGATCATCAGCATAGGCGAAGATCTTAACCCTGAGTTTGCGGCAGATTGAAGTCACGTATTTTGTCACCACTTACTAATTTAGATAATACAGTAAATAGCCCTAAATAAAAAGAAATTAAAAACTAAAAAAATATTAAGAATGATACCATTTAAAATTTGCCAAATTGGGATCAATCTTAATAAATGTACAAAACGTATATGCTGCCGAGTATGGGCAGCATTTCATAATCATTACTAATAAGCACGAGAATGGTCTCCCAAAATATAGCGCGCGTGAAACTCCCATGTCATAGAAACTAAACATGAATGAGGGACTAGTAACACCAGGGTTACCATGGTAATTAGAACAAACACGAGTAAACATAAGAAGTGAGAGAAAGCCTGCGTGCACTCACAGTGCTGCTGACGCGTGGAGACGTATATGGATCTTTTTAGGTAAGCCCTTAATCTATGCGCTCTGAACTGCTTTCCGCTTTCAGAGTGCGGATGAATAGAAATGTTATAGATACGTAACGGTAATAGCTTAGTTTGCATGAACAGAATATCGGGACCTCATAATGATAGTACGAACTTTATGGGAACCATTGTATATTCTAAATGACAGTGGTTGCCATAATGAGAAACGTAACAGCAACAACTTAGTTTTGTATGAAGGAAATATCGGAACTCCAGACTAATGATAGTACTAAGGTTATACGAACAATTGTATAATTCAAATGAGAGGCAGAATAGGAATTCTTTAACCTGGAAGATATTTCTGAATTGTGAAGCAGAAGCAAACACATTTAAAACAGCAGGCAGGCATACGAGTATTGTAATACGTGAAACGGCGCCCACATAATGGCTAAGGGCCACTTATTAACTCTAGTGACTTGGACATATTTAGATCTACATATCCGTATATATTAGATCACATTTTCTCCATATGTTTCAGAGATGGGATTTAACCCTTATCAATGAGAACCAAGAATTTAGACCCTCCACGTCACATGTAAATGAATAAACTAACTAATACTGGTAAGGAACCAGCGACAATGTTAAGTAACAGAGCTACTGTATTCATTTATCAATTTGACATTTTTAATTTCTCTTTTTTTCTCTCTTTTTAGTCTTTACACTTATATTTTTCTACAATACCTTTAAATATCCACCCTTCATCCCCAATCCTCAATCTGTGAATTGTGCTTAATTTGTTTTTACAATCTGTTTTCATAACTTTGAATACCAATGTTTGTCAATGATTTTCGGCTTTCACTTTGAAACCGTGGGCATTTGATTTTTAACTTTGAATGTTCTGTCAATATTGTCCATATCCATTATTTTGAAATTTTTGGTTTTTCTGTTTAGTTATGAAATCTTATCTGGTAATAGCCCCGATTGAAAAAGGCACGGTACGTGCCAAAACATGTGTCTCCTTTGTGGCTGAGTCTACCTACTTAAGTGGCGCAGCCCACTTTTGAGAATTACAGCTTTTTTCAATTTCACGGAGCAGGGGGAATTCTCTGTACTCTCAAGGCTATGCGACACACTTGAGAACTGGGCGCAGAGCACCTAGAGTAGATAGTCGAAGATCCCATTGTGCAAAATTGTGTGAATCATTCTTAACAGGCCCTCCATTATTCCCACACATCTTTAGTTTTTCCCATAAAATGGAGGTATCAATGTTTTTTAAAGCTGCACTTTGGTACAATACTGCCAAATACAAGTTATTAAAATGTTCATTTCTTGTGACTTTAAAATGAGACTAATATGTCCACCTTGGACAGTGGTGTCCCTCAGGGATCAGCCTTGTCCCCTCTTGTTCAACCTATACCTGCAACCTCTTATGCATGTTCTTCAAGAGGCAGAGGTCATTTATTTCAACTATGAAGACGTCACCCTAGACCTGGGAGAGAACAGTGAACATCTATCAAGTAAGATCAAGAACTTTCTAGTTTCAATCAAGGCATGGATGGACCAGCACTATTTGAAAGTTAACCCTGACAAAACTGAAGTTTTAATTATAAATAATAATCTCAATCTTTGGTGCCCCACTTGTTGGCCCGACGCCTTTGGGCTATGTCCTAGCACCAGCCCTGAGGTGAAAAATCTGGGCATCATCATTGACGAGAACTTGACAGTGAATGCACAAGTCTTTGCAGTAATAAAATTGTGCTTTATTATTATTAGGAAATGAAATAAAATCTTCCCCTATCTAGCACAATCACACTAGTTGCTACTTTGTAACGCACTGGTCTCCTCACACCTGGATTTTAATAACACCATTTATCTGGGTATTCCAGATTATGCTCTTCACAGGTTGCAAAAGGTACAAAACGCAGCAGCAAGACGTCCAAGTAAGCATAAAATGTTCCAACACATCTCCCCTCTAGACTGGCTGACAGTGAAAAATTGATTTATCTTCAAAAGTGTGTCTAAGTGTTTACAAAAACCAACCTCAACTCCCCTAGCAACAAATCTCTATACGTGCAACAGGTTACACTCGTCCAGATTACATCAAAGTAGAAGACTGACCACACCTACTTGCAGGAAAGAGCAGAAGGCTGTTCATTTCTGGTGCGGGGCATCAGACTATGGAATGTTTTTACCTGGAGAGGTACAGATTAATCCATTCTTTTGACATTTAGGAAAAGACTAAAAGGCACACCTCAAATTTATAATTTGCTATGGTCAGTGTATGTTAACAGCAGCGAGATACCTTTCCGGGGTTATTTTTGCGCTTAATAAATCCCACCTATAACATAACATGGCATCAAACCTTTCTTTGCTTGCTAGAGTCGGCAAACCTCAATTATTTTTGCGACATCCCCTGCACTTTGTTCCATGTGGGGGATCTATAAAAAAAAAAAGAAAACAAAAAGACTCCCGTGACAAACCTCCCCACTTCATTGACTTGAATGGACATTTATAGTTAAACCAGCACTATCATGACTCATCATCCTTACCAAACCCTGAAAGACAGAGCTGTAGAATGCTTGCAAGCCTCTTGCCCATGGACTGGATATCTTTCTTGCCTGCCCTAACCAGTAAGGCAGCTCAGCAAGTTGAACGATCGTCTACGACATCTGGATGCAACTAGCAGTCACCGGTAAGAATCCTGGCAGTGCCGACTCAGCCCTTCCTATTTCTCAGGTCAACATATTGTACCAGTAAATTGGCGTCTAATAAAAAAGCCAACATGAATTAATAGAACAACTCAAGAAGGTGTTCTATAAGCATGTATTCATAGAATGTACCCCATGTAAATCCTTACCAAAGGAATTACAGTACAAAGGGGTCCAGCCCAAAACAAGGCATCTGTAGTCACACAACCATAACAAATCCTTGAACTGCATACTCTGCTTTCTGACCTACCAAGAGAGCAAACTGAAATTAATGGTCACAATCGTTAGTTCGCCAGACGCTCCCATGCTGAGGTGCATAAAGTAGGATGCATGTTGCAAACTCTTAAGGTAGGCATCTCCTCTGTCCCATGCTCAATCTGAAGTCCCAATCCCAGCCCTGCTGGGCAATGTGATCTTCACCAGTCCCCTCCAGCTTCACCTCACCCAGAGGAGCACATGGATTCCTGGGTGTTTGTTACCAGACGACAGTAAAGCAATGGCCAGACCCTAGCTACAATAAAGCTGACCTTGAAACACCAGGACCCATGATTTTTCTACTTGCAATCAAGAAAAAACAGGAGGGACAGTGGGGAAATGGTCCTTTATTGGCCATGCTATGGAAAGGGAGCGGCTTATGCTAAGGAAAAAGAGCTTCTATCAGGAGGTTGGCTCACCTAAAATAAACGTAGGTATTGTGACGAGGAAGACTGAATCTAAGTAATGAAGATTACAGTTCAACTAATCAAGCACATTTTCACTCAAAATGGAATTGAAATGAGGGGGTGGGTGTCATGTCGTGAGCATGCGCGACATGAAGCCTTCTCTCATCCTTAGAGAGGACGGCCCACGTTCGGGTCACAAGACTGGGGAAGTGATGCTGCGGTTAGGGCAGAGGGCGCAGGTGGGAACGGGATATGACGAGGGGGAAAAGTTAGTTACACAGAGGCAATAAATAAAGCAAGTTGTGCTACTGCACCCGTCCCGTGTTGGTGTTCTTTCATGCTTGGCGCGGGTTGAACGCTTGTCCCCAAGTCAACACTGGCAACGAGGAGCCAGTTGGATACCACGTGTGCCCTAGCATACACCACTGACCATGGCCTGACACGGCACAGCCTGCGCTCACACGTGGCGAGGCACAGCCACGCCAGGGCACCGCCAGCAGCACGCCACCGGAAGATGCCGTTGGGCATTGTGAATGCGTGCCCGCGTGCCTCCCGCTGCTAAGCCCACCCTCCACCAGGCACGCAGGTGAGAGGAGCCCCACCTGCCCAGGCACTACCCCGGCGCACAGCCACAATGGCAATGGGAGAAAAAGCCCCCCACCCCCACACAAACACTGCACAGGCAGTGGCCACGTCCAGTGTGCAGGGGAAGGAAGGAAATCAATGCTGAGCACCCACCCCCGTAGGAGGCCCCTGCCTGAGGGTTCATCACCAGCAAGGCTTGCAACAAGGAATGTCAATGAAGTCCCACCATGTCGGATCAAGATGCCGCCTTCAAGTCCGCAGGGGGCATCCCAGAGGGAAATCCAGGACCTGCCATCCCCTCTGTGGGCAT
Organism: Ambystoma mexicanum; assembly: GCF_040938575.1. Lineage (NCBI taxonomy): Eukaryota > Metazoa > Chordata > Amphibia > Caudata > Ambystomatidae > Ambystoma > Ambystoma mexicanum. Next base: position 923,139,656 of record NC_090933.1, on the reverse strand, counting down.
GTCACAAGTACTACACCTGCCCCAGGCATTTGACCTCTGTGATACCAGCAATCTAGGACCTCGATGGGCGACTGGGTTAAGAGACTTCAAGTTTTACGTTGGAGCCGTATGGCTCACAGATAATGAACGACTAAAGACTACCCTGTCCATGGCGGTTGTGAGGGACATAGCGGGAGAACTAATCAATCTGGAAACTGTCTCATGCCTCATACCGGAACTTGCATGAAAAGCTGTCAGAGTACTTTGCACCCCACACTAACATGGACTTTGAGATGCGTCATACGATGCGTCAAGTCAAAGGAGAATCACTCGACAACTTTGTTATGCGACTCAGAATCAAATTGAAGTACTGCGAATGTCACTGTTACTCCAATGAGGAAGCCCTCCGATCGCAGGTCATAGCTGGCTGTGAATGACAACCCTTTCACAAAAAAACCCAGCAAAAGCAGATGTTGTTGGAGGAAATCCTTGCCCTAACCCGTGTAGGGGAGGACAGGTCAATAGGACCCCCCTCTCCACTACATCTCCTACCCTGGTGACGACTCATGACTCGTCGGCACCCCACCGGCCCCCGGGACCAGGCGGCGGGGCGGCTGCAGACCGACACGTGAGATTGCACCACCACGTTATGTGGCAGAGCACAGACGCAATCTTGTACTAAGCTAACTCCATTTTGTTAGAAACCTTTAGACATAACCCAGGCAGAGCCAACGCGCACACAGAAAGCTGCAGCTTGACCCCCACTCGGCTGCGCTCACAGAGGCCCACACTTCCCCCCCACCCCCCGCTGCATGGCAGATCCGCTGAGGACTCGTTCTCACGAGCCACCAGACACGAATAAACAACAACAAAAAAAAACACTGTAGCTGTTAACCTTCTGCAGTACATCATTGCCCCAGCCATGAATAGGAACATTAGGAAGTAACTGAAACCAGCCTAGAACCTGCATGCCCTGACCCTGTACCAAGCCCCCAGTGTTAGACTGTGTGGCACCCTACACCCCTGCCTACCCCCATTTATGTAATATATGTCGTGTTGACCAACGTTTGCTGCTAACGTGAAGAAGAATGGGTAAAGAGTAATATGCAACAGATATTGTTTATAATGTGAAGATGTACAAAGACTGGATAATTGATGACAATATGCAATAATATGTGTTGTTCTCTTTACACATACACCTAACACTACCTCATGTTCGTATGTCAACTATCGATGTGAATTGTTTTACTAAAAGGTATGGCCCCCAGTTAGTATCCCCTCTAATGCAAATGCATACGAGTCATCTTAGAGACCCCACGTGCTATTCGCCCCTCACCCACGGAACAGTACACCGCCTTGTGCAGGATGCCGCGCACAGAGCTGCAAGGCCATCTCCCCCTCCTCCCGCCCAGGCCCTCCAGAGATAGCTGGTGTTCAAACAGCACAGCCTCGCCTCCCCTCCCGACCCGGCTGGACCCATTTCATACATCCGGCTCCCCCATAGCCTGACACCTTTACTTAAGAGCTACCTGGTCCTAAATCCCACCGTCTCAGGCACTTTTCACATGCCCCCCACGGGCCAGTGGTATCTCCACCGACCCCAAGTTAATGGCCCTCAAAAGGGGGGCACCCACCCTTGTACCAACAGATCGTAATACCATCCCTCACCAAATCTACCAAGACAGGGTGGTCAAGTGACCCCTCCCATGCCCCTGACTATGCACATGGGACCAGATTGTTTGAACTTAAGGTATCCTCACAACTGATGTATTGGGACACTTCAGATTGCATATAAATGTTCCTGTCTGCGTATTGATCGAAGGTCAGTGCTTACAAGAGTTACAAGCCAACGGAAGCATGAAGTGTGACGCATGGGTATGAATGTGTGGCCAAAAGGGCAAATGTCAGTTAAGTTACCAATCATCGCTACAAGGCATGTCTGGCCCGGCACTCTACCCCGATGAGCCCAGCTGACCTTCCAACCCCACGTGGCTCAGCACCAACGTCCGCCAATCCTGGAGGAGCAACTCTCTACTGTGTATACCCCCTAGACATCACCACCCAATCCCCAGGATTATGTGCCCCCTATAGCTTGCGTCACTCATGTCGTTTTCTGTAAATAAGTAGGCCTGTCTTTGCTATTGTCAGACAGAGCGCTCTCGGAGTTTGCAGAGTCCTTTGCATGCCCTATATTGATTTATATAAAGCCCTTTTGATCCCACCCGCACTTGGTCCTGGTCTCATTCCCCTCCTGGGGTGTGTCCTTTATTGCCTCTCACTAAGGGGGGGTGTTTTTGGGGACGCTTACATTCACGCGCAAGGAGGCGGCGGTGGAGTCACAACTAGACAACCTGGGCCAGATCTCGATATAGCAAAAACTGTCAGAAACCGATGCTGTCAACAAACTATTCACCACACCCAACCAGCCAGTTAGACACTCAGAGGCCACGTGCTACAGGTGCGGATATGAATATCCCCACACCAGAGAATGCCCAGCCCTGGGCCAGCAATGCGCTGCCTGCGGTGGTGAAGACCATTTCAGGGCAGTCTGCAAAAACACACCTGCCCCCAGCAGGAGAACCCTCAGAGAACGACAGAGAACCACACGGACAAGCCCTCCAGGCAGTAGACAGGACGGCGAAAACAGAGGGCAGAGGCGAGAAGACCGAGACTACAGAAGCTCACAGGCTCGAGAGGAGAATCGCCAGACAGCACAAGACGCAGTGGCAGGAGAACGTTTGTTCAATACATCGAAATGAGGTTGCCCTCCAGCAGCGACTCCCCCTCATCGGGGGGTAGACCAACGGAAGAAAGGCTATGTGTGGGCTATAAACAGCACTGCCACACCACACAGTCCAGGCCTCACACTAGAAGTCAACGACACCCCACTAGAGTTCCTCATTGGCACGGGGGCGACAGTAAATATAATTAGAAAAGAGGCCTACAATGAGCTCTCGAGGGCCCCGAAACTCAAGAAGTCGACATATACAAAATACAGGTCCATCGCGCCCCTACCATGCAAGGGTGTCATCACAGCCTGGTGCACTCACAAGGCCCACACCGCAAAGATCCCACTACACATCTTGAAAATGGAAGTCAATAGCGGCTGCATCCTCAGCTTTAGGACCGCAGTAGAAATGGGTCTAGTACATATCCTGTACCAGTTAATGAACCACAAATACTTCACCAAACCTGAAGACATTGAAGTGGGAGTTCCCAAACCTGTTCAAGGGACTAAAACCTAAAACAGAGGAATATACAACTACACATTAACCCTAAATTCCGACCGGTGGCCCAACACTACCGGGGCATACCTCTGAACATACAACGACAGGTAGAATAAGAGATTGATAGACTCCTGCAACAACAGGTCATTGAACCCGTGACCGTCCTCACCCCATGGGGTTCACCCATAGTCCCAGCGCCCAAGAAATAGCTGGATGGCTCTATAAGACTATGCGTGGACATGCAGAGGGCAAATGAAGCGATCGAACGCGAAAGTCACCAAGCGCCCAGGATCACAGACATGAAACACTTGCTGCATGGTAAACGTTTTTTTCAAAATTGGACCTCATAAAAGGGTACCACCAGATCGAGATCGCACCTAAATCCCGACAGATCACCACTTTCGTCACAAACTTGGGTTTATTTCAATGTAAACGACTCTTCAGCATTTCGTCCACCGCTGAGATATTCCAGGAGGCGATTCATAAAGTGGTCCGACACGTCCCCAACTGTCTCAATTACTCGGATGACGTCCTTGTATTCAGCAAGTCAAAGGAAGAGCATGACGTGGACCTGCACAGAGATTGCTCTGCACTCGAAGCGGCAGGCTTAACCCTCAACAAGGCCAAATGTGAGTTCAGCAAGGGCTCCCTCAGATTTTTCGGGCACATCTTTTCGGCGAGAGGAATGCAACCCGACCCAGACAACGTGGCGGCACTCAACACAGCTCAACCATCCCAAACCACATCCGAACTGCGGTCCTTCTGGGACTCACAAACTATTGCTCATGATAACTCAAAGCCTATGCCACATCCAGCAACCCGCTACAATTACTCACTGGCAAGGATCAACCGTTAGAGTGGTGAACGGACTGCCAGCGAGCCTCCGAGACCATCCGGAACAACATCTCAAGAGAAAGACTGAGGAAACAGTTGATACTAGCCCCGTCGGGCTAGGAGCCATATTAATGCAGCAGGACCCGACAGATTTGGCCAACGTATTCACTGTAGCATATGCCAGAACAAGCATACTCACAAAAAGAAGAACAAGTTACTTTCTTACCTGGTAACGTTCTTTCGATAGGATGTTCCTCCGACGTATTCCACATCTTTGACAGGTAATTACCACAGCTGTGCTGCTTGGGAAACTTTTTTGGCGTAGGCGTCCTGCGTGGATGACGTCGATACGCTCCCTCGAGGACCTCCTCCGACGGTCGACATCACCGGATGTTATAAGTAGGACGCACGACGCCTGTAGCCTCAGTTGTAGTTTTTTCCCCCAGAATGCGTGGCACCAATCTTCTGCCAGAGTGACTACAGAAAGCCTTGTGGAAACGTAAGCTGCAATGGCATAAGATTGGGGCAGGTAGGGAGGGTACGATGTGGAATACGTCGGAGGAACATCCCATCGAAAGAACGTTACCAGGTAGGAAAGTAACTTGTTCTTCGAGGGGATTGTGTCCTCTGACGTATTCCACATCTTTGACAGACTCCCAAAGCAGTACCAATGTAAGGAGTTGGGAAAATAATTTAGTAAATTTAGAATGCCCAATCAAATTGCAGAATACAGGACTGCCTTGCCAAAGGCCAAATCTTGCCCATGAATAGAGTCCAAGGCATAATGTTTTACAAAAGTATGGACAGAGGCCAATGTGGCCGCTTCGCAAATCTTGCGAATCGGAACACCACTCTGTAGTGCAGTGGAGGCAGCCATACCCCTAGTAGAATGGACCCATAAACCTACAAGGAGGGTTCTTCCCCGCCAAACGATAACATTCAGAGATCGTCAAAATGATCCATCTAGACAAGGTCTGCTTAGAAACAGCCTGACCTAAACGCCTTCCAGAGTAACCAATAAAGAGCTGATCGTCCACTCTGACCCGTGACATCCGTGAGAGATAGAAACTCAAAGCTCTCGTAGGATCCAATCTATGGAGCCTCTCCTCTTCCTTACCAGGATGTGGAGGAGGATAGAATGCCGGAAGAATTACCTCGTGGCTCAGATGGAATTCAGACACAACCTTCGGAAGAAAGGAAGGTCGTACCCTCAGGACACCCCTGTCCTTATGTAACACAGTGAAGGGTGGTTTGGTGGAAAGTGCCTGCAACTCACTCATTCTGCGTGCGGAAGTAACCGCAACAAAAAAAACACAGTCTTAAAGGACAACAGTCTCAACGGCCAAGAATGTAAGGGCTCAAACGGAGATCCCATAAGGAACTTTAGAACCAAATTCAAATCCCATCCCGGCACCTGCAAAGGTGGAAACACACGAGTTAGCCCTTTTAGAAACAGATATATAAAAAGGGATTTTAAAATAAGAACATTCCTCAGACGAGCGCTTAAATATAGACAGCGCCGCCAGGTAACCCTTAATGGTACCCACTTGCAGGCCCTTGTGGGCTAAAGAAAGCAAAAAAGACAAAACCAAAGGAATGGAACATTGGAAAGGATCCACATTCTGTACCCTGCACCGGTTGCAGAACTTCTTCCAAAGGCAACGGTACAGGGATTTCGTTGCAGGCCTTCTGGCCGAAAGCAACACCTCCATCACGTCTTCAGGGAGGTTCTCAATCCTTACATCTCAGCCTTTCAGATACCAAGCATGAAGGCTGAGAGACTTGACCTCTGGATGGAGAACTCGACCCCCCTCCCGTGATAGCAGATCGTCTCGGTAGGGAAGACGTGGAGGGCAGATGGACATGTCTAGAAGGTCCGGGTACCACGCTCTCCTGGCCCATGCCGGAGCAATGAGGATCATCCGGGAACATAACCTCTGCAACACCTGAAGTATGACGGGGACTGGAGGGAACGCGTACAGCAGTGGGAAGGACCTCTTCACTATGAACGTGTCCCCTAAGGCTCCTCTTGGAAGAAATTCCCGTGAGCAGAACCTTTCACTTGTGGGGTTCCCCAAAGGGCGAAGAGCTCCAAAAGAACTTCCCGGGCCAGCTCCCACTCGTGAGAGACCGTGTTCTGCCTGCTCAGAGCGTTCCCTGCCGCGTTTTCGTCTCCGGCCAGATGAACTGCCGAGATCGAAATTTCCTGCTGGATGGCCCAGAACCAGAGCTGCAGCGCCTTCCTGCACAGTGGGAGTGACCCTGCCACCCCCCCTTTTGTTGAGGTAGTGCATGGCCACTGTATTGTCCGTCATAATCAGGGCATTCTTCCCCCATACAGACGGCAGAAAAGCCTTCAGGGCTAGCCTGACAGCCCGCAGCTCTAACAGATTGATGTGGAGTCTGGACTCTGACGGAGACCAGCGACCGCTGACTGTCAGCTCGTTGGCATGAGCTCCCCAACCTGTGAGGGATCCGTCCATCACGATCGTCACCTCCGGCCATGGTTGCCAAAACGGAGCCCCCTTGAACAGATTTCCTTCGACGGCCCACCACAGAAGGTCCTGGGCGACCGAGGGCGGAATCTGAATGGGGTCCGACATCCTGCCGGAGAACTGCGACCACTGCATCTTGAGTGCCCAATGCAGAGATCTCATCCTCAGCCTGGCCTCTGGCACCAGTAAAATGCAGGATGCCATGAGGCCGAGCAACCTCAAGAACTCGAACGCCGGGAGACTCTGGGCACGTTGAAATTTGTCCACCATTTGCAGAATGTGATGAGCCCTCACCTGGGGAGGCAAACACTGCCCCAAGGATGTATCGAGCACTGCTCCGATGTACTGGAGCTGCTGGGTAGGTGTCAAATGGGACTTCTTTAAATTGAGGGAGAAGCCCAGCCTGTGAAGGGAGTGGCAGGTGACGGACAGATGATCCAGGGCTTGCTCAGGAGAGCGCTCCCTGATCAACCAATCGTCCAGGTAGGGGTAGACGTGAATCCCCCCCTTTCCTGAGATACGCTGCCACCACCACCATCAGCTTGGTGAAGAGCCTCGGGCGGAGGTCAATCCGAACGGCAGGCCCTGAAACTGAAAATGCGAGTCGCCGCGAACCTCAGGTACTTCCTGTGCTTGGGATGAATCAGCAAATTAAAGTAAGCATCCTTGAGGTCGAGAGACACCAACCAATCCTGAAGTTGAAGGGCCTGGAGGACTTAAAGAGTAACCATCTTGAACTTGTCCTTCCTGAGGAGCTTGTTCAAACCACACAAGTCCATGATGGGTCTCAAACCTCTGTCTTTTTTCAGGATCAAAAAATATGGGGAATACCATCCCTTGTTCCTCTCCGCTACAGGCACCAGTTCTAGAGTGCCTTTCTCCAGCAGGGATTTGATTTCCTGAACAAGGAGCGGATCCGGACTCTTCAAAGAGAGCTTCCCCGGTGGATTGTCGTGAGGCCTCTGCCGGAAAGGAAGACAGTAGCCGTGGGCTATGATCTCCAGAACCCACACATCTGAAGCAATAGCACGCCATTCTACAAGATGCTGTTCCAGCCTCCCCCCAACCGGCGAAGCATGGGACATGGCGTCAGGATGGAGCTGAAGCGGCTGCAGCAGTGCCTGAGGGCAAAGAGGCAACTGCCCGAGCGGCTTTGGCACCTCAAGTACCTTGTTTTCCACCTCTGGTACTTCTATGTTGGCCCCTTTGACTGGCAGCCCCCCTCGATCTACTAAAGGAAGAGTAGTATTGAAAGGAGCTTCCCCTCCATTGCTGTCCCCAGGCCGAAAAGGCGGAGGTTGACGCACTGCAGCGCTCAAGGACTTCGATGCAGCTTTGGAGGTCCGCAACCTCTCAAGGCTCTCGTCAGCCTTGCTGCCAAAAAGATGGACACCATCAAAGGGCATGTTGAGAAGCTGGGACTGTACATCAGGAGCAAATCCCGACTCGCAAACTCGCAAACCTGCGCATCACGGTGCTCACCGCCATGGAACGGCTGACACAGTCTGCCACATCCAGACCCGACTGAACGGTCTCACACATGGCATCCTTGCCATCCTGAACGAGGGCAAGAAAACGATCCCGTTCTTCCCCTTCGGGAATATGTTCAGCCGCCAACGACACACAATTCCACAGAGTGTGCGTGAATCTTGAAAGGGCACAAACAGAGTTGGTTGCTTTTAAAGCCATACCCCCAGAAGAAAATACCTTCTTCGCCCAACCATCAAAGCATTTGTCGTCCCTATCAGGAGGGATCGTGGGGTACGCAGCCTGCTCTGCTGGGGCCGTACCCGCCTGCACCACCAAACTCTCCGGAGTAGGGCGAGAGGAATAGTAGCAGTGGTCACCACTGGCTGGACGGTATTTTTTCGGCAAAGACTTGTTCACTGCCGGGAGACTCTCCGGCGCAGTCCAATCCGCTGCCACCCTTCTTTGTAATGGCAACACCGGGTCAGTGGGTGGACCTTGGTCAAGGATATTGGTCATGTCATCCTGCAGAAAATCCACAGGTGGAGCAGACCACCACAGATACTCCGTCACTCTCCACACGAGGCGCCTGTACAAAGAGTCAGCATGCGTACCAGGCTCCGGCCTGCCAAACTCAACCTCTGGGGAGGTATCAAGACGACTGGTATCGTGCAAAGACTGACGCAGGTCTTCCAGCTGGCTATGTCCAGACAACAAGTCATCAGGAACCTCAGGAGGCACCTCATCCTCAGACCCTGCAACCTCTGAAATGTACTCCAAGGGTTGGAACAAGTCCACCATGGGAGGAACAACAGAGTCGATACTAGGCCGCACAGACTTGCTGAGCGCCTTCCTAGGAGCTTCTACAGCTCTCTGGGTTACCTCTGGCAAAAATTCCTCAAAAGGCATTGATGGGAGTAGCATCGACGACTTCAACAGCGACTTTGAGGCCAGAGCCCCGAGTGCGTCCTTCGACGGCGTTGAGGACCGGGACCTGGAGCAGGCATGATGGCGTTCCTCCTTGTATGACCGGGACCTCTAAGGTTCCTGTTGATCACGCCGACCACCCGTGCCCAAAGGCGTGAGAGCGGTGGCCCTAGAGCATTCCTTGATGGCTTCTCTCGAAGGCACGGTCGGAACGGTGCCCTGCGACTCGTGCATACCTCGAAGAGGCCGAGGAATGGCAGGACCCACTCCTGGAACGAGACCCCCCCCTGGACTTACGCTGATGCGGAGAGTCCCTCCTCGAATCCTCGGTCGAAAGTCCAGTGGACTTAGACTTACAGGGTTTGGAAACCCTACCTGCCGACAGCTTCTTCTTCCGCTCCTGCAAGGCCTTCGACGTCAAAGACTGGCATTCGTCGCAGTCATCAGTGGGGTGGCTCTCACCGAGGCACCAAAGGCAGACGTCGTGCATGTCCGTCAGAGACATCTTGGAACCGCAGTCCCGACACTTCTTGAAGCCCGACTTTGGGGTAGCAGAAGACGAAGACATATTTTCGTATTAATCACGATATTCGAAGAACCGATTCACATGAGATAACCGAGGTGTGCCGAGATTTCGAAGCGAACACGTTCGCGGAAAAAATGGAACTGAGGCTACGGGCGTCGTGCGTCCTACTTAGAACATCCGGTGACGTCGGAGGAGATCCTTGAGGGAGCGTATCGACGTCATCGACGCAGGACGCCTACGCCGAAAAAGTTTCCGAAGGAGCACAGCTGTGGTAACTACCTGTAAAAGATGTGGAATACGTTGGAGGACACAATCCCCTCAGAAAGGAGAGTCTTGCAGTCGAATGGGCCGGCAAGTATTTTCACTTGTTCTTATACGGGAAAGCATTCACGGTCATTACGGACTATCAAGCCCTCTTGACAATTTACAGAGACCCAAGGCCAGGATGCCCCCCAGGATAGTCCAGTGGGGTCTGAGATTACAGGACTACAAATTTGACATTGTGCATCGCCCCAGAAAGGAAGAAAATCCACCGGACTATCTGTCTAGCCACCTCACAAGTCCAGCCCAGGTGTGACCATCCATCACAGATGCCTATATCAACCACATCATTCACCACCTACAGCCACTCCCAATAGACTGGGCCACCCTCGCAACTGCGTCAGAACAGGACCAGGCCCTTGCAATAGTAACACACTGCATCAAATCAGGTAAAACCTCACATCTGAAACACCAGGTCAGGCAAGAAAATGAGGCGGTGAAGGACGATATACGATGTATGGACCTGGCGAGAGACGAACTGACAGTTGTCGATGATCACATTGTCATGACGGGTGTAAAGTTACTGTTCCTGAGGCCCTATGGGCAAAGACAGTTGTGCTGGCACACGAAGGCCACCGGAGGTGGCATCTACAAAGCGCCTCTTCCGCCAAAAGGTTTTGTTCCACAAGCGTGACGCCATAGTGGAAGAGATTGTCGGCAAGTGCTCTGTATGCGCTCAAGTGGCTCAGCCTCCCCTTCCCAACCTGCTACAAATGTCTACACTACCAGAGAACGTTTGGGAAGAAATGGCGGTGGACTTCTTTAGACCGCTTAGCAACGGCACGTATGTACTCTTGCTAATCGACGAACACTCACGTTTGCCAGATGCTCAGCTAATCGACAGCACATCAGCCACATGCGTGACCCCGCAGAGAAGTGCATGCTGTCCACCTACGAATACCAAAAATCATGAAGTCGGACAATGGCCCTCCCTTCGCCAGCCAGGACTTTCAAACTTTGCACGATACATGGGGTTCCAGCACACCGCGCTGGCCTCAAGCCAACGGCACAGTTGAGAGATTTATGGCCAGCATCAAGGAGGACACTACAGAGAGCCACCATCCTCAACAAGCTGTTTCAACAAGCCCTACACCAGCTTCTGCATGAATACCGCCACACGCCACATAGTACCACCGGAGTCTGCCTCTCCGACCTGGTGTTTCGCAGACACGTCAAGACAAGACTCCCCGAGGGACACACCCAGCCACCTTCAACACCCCTGGAACAACGTGCGAGGACCAGGGACCAAGAGGAGAAGGAGAAAATTAACGACCAGGTGGATGCCCGACGAAGAGCCAGAGAGTGTGGCATAGAATCCGGGACTGTTTGTTGGTACGACAGCCAAAAGGCCGGAAGGAGGATGCCACGTTTACATCAGACTCCCTAATTGTGACCTGCAAAAAGGACACCAGGGTGGCAGCATGTGGAGACCGACAACGGGCCTTAACTAGGAACTCGTCGCACTTATAAGTTTACGGACACCCCACTCATCGCGTGGGATCACACGTACAAAAGTCAAGAGGACAGGCACTCCGATGAGCCATATCGAGGTGACGCCGAACAATCTGAAGAAGATGACAACAAGGGAGGAGAAACATTGTCGCCGCTGCCGATGCCACCTCTCCCCACGAGGCTGCAGAGATGTCACATAAAGCCCCAACGACGAGGAAATGGGCTGATAAAACTGTAAGTGATCTTTAACATTAAAAAGGGGGGATGTCATGTCGTGAGCATGTGCAACATGAAGTCCCCTCATCATTAGAGAGGACGGCCCACATTCGGGTCAAGAGACTGGGGAAGTGATGTTGGGGATAGGGAAGGGGGCGCGAACGGGATATGACGAGGGGGGAATAATTAGTTGCATAGAGGCAGTGAATAAACCAAGTTGTGCTACTGCACCTGTCTCATGTCGGTGTTGTTTTTTCACGCTCTACGTGTTTTGAGCGCTTGTCCCCCGAGATTCGGCGGCACGAGTCAACAGTGGGGACAAGAAACCTAAGTGTTATCCCTCTTGGGAGCTTTTGGGATGCTATACTTCAGTTTTGTGACTTCACACTAGTTACAGTAATTCTCCACATTTGCTACATCAGTGGAAAATGACATATAGCTCAAGACAGTGAGTACATGAGGAAACGACTTAATCCAAGAGCAAGCGAAAAAATAAAATAAATGGCAAACAAATACTAGCCAAATATAGAAAATAAACTAACACACTGTGTTGCAACATAGGAACTTGTATGCCACAACAGAAACCAGTACTGACATCATCAATAGGTTGTGTTAATAGTTAAAGTTGTGTCTAGGTTGATCACAAAAGTGTGCATCTAAGATCAGATTGTGGGCATTACTTGAATTAAAACTGATATGTGTAATACAGAAGAACCATTTGCTCATACCTTCTTCATAGCTGTATCAAGAAAGAACGATGATAATGGTATTAAAAGACCGCCTCAGTGGGGTCAATTCACAAAACTTCTCCAGCAGTGTACAGGACTTACTACTGAAAACGTAGTAGTTTAGTAATGTGCAAGTTACTCCGAATGTAGTGATTCAGCAACCCATGCTAAGGGGCAAAAAGGTACAAGCCTCAAAGGTGTATTCACAAATTTTAATAACTCGTGAACACGATTTAAAATGACACCTTAATTTTACAGGTACAAGTGTTAGACGCAAGGTAAAATAATTAAAGTGTACGCAACTGTGTGGCAAGTAGGAATATGTCCTGGACATTCTTTTGTAAAATCCATTTCATTTCCTCTGTGACATGAAGTAAGTTCCTCCATGTCAGACCATCAATCATAGATGTAAATTGGCCTTTTTGGTAAAACACCGATTTTCCGACAGAAGTTTGACTGGATTTCTTTCTGAGGGCCATATTGTGGTTTTAATTACAACCACTGGTAGTATATAAAAGAAGGTGTAAAACATGACGCACAATATATCCACAGGAATTGCACCTACACGTAAATCCGTATATTCCTTTAAAACATGTCTTTATTTAATTCATTATAACACTCTTAAAATGATCATATTACATAAAATTCATCATCCAACACACAAGATATAAAACATAAAAAAAGACTCAACTTTACAACACATAACAATCCCAAAAAATCGGGTTAAATCTGCTGATTTTTACATTGACTCCGTGTGGGACTCCACACTGAAGAAATTTCTTTTCAATATCAGTTTTATTAGTATTTCCTCAATAACCCAACTTGTACAAGTTTCTGTCCTAAGAGCACGTATTACTGTGGGACATTCATCAGGGGTACAGATGGTATGTGTTTGTATCTGAAGGTGGATTGTATCTCTTTCCTGGCACTTTCTAGTCGCTCTGGATATAGCTAAAAAATTGACACCTGTTGGATAGAAACAGCGTGTATTACTAACTTGTATGGTAGTTTTGTGTCTATTAAATAGACTACAAACATCATCACCCTGATCCAAAAAAGGGGTGTGAGGTAAATATCTTACTTGACATACCTTCTGAATTGTGGTGATAACTTCCACAAGCCTCACCAAATCGTAGATTTTGGTGACACACGACTTCCAAATGATTACAGGAGGTCGCTCACAAACTGCCTCTCAACTTCTATAAAAAGAAACACACAGATAGAATTCCTAAACTCATTTTCAACTCAGGTGAGGACTGTATATGATCTATTGTCTTTAAGTATCCAAGTCTTACTTACAGCACTTCCATGTAAATCAGGACTCCAGGTGAGGATGTGCCTCCAACTCGATAGATGGTAGGGTGGGACGGCAAAATTAAATCTCCCTGTGGAGTCAAAAGAGAACCAATGAGTTGTGGTAACCATTTGTCTCTGGACACTTTATTTAAAAAGTCCCCTTATGTAAGGGAACTTCAATCAAGAATAGGGTGAAAGTTCGCCCAAACTCTTAAAACTCTAGGGTTACGACCAATACTTAAATTCCAAGTACTCTTACAACCAAATTACTACGAAAGGTGATTGTATATCGAAGCTACGAGCCACTATATATACTATCCCTCTTACCACGTGTCGCTTGGAACTCTAAAGTTACGGCAAATACGACACAAAAATTGGATACCGGGACTTTTTTATGACTGGAGTACTGCTAAAGGTAATTATATATCTAAGTTGCGAGTCTGTACACACACTCCCTCTTACCTTGAAAAACCGAGTGTGGCCTCTGGATAGATCCCAGGTAAGAATACGCCACCTAACACTGAACCCAAAGCACTTTTCAAAATATTCATGTGACTCCGTCACGTTACACGAAAAACGTGCAGACGTCACGCGTATGAAATCGCGTAGTGACGTCATCACGTGTCGCGTAGTGTCCACAAATCGCGTGTGACAATGTCTAAGAAACTGTAACCAGAGGCGGGCATACTGAAGCTCACTCCCTAACACCCAAAGCTGTGGGGTACGTAATGAGGAAGGAATAAAGAGGAAAGATCATGAGGGGAAAAAAATGAGGGAAAAAAAATAATAAGGTAAAGAACATCGCTGACCGTGCCCCATAAGGTATCAAAACAATGTATTGTCATGGTAAGCTGTGATATAGTTTGTAAACATGAGTATAATCAGTAGAATTGTCAAATAAACACAATCACACAATCACCGAATTGCCATCTATTTTTCAAAGGTACAGTCTCAGCATCTGTTCAAACCCTTTTGTCAGCAGTATACGATCATATTACAAAATTGCAGAACAAAGCCATGACTTTTTCAAAGGTGCATCCAAAACATCTATTCCGCCCCTTGTTTCAAATATAATAATGAAAAACAACATTTGGCACGATGATGATATTACTACATTCTTAGATCAACTTCATAATCATCAATGTGAGGATCAGTAGACTTCAAACATGTATTCTAGGAAACTTCCTAACACCAATACATCTATATGTACAATTGTAAATAGAGACTAATAACAAGAATGACTGTATAGAGACGATGTCCCTTATGCATTGTGCCACTCTATATTCTCGTTTAAACCCTGGATATGGCTCTTAGTTTGGAAAATTAATTTTTGCTCCAGACTTAAAAGTTTCTTGTTAATCAAATCTTGTGTTTTACCTTTTATATGTTTCAAAATAGTCCAATAAAAGTCTGTACTTTTATGATTTTTTTCCAAAAAATGCTTCACGAGTGGTGCTTGTTCCACCTTATTTTTGATGCAACTCTTATGTTCAGTCATTCTTATTTTACATTTCCGATTGGTTTTACCAATATAGATGTATTGGCACGGGCATTTAATAACATATACAACATTCTCTGTATTACAGTTTGTATGCTCAGTAATGTTCCATTCTTTATTGAGACCTAAATCTACTTGGGTTGTTTTGGTGGTCTGTGCACACATGCTGCAATTGCCGCATGGATGATGTCCTACAACTGGAGGTAGATCCCACAGTCTTCTCTGTTGGGTTTCTCTGATTCTATTGTTTCCAATGTCGTTCCTCATCACTAGATTGCGTATCGTGGTACTCTTCTTGAATGCCACTAGTGGTTTAACCCTTTCCTTAGGCATCACCTTCTTCCAATTTTTGTTGATAATGGCTTTAATCTTATAGGATAGATTACTAAAAGTATTTACAAACACTAATGGATTCTCTTTACATGTCTTATTCTGGTGTAAATGGTGGTCAAATAGGGCTTCTCTGTTGTTATTAAATGCTCTCTTCGCTGCATCTTTAACTAGACGTTTGGGATATCCTCGGTTAGTCAGTTTCGTAATCAATTTGTTGGCACCTTCCTCATATGACTCTCTCGTACTGCTATTCCTCTTAATACGAAGAAATTGACCAAAGGGTAAATTATTCTTCACATGTTGGGCATGGTGACTAGAATAATGAAGAAGAGCATTTCTATCTGTTGCTTTGTTATAAGGTTTTATCAATAAGGTACCCTGATGATGGTATATCGAAATGTCCAGAAAATCAATCGTATCATTACTCATTTTCATAGTAAATTTAAGGTACCTATTTTGTGTGTTCAGCCATTTGTTGAATTCATTGGCTTCTTCTACACTGCCCTTCCAAATGACAAAAATGTCATCTATGTAACGCAGCCAACACACTATATTGTCTTGAAACGGGTTTAGACTGCGATATATGATGGTTTCTTCAAACATATTGACGTATAGATTAGCTAGATTAGGTGCCATAGCTGCACCCATGGCCGTCCCTTCAATTTGGACATAAAACTGTCCCATAAATTGAAAAAAATTGTTCGTCAACGCCATCTCTGTACACCACTTTATGAAAGAATTGGAAACCGGATGGTCATCTTCTCTTTTGAGGAGGGTTTCTTCTACAACCTCAAGTGTCGCTTGTTGGGGTATGTTGGTATATAAAGCCTGTATGTCCAGACATAATAATAGATTGATATCTGGATCAAACTGGCTACCCTCAATTCTCATTATGGCATCAGTGGTATCTTTTACATAGCTTCTCATGCTGGGTATGAAAGGTCGGAGATAGCAATCTGCGTATTTGGACAACGGTTCCAGCAGCGAATCGATACCAGAGACTATGGGTCTTCCGGGGGGGTTTCTTAGGTTTTTATGGATTTTGGGGAGTATGTAGAAGATTGGAATTCTACCATTCTCTCTCACAAGATATTCTCCTTCTTGTTTACTAATGAGTTTTAAATCCACTGCTTTAGTCACTTTGTCTCTAATGTTCGTAAGTAATTCATTACTGGGATCCTTATCTATTTTTTTGTAATGGTTAGTATTTGATAGTAGATTCAAACACTCTTCCACATATTGAGTTCTATCTAGAACTACTATTGCACCCCCTTTGTCAGCTTGTCGAATGATGATATTGGTATTCGACCCTAAAGATTTAAGAGTACTCTGTTCACTTTTGCTGAGGTTGGAATGTCTGGGGATGCCCATAGATTCCAATGCTCTTAACTCTTCTAATACCTTCTTTTCGAAAACAATAGATTCAGGGGAATACGAAGATGGGGGGGCACAGAAAATAGAAGGGTTTCTGAGGCCACTACAATTTTTTGAACCATTAAAGGCATTATTTTCAAAGAATTCTTTAAGGTGGACTTTTCTCATGAATTTTTGAAACTCCACTCTGAACTCAAATGGGTTATGATGTTTAGATATCACATAATTTAGACCTTTATTCAGTACACATTTTTCATGTTCAGTTAGAATGGTAGCGGAGAGATTAACTACCAACCCCTGTGACTCCGGGTCTGCATCCGGTCTGGGGCCCATTGTCTTTGTCCGCTGCCTCTTTCTAAAAAAGGCTGTCGTTGATCATTTCTACCTTGATAGTTACCCCTTGCACCCCTTCCTCTATTGGGTCTATTCTCGCTTTCCTTGCTGTTACCACTCGATCCTGTTCTACTATACTCCTCATTATCATCAGATCCTGCACTCGAACTGTATGAAGTATTTCTAAAACGTACTCTACGATTTGGCTGTTGGTTACGTCCAGGTTTTGGATCTCCAAACTTATAATCTTTGTTAGTATAAATAAAAGCCTTCTCATGTGAGAAATTCTGTACATCTTTCTTCATACGTTTCACTCGTTCTGTAATTGTTTCCATTTTGAAATCCTGCATTTCTTTTAGATGTTTGTCTAGACTAGTCTTAAAAGCCTCAACTTCAAATTTCTTCTTAATCTCTTCTTCCAATGATTTTAAATCCACTTCTATTTTTTTAGCAGTTTCCTGGGCTGTTTCTATTATTAGAATAAGCCAATCTCGACCACATTTATTAGAAATGTAACTCCATTTCAATTTAAAATCTTGGTTATCCAAAAATAATCTAGGTTCATTCCTGACAATCAATCCTTGTGGTAATGCCTGGTGCTTGACGTATTCTAACATGATGATGGCATGTAACTCAGTTCTTATGAGTCTTTTTCTTAATTGTGCAAGTTCATCCCATTGATCGTCTTTAGTGAGGATATCTAGGTCTTTGTCCAAGCCCATTATTGGTAGGGATTCTATCAATTTACGTACATATTCATCATTATATGCCAGGCATTTATCTGATTGAGACGCCATCATAACCGTGGTACACGGTGAGGGTATATACTGTGTGGTTCTTTTACAGAATCAAGAGAGAGTAAGGCTGTACAAGCCACCGAGACCAAATGGTCTCTAACTATATTTTTCTCAAACGGCAAAAACCATGCATTAATGGATCACAAAACACACTCCTTACCACATGGATAAGACTGGTAGTATATAAAAGAAGGTGTAAAACATGACGCACAATATATCCACAGGAATTGCACCTACACGTAAATCCGTATATTCCTTTAAAACATGTCTTTATTTAATTCATTATAACACTCTTAAAATGATCATATTACATAAAATTCATCATCCAACACACAAGATATAAAACATAAAAAAAGACTCAACTTTACAACACATAACAATCCCAAAAAATCGGGTTAAATCTGCTGATTTTTACATTGACTCCGTGTGGGACTCCACACTGAAGAAATTTCTTTTCAATATCAGTTTTATTAGTATTTCCTCAATAACCCAACTTGTACAAGTTTCTGTCCTAAGAGCACGTATTACTGTGGGACATTCATCAGGGGTACAGATGGTATGTGTTTGTATCTGAAGGTGGATTGTATCTCTTTCCTGGCACTTTCTAGTCGCTCTGGATATAGCTAAAAAATTGACACCTGTTGGATAGAAACAGCGTGTATTACTAACTTGTATGGTAGTTTTGTGTCTATTAAATAGACTACAAACATCATCACCCTGATCCAAAAAAGGGGTGTGAGGTAAATATCTTACTTGACATACCTTCTGAATTGTGGTGATAACTTCCACAAGCCTCACCAAATCGTAGATTTTGGTGACACACGACTTCCAAATGATTACAGGAGGTCGCTCACAAACTGCCTCTCAACTTCTATAAAAAGAAACACACAGATAGAATTCCTAAACTCATTTTCAACTCAGGTGAGGACTGTATATGATCTATTGTCTTTAAGTATCCAAGTCTTACTTACAGCACTTCCATGTAAATCAGGACTCCAGGTGAGGATGTGCCTCCAACTCGATAGATGGTAGGGTGGGACGGCAAAATTAAATCTCCCTGTGGAGTCAAAAGAGAACCAATGAGTTGTGGTAACCATTTGTCTCTGGACACTTTATTTAAAAAGTCCCCTTATGTAAGGGAACTTCAATCAAGAATAGGGTGAAAGTTCGCCCAAACTCTTAAAACTCTAGGGTTACGACCAATACTTAAATTCCAAGTACTCTTACAACCAAATTACTACGAAAGGTGATTGTATATCGAAGCTACGAGCCACTATATATACTATCCCTCTTACCACGTGTCGCTTGGAACTCTAAAGTTACGGCAAATACGACACAAAAATTGGATACCGGGACTTTTTTATGACTGGAGTACTGCTAAAGGTAATTATATATCTAAGTTGCGAGTCTGTACACACACTCCCTCTTACCTTGAAAAACCGAGTGTGGCCTCTGGATAGATCCCAGGTAAGAATACGCCACCTAACACTGAACCCAAAGCACTTTTCAAAATATTCATGTGACTCCGTCACGTTACACGAAAACCGTGCAGACGTCACGCGTATGAAATCGCGTAGTGACGTCATCACGTGTCGCGTAGTGTCCACAAATCGCGTGTGACAATGTCTAAGAAACTGTAACCAGAGGCGGGCATACTGAAGCTCACTCCCTAACACCCAAAGCTGTGGGGTACGTAATGAGGAAGGAATAAAGAGGAAAGATCATGAGGGGAAAAAAATGAGGGAAAAAAAATAATAAGGTAAAGAACATCGCTGACCGTGCCCCATAAGGTATCAAAACAATGTATTGTCATGGTAAGCTGTGATATAGTTTGTAAACATGAGTATAATCAGTAGAATTGTCAAATAAACACAATCACACAATCACCGAATTGCCATCTATTTTTCAAAGGTACAGTCTCAGCATCTGTTCAAACCCTTTTGTCAGCAGTATACGATCATATTACAAAATTGCAGAACAAAGCCATGACTTTTTCAAAGGTGCATCCAAAACATCTATTCCGCCCCTTGTTTCAAATATAATAATGAAAAACAACATTTGGCACGATGATGATATTACTACATTCTTAGATCAACTTCATAATCATCAATGTGAGGATCAGTAGACTTCAAACATGTATTCTAGGAAACTTCCTAACACCAATACATCTATATGTACAATTGTAAATAGAGACTAATAACAAGAATGACTGTATAGAGACGATGTCCCTTATGCATTGTGCCACTCTATATTCTCGTTTAAACCCTGGATATGGCTCTTAGTTTGGAAAATTAATTTTTGCTCCAGACTTAAAAGTTTCTTGTTAATCAAATCTTGTGTTTTACCTTTTATATATTTCAAAATAGTCCAATAAAAGTCTGTACTTTTATGATTTTTTTCCAAAAAATGCTTCACGAGTGGTGCTTGTTCCACCTTATTTTTGATGCAACTCTTATGTTCAGTCATTCTTATTTTACATTTCCGATTGGTTTTACCAATATAGATGTATTGGCACGGGCATTTAATAACATATACAACATTCTCTGTATTACAGTTTGTATGCTCAGTAATGTTCCATTCTTTATTGAGACCTAAATCTACTTGGGTTGTTTTGGTGGTCTGTGCACACATGCTGCAATTGCCGCATGGATGATGTCCTACAACTGGAGGTAGATCCCACAGTCTTCTCTGTTGGGTTTCTCTGATTCTATTGTTTCCAATGTCGTTCCTCATCACTAGATTGCGTATCGTGGTACTCTTCTTGAATGCCACTAGTGGTTTAACCCTTTCCTTAGGCATCACCTTCTTCCAATTTTTGTTGATAATGGCTTTAATCTTATAGGATAGATTACTAAAAGTATTTACAAACACTAATGGATTCTCTTTACATGTCTTATTCTGGTGTAAATGGTGGTCAAATAGGGCTTCTCTGTTGTTATTAAATGCTCTCTTCGCTGCATCTTTAACTAGACGTTTGGGATATCCTCGGTTAGTCAGTTTCGTAATCAATTTGTTGGCACCTTCCTCATATGACTCTCTCGTACTGCTATTCCTCTTAATACGAAGAAATTGACCAAAGGGTAAATTATTCTTCACATGTTGGGCATGGTGACTAGAATAATGAAGAAGAGCATTTCTATCTGTTGCTTTGTTATAAGGTTTTATCAATAAGGTACCCTGATGATGGTATATCGAAATGTCCAGAAAATCAATCGTATCATTACTCATTTTCATAGTAAATTTAAGGTACCTATTTTGTGTGTTCAGCCATTTGTTGAATTCATTGGCTTCTTCTACACTGCCCTTCCAAATGACAAAAATGTCATCTATGTAACGCAGCCAACACACTATATTGTCTTGAAACGGGTTTAGACTGCGATATATGATGGTTTCTTCAAACATATTGACGTATAGATTAGCTAGATTAGGTGCCATAGCTGCACCCATGGCCGTCCCTTCAATTTGGACATAAAACTGTCCCATAAATTGAAAAAAATTGTTCGTCAACGCCATCTCTGTACACCACTTTATGAAAGAATTGGAAACCGGATGGTCATCTTCTCTTTTGAGGAGGGTTTCTTCTACAACCTCAAGTGTCGCTTGTTGGGGTATGTTGGTATATAAAGCCTGTATGTCCAGACATAATAATAGATTGATATCTGGATCAAACTGGCTACCCTCAATTCTCATTATGGCATCAGTGGTATCTTTTACATAGCTTCTCATGCTGGGTATGAAAGGTCGGAGATAGCAATCTGCGTATTTGGACAACGGTTCCAGCAGCGAATCGATACCAGAGACTATGGGTCTTCCGGGGGGGTTTCTTAGGTTTTTATGGATTTTGGGGAGTATGTAGAAGATTGGAATTCTACCATTCTCTCTCACAAGATATTCTCCTTCTTGTTTACTAATGAGTTTTAAATCCACTGCTTTAGTCACTTTGTCTCTAATGTTCGTAAGTAATTCATTACTGGGATCCTTATCTATTTTTTTGTAATGGTTAGTATTTGATAGTAGATTCAAACACTCTTCCACATATTGAGTTCTATCTAGAACTACTATTGCACCCCCTTTGTCAGCTTGTCGAATGATGATATTGGTATTCGACCCTAAAGATTTAAGAGTACTCTGTTCACTTTTGCTGAGGTTGGAATGTCTGGGGATGCCCATAGATTCCAATGCTCTTAACTCTTCTAATACCTTCTTTTCGAAAACAATAGATTCAGGGGAATACGAAGATGGGGGGGCACAGAAAATAGAAGGGTTTCTGAGGCCACTACAATTTTTTGAACCATTAAAGGCATTATTTTCAAAGAATTCTTTAAGGTGGACTTTTCTCATGAATTTTTGAAACTCCACTCTGAACTCAAATGGGTTATGATGTTTAGATATCACATAATTTAGACCTTTATTCAGTACACATTTTTCATGTTCAGTTAGAATGGTAGCGGAGAGATTAACTACCAACCCCTGTGACTCCGGGTCTGCATCCGGTCTGGGGCCCATTGTCTTTGTCCGCTGCCTCTTTCTAAAAAAGGCTGTCGTTGATCATTTCTACCTTGATAGTTACCCCTTGCACCCCTTCCTCTATTGGGTCTATTCTCGCTTTCCTTGCTGTTACCACTCGATCCTGTTCTACTATACTCCTCATTATCATCAGATCCTGCACTCGAACTGTATGAAGTATTTCTAAAACGTACTCTACGATTTGGCTGTTGGTTACGTCCAGGTTTTGGATCTCCAAACTTATAATCTTTGTTAGTATAAATAAAAGCCTTCTCATGTGAGAAATTCTGTACATCTTTCTTCATACGTTTCACTCGTTCTGTAATTGTTTCCATTTTGAAATCCTGCATTTCTTTTAGATGTTTGTCTAGACTAGTCTTAAAAGCCTCAACTTCAAATTTCTTCTTAATCTCTTCTTCCAATGATTTTAAATCCACTTCTATTTTTTTAGCAGTTTCCTGGGCTGTTTCTATTATTAGAATAAGCCAATCTCGACCACATTTATTAGAAATGTAACTCCATTTCAATTTAAAATCTTGGTTATCCAAAAATAATCTAGGTTCATTCCTGACAATCAATCCTTGTGGTAATGCCTGGTGCTTGACGTATTCTAACATGATGATGGCATGTAACTCAGTTCTTATGAGTCTTTTTCTTAATTGTGCAAGTTCATCCCATTGATCGTCTTTAGTGAGGATATCTAGGTCTTTGTCCAAGCCCATTATTGGTAGGGATTCTATCAATTTACGTACATATTCATCATTATATGCCAGGCATTTATCTGATTGAGACGCCATCATAACCGTGGTACACGGTGAGGGTATATACTGTGTGGTTCTTTTACAGAATCAAGAGAGAGTAAGGCTGTACAAGCCACCGAGACCAAATGGTCTCTAACTATATTTTTCTCAAACGGCAAAAACCATGCATTAATGGATCACAAAACACACTCCTTACCACATGGATAAGACTGGTAGTATATAAAAGAAGGTGTAAAACATGACGCACAATATATCCACAGGAATTGCACCTACACGTAAATCCGTATATTCCTTTAAAACATGTCTTTATTTAATTCATTATAACACTCTTAAAATGATCATATTACATAAAATTCATCATCCAACACACAAGATATAAAACATAAAAAAAGACTCAACTTTACAACACATAACAATCATAAAGTGGTGTACAGAGATGGCGTTGACGAACAATTTTTTTCAATTTATGGGACAGTTTTATGTCCAAATTGAAGGGACGGCCATGGGTGCAGCTATGGCACCTAATCTAGCTAATCTATACGTCAATATGTTTGAAGAAACCATCATATATCGCAGTCTAAACCCGTTTCAAGACAATATAGTGTGTTGGCTGCGTTACATAGATGACATTTTTGTCATTTGGAAGGGCAGTGTAGAAGAAGCCAATGAATTCAACAAATGGCTGAACACACAAAATAGGTACCTTAAATTTACTATGAAAATGAGTAATGATACGATTGATTTTCTGGACATTTCGATATACCATCATCAGGGTACCTTATTGATAAAACCTTATAACAAAGCAACAGATAGAAATGCTCTTCTTCATTATTCTAGTCACCATGCCCAACATGTGAAGAATAATTTACCCTTTGGTCAATTTCTTCGTATTAAGAGGAATAGCAGTACGAGAGAGTCATATGAGGAAGGTGCCAACAAATTGATTACGAAACTGACTAACCGAGGATATCCCAAACGTCTAGTTAAAGATGCAGCGAAGAGAGCATTTAATAACAACAGAGAAGCCCTATTTGACCACCATTTACACCAGAATAAGACATGTAAAGAGAATCCATTAGTGTTTGTAAATACTTTTAGTAATCTATCCTATAAGATTAAAGCCATTATCAACAAAAATTGGAAGAAGGTGATGCCTAAGGAAAGGGTTAAACCACTAGTGGCATTCAAGAAGAGTACCACGATACGCAATCTAGTGATGAGGAACGACATTGGAAACAATAGAATCAGAGAAACCCAACAGAGAAGACTGTGGGATCTACCTCCAGTTGTAGGACATCATCCATGCGGCAATTGCAGCATGTGTGCACAGACCACCAAAACAACCCAAGTAGATTTAGGTCTCAATAAAGAATGGAACATTACTGAGCATACAAACTGTAATACAGAGAATGTTGTATATGTTATTAAATGCCCGTGCCAATACATCTATATTGGTAAAACCAATCGGAAATGTAAAATAAGAATGACTGAACATAAGAGTTGCATCAAAAATAAGGTGGAACAAGCACCACTCGTGAAGCATTTTTTGGAAAAAAATCATAAAAGTACAGACTTTTATTGGACTATTTTGAAACATATAAAAGGTAAAACACAAGATTTGATTAACAAGAAACTTTTAAGTCTGGAGCAAAAATTAATTTTCCAAACTAAGAGCCATATCCAGGGTTTAAACGAGAATATAGAGTGGCACAATGCATAAGGGACATCGCCTCTATACAGTCATTCTTGTTATTAGTCTCTATTTACAATTGTACATATAGATGTATTGGTGTTAGGAAGTTTCCTAGAATACATGTTTGAAGTCTACTGATCCTCACATTGATGATTATGAAGTTGATCTAAGAATGTAGTAATATCATCATCGTGCCAAATGTTGTTTTTCATTATTATATTTGAAACAAGGGGCGGAATAGATGTTTTGGATGCACCTTTGAAAAAGTCATGGCTTTGTTCTGCAATTTTGTAATATGATCGTATACTGCTGACAAAAGGGTTTGAACAGATGCTGAGACTGTACCTTTGAAAAATAGATGGCAATTCGGTGATTGTGTGATTGTGTTTATTTGACAATTCTACTGATTATACTCATGTTTACAAACTATATCACAGCTTACCATGACAATACATTGTTTTGATACCTTATGGGGCACGGTCAGCGATGTTCTTTACCTTATTATTTTTTTTCCCTCATTTTTTTCCCCTCATGATCTTTCCTCTTTATTCCTTCCTCATTACGTACCCCACAGCTTTGGGTGTTAGGGAGTGAGCTTCAGTATGCCCGCCTCTGGTTACAGTTTCTTAGACATTGTCACACGCGATTTGTGGACACTACGCGACACGTGATGACGTCACTACGCGATTTCATACGCGTGACGTCTGCACGGTTTTCGTGTAACGTGACGGAGTCACATGAATATTTTGAAAAGTGCTTTGGGTTCAGTGTTAGGTGGCGTATTCTTACCTGGGATCTATCCAGAGGCCACACTCGGTTTTTCAAGGTAAGAGGGAGTGTGTGTACAGACTCGCAACTTAGATATATAATTACCTTTAGCAGTACTCCAGTCATAAAAAAGTCCCGGTATCCAATTTTTGTGTCGTATTTGCCGTAACTTTAGAGTTCCAAGCGACACGTGGTAAGAGGGATAGTATATATAGTGGCTCGTAGCTTCGATATACAATCACCTTTCGTAGTAATTTGGTTGTAAGAGTACTTGGAATTTAAGTATTGGTCGTAACCCTAGAGTTTTAAGAGTTTGGGCGAACTTTCACCCTATTCTTGATTGAAGTTCCCTTACATAAGGGGACTTTTTAAATAAAGTGTCCAGAGACAAATGGTTACCACAACTCATTGGTTCTCTTTTGACTCCACAGGGAGATTTAATTTTGCCGTCCCACCCTACCATCTATCGAGTTGGAGGCACATCCTCACCTGGAGTCCTGATTTACATGGAAGTGCTGTAAGTAAGACTTGGATACTTAAAGACAATAGATCATATACAGTCCTCACCTGAGTTGAAAATGAGTTTAGGAATTCTATCTGTGTGTTTCTTTTTATAGAAGTTGAGAGGCAGTTTGTGAGCGACCTCCTGTAATCATTTGGAAGTCGTGTGTCACCAAAATCTACGATTTGGTGAGGCTTGTGGAAGTTATCACCACAATTCAGAAGGTATGTCAAGTAAGATATTTACCTCACACCCCTTTTTTGGATCAGGGTGATGATGTTTGTAGTCTATTTAATAGACACAAAACTACCATACAAGTTAGTAATACACGCTGTTTCTATCCAACAGGTGTCAATTTTTTAGCTATATCCAGAGCGACTAGAAAGTGCCAGGAAAGAGATACAATCCACCTTCAGATACAAACACATACCATCTGTACCCCTGATGAATGTCCCACAGTAATACGTGCTCTTAGGACAGAAACTTGTACAAGTTGGGTTATTGAGGAAATACTAATAAAACTGATATTGAAAAGAAATTTCTTCAGTGTGGAGTCCCACACGGAGTCAATGTAAAAATCAGCAGATTTAACCCGATTTTTTGGGATTGTTATGTGTTGTAAAGTTGAGTCTTTTTTTATGTTTTATATCTTGTGTGTTGGATGATGAATTTTATGTAATATGATCATTTTAAGAGTGTTATAATGAATTAAATAAAGACATGTTTTAAAGGAATATACGGATTTACGTGTAGGTGCAATTCCTGTGGATATATTGTGCGTCATGTTTTACACCTTCTTTTATATACTACCAGTCTTATCCATGTGGTAAGGAGTGTGTTTTGTGATCCATTAATGCATGGTTTTTGCCGTTTGAGAAAAATATAGTTAGAGACCATTTGGTCTCGGTGGCTTGTACAGCCTTACTCTCTCTTGATTCTGTAAAAGAACCACACAGTATATACCCTCACCGTGTACCACGGTTATGATGGCGTCTCAATCAGATAAATGCCTGGCATATAATGATGAATATGTACGTAAATTGATAGAATCCCTACCAATAATGGGCTTGGACAAAGACCTAGATATCCTCACTAAAGACGATCAATGGGATGAACTTGCACAATTAAGAAAAAGACTCATAAGAACTGAGTTACATGCCATCATCATGTTAGAATACGTCAAGCACCAGGCATTACCACAAGGATTGATTGTCAGGAATGAACCTAGATTATTTTTGGATAACCAAGATTTTAAATTGAAATGGAGTTACATTTCTAATAAATGTGGTCGAGATTGGCTTATTCTAATAATAGAAACAGCCCAGGAAACTGCTAAAAAAATAGAAGTGGATTTAAAATCATTGGAAGAAGAGATTAAGAAGAAATTTGAAGTTGAGGCTTTTAAGACTAGTCTAGACAAACATCTAAAAGAAATGCAGGATTTCAAAATGGAAACAATTACAGAACGAGTGAAACGTATGAAGAAAGATGTACAGAATTTCTCACATGAGAAGGCTTTTATTTATACTAACAAAGATTATAAGTTTGGAGATCCAAAACCTGGACGTAACCAACAGCCAAATCGTAGAGTACGTTTTAGAAATACTTCATACAGTTCGAGTGCAGGATCTGATGATAATGAGGAGTATAGTAGAACAGGATCGAGTGGTAACAGCAAGGAAAGCGAGAATAGACCCAATAGAGGAAGGGGTGCAAGGGGTAACTATCAAGGTAGAAATGATCAACGACAGCCTTTTTTAGAAAGAGGCAGCGGACAAAGACAATGGGCCCCAGACCGGATGCAGACCCGGAGTCACAGGGGTTGGTAGTTAATCTCTCCGCTACCATTCTAACTGAACATGAAAAATGTGTACTGAATAAAGGTCTAAATTATGTGATATCTAAACATCATAACCCATTTGAGTTCAGAGTGGAGTTTCAAAAATTCATGAGAAAAGTCCACCTTAAAGAATTCTTTGAAAATAATGCCTTTAATGGTTCAAAAAATTGTAGTGGCCTCAGAAACCCTTCTATTTTCTGTGCCCCCCCATCTTCGTATTCCCCTGAATCTATTGTTTTCGAAAAGAAGGTATTAGAAGAGTTAAGAGCATTGGAATCTATGGGCATCCCCAGACATTCCAACCTCAGCAAAAGTGAACAGAGTACTCTTAAATCTTTAGGGTCGAATACCAATATCATCATTCGACAAGCTGACAAAGGGGGTGCAATAGTAGTTCTAGATAGAACTCAATATGTGGAAGAGTGTTTGAATCTACTATCAAATACTAACCATTACAAAAAAATAGATAAGGATCCCAGTAATGAATTACTTACGAACATTAGAGACAAAGTGACTAAAGCAGTGGATTTAAAACTCATTAGTAAACAAGAAGGAGAATATCTTGTGAGAGAGAATGGTAGAATTCCAATCTTCTACATACTCCCCAAAATCCATAAAAACCTAAGAAACCCCCCCGGAAGACCCATAGTCTCTGGTATCGATTCGCTGCTGGAACCGTTGTCCAAATACGCAGATTGCTATCTCCGACCTTTCATACCCAGCATGAGAAGCTATGTAAAAGATACCACTGATGCCATAATGAGAATTGAGGGTAGCCAGTTTGATCCAGATATCAATCTATTATTATGTCTGGACATACAGGCTTTATATACCAACATACCCAAACAAGCGACACTTGAGGTTGTAGAAGAAACCCTCCTCAAAAGAGAAGATGACCATCCGGTTTCCAATTCTTTCATAAAGTGGTGTACAGAGATGGCGTTGACGAACAATTTTTTTCAATTTATGGGACAGTTTTATGTCCAAATTGAAGGGACGGCCATGGGTGCAGCTATGGCACCTAATCTAGCTAATCTATACGTCAATATGTTTGAAGAAACCATCATATATCGCAGTCTAAACCCGTTTCAAGACAATATAGTGTGTTGGCTGCGTTACATAGATGACATTTTTGTCATTTGGAAGGGCAGTGTAGAAGAAGCCAATGAATTCAACAAATGGCTGAACACACAAAATAGGTACCTTAAATTTACTATGAAAATGAGTAATGATACGATTGATTTTCTGGACATTTCGATATACCATCATCAGGGTACCTTATTGATAAAACCTTATAACAAAGCAACAGATAGAAATGCTCTTCTTCATTATTCTAGTCACCATGCCCAACATGTGAAGAATAATTTACCCTTTGGTCAATTTCTTCGTATTAAGAGGAATAGCAGTACGAGAGAGTCATATGAGGAAGGTGCCAACAAATTGATTACGAAACTGACTAACCGAGGATATCCCAAACGTCTAGTTAAAGATGCAGCGAAGAGAGCATTTAATAACAACAGAGAAGCCCTATTTGACCACCATTTACACCAGAATAAGACATGTAAAGAGAATCCATTAGTGTTTGTAAATACTTTTAGTAATCTATCCTATAAGATTAAAGCCATTATCAACAAAAATTGGAAGAAGGTGATGCCTAAGGAAAGGGTTAAACCACTAGTGGCATTCAAGAAGAGTACCACGATACGCAATCTAGTGATGAGGAACGACATTGGAAACAATAGAATCAGAGAAACCCAACAGAGAAGACTGTGGGATCTACCTCCAGTTGTAGGACATCATCCATGCGGCAATTGCAGCATGTGTGCACAGACCACCAAAACAACCCAAGTAGATTTAGGTCTCAATAAAGAATGGAACATTACTGAGCATACAAACTGTAATACAGAGAATGTTGTATATGTTATTAAATGCCCGTGCCAATACATCTATATTGGTAAAACCAATCGGAAATGTAAAATAAGAATGACTGAACATAAGAGTTGCATCAAAAATAAGGTGGAACAAGCACCACTCGTGAAGCATTTTTTGGAAAAAAATCATAAAAGTACAGACTTTTATTGGACTATTTTGAAACATATAAAAGGTAAAACACAAGATTTGATTAACAAGAAACTTTTAAGTCTGGAGCAAAAATTAATTTTCCAAACTAAGAGCCATATCCAGGGTTTAAACGAGAATATAGAGTGGCACAATGCATAAGGGACATCGTCTCTATACAGTCATTCTTGTTATTAGTCTCTATTTACAATTGTACATATAGATGTATTGGTGTTAGGAAGTTTCCTAGAATACATGTTTGAAGTCTACTGATCCTCACATTGATGATTATGAAGTTGATCTAAGAATGTAGTAATATCATCATCGTGCCAAATGTTGTTTTTCATTATTATATTTGAAACAAGGGGCGGAATAGATGTTTTGGATGCACCTTTGAAAAAGTCATGGCTTTGTTCTGCAATTTTGTAATATGATCGTATACTGCTGACAAAAGGGTTTGAACAGATGCTGAGACTGTACCTTTGAAAAATAGATGGCAATTCGGTGATTGTGTGATTGTGTTTATTTGACAATTCTACTGATTATACTCATGTTTACAAACTATATCACAGCTTACCATGACAATACATTGTTTTGATACCTTATGGGGCACGGTCAGCGATGTTCTTTACCTTATTATTTTTTTTCCCTCATTTTTTTCCCCTCATGATCTTTCCTCTTTATTCCTTCCTCATTACGTACCCCACAGCTTTGGGTGTTAGGGAGTGAGCTTCAGTATGCCCGCCTCTGGTTACAGTTTCTTAGACATTGTCACACGCGATTTGTGGACACTACGCGACACGTGATGACGTCACTACGCGATTTCATACGCGTGACGTCTGCACGTTTTTCGTGTAACGTGACGGAGTCACATGAATATTTTGAAAAGTGCTTTGGGTTCAGTGTTAGGTGGCGTATTCTTACCTGGGATCTATCCAGAGGCCACACTCGGTTTTTCAAGGTAAGAGGGAGTGTGTGTACAGACTCGCAACTTAGATATATAATTACCTTTAGCAGTACTCCAGTCATAAAAAAGTCCCGGTATCCAATTTTTGTGTCGTATTTGCCGTAACTTTAGAGTTCCAAGCGACACGTGGTAAGAGGGATAGTATATATAGTGGCTCGTAGCTTCGATATACAATCACCTTTCGTAGTAATTTGGTTGTAAGAGTACTTGGAATTTAAGTATTGGTCGTAACCCTAGAGTTTTAAGAGTTTGGGCGAACTTTCACCCTATTCTTGATTGAAGTTCCCTTACATAAGGGGACTTTTTAAATAAAGTGTCCAGAGACAAATGGTTACCACAACTCATTGGTTCTCTTTTGACTCCACAGGGAGATTTAATTTTGCCGTCCCACCCTACCATCTATCGAGTTGGAGGCACATCCTCACCTGGAGTCCTGATTTACATGGAAGTGCTGTAAGTAAGACTTGGATACTTAAAGACAATAGATCATATACAGTCCTCACCTGAGTTGAAAATGAGTTTAGGAATTCTATCTGTGTGTTTCTTTTTATAGAAGTTGAGAGGCAGTTTGTGAGCGACCTCCTGTAATCATTTGGAAGTCGTGTGTCACCAAAATCTACGATTTGGTGAGGCTTGTGGAAGTTATCACCACAATTCAGAAGGTATGTCAAGTAAGATATTTACCTCACACCCCTTTTTTGGATCAGGGTGATGATGTTTGTAGTCTATTTAATAGACACAAAACTACCATACAAGTTAGTAATACACGCTGTTTCTATCCAACAGGTGTCAATTTTTTAGCTATATCCAGAGCGACTAGAAAGTGCCAGGAAAGAGATACAATCCACCTTCAGATACAAACACATACCATCTGTACCCCTGATGAATGTCCCACAGTAATACGTGCTCTTAGGACAGAAACTTGTACAAGTTGGGTTATTGAGGAAATACTAATAAAACTGATATTGAAAAGAAATTTCTTCAGTGTGGAGTCCCACACGGAGTCAATGTAAAAATCAGCAGATTTAACCCGATTTTTTGGGATTGTTATGTGTTGTAAAGTTGAGTCTTTTTTTATGTTTTATATCTTGTGTGTTGGATGATGAATTTTATGTAATATGATCATTTTAAGAGTGTTATAATGAATTAAATAAAGACATGTTTTAAAGGAATATACGGATTTACGTGTAGGTGCAATTCCTGTGGATATATTGTGCGTCATGTTTTACACCTTCTTTTATATACTACCAGTCTTATCCATGTGGTAAGGAGTGTGTTTTGTGATCCATTAATGCATGGTTTTTGCCGTTTGAGAAAAATTTAATTACAACCACACCTAGTAAATTTCCCCCCAAAAAGGGACCATTTGCGAATTTGCTCCAATGCGCAAAATGTAAGAAAGATACAGTTCGCAACTTTGTAGAGTTTGCAGCAACAACATGCAGCGTTCATAATTATTGGTTTCACAAGCAATATAGTGTAAGGTCTTCATAATGATTTTTATACTGCATTCGAGAGTGACCTGTGGACACCTGCCTCTTTACTTCCATCACTGAAAATGTTTATCTCAGCAACTCCAGCACAAAAATCCATTTTGAAAAATGGTGACCTCGACTGGGCATACAAGAGGTGAAATGCAGGTCCCCTGATCAAAATGGCAGCTGTCCAAATGCAGAGCAGAGAGTAGTCAGTGCATTAAACTGCAGCTCCATCCATTTGTGAGAAACTCCTGCCTTCCTGTGGTCATTCACAAACGTAAAGAAACATTTTGTGAATGAGAACAGAGTACAATAACATGTTAACTAACACAATTTGTGCCATAGTGCTTTTTTCACATATCTTTTTGTTATACAATGCTTTAAACATTGGAAGCTGCTTGGAATCCAACACCACATATATAAGAAACTGTTTCTGTGGGGACAGCGGGCAGGTCGGCCTAATAGGGCTTTAAGGTCATGCCACCGTAGGTTACCTTTTCCAGCCTGATATCTAGGAGTGTTTTGTACTGGGCTTTCCTGGCAACATCCGACGAAATATTTCCACGCTATGTTGCACAAGGGATTGTCACCCACTTGGAAGAGGTCATACCGCACCTTTGTGAGGATGACGGCTTTATAGGATCTCATTCCTTCCACTCTGTGGGAGATACATCAGGTAGCGCCAGATCCAATCAGTCCTCAGTGCCAAGATGTGAAGAGCTCATGTACGTTCATTCGTAGTTTCAGTTGTACATGCGTGTTGGTGGTCCGTTGGGGTGTTGTTGAGAGCACCAAGCTGGACATGGACATTCCCTGAGGGGTCTGACGTGGAGGCCAAGCTGATGACATTTACTTGCAGTATGGAAGTACTAAATGAGGAATTCCATGGATGAGGGTGCATGTCCATGACACCCTGAAGATAATAGCAAGCCCTCAGTCATTCTTCCCCTTATGGTCCTTGTTATGGATGCTGCAGCCTGCGATGATGGGAATGCCGGAAGCATGTTGAGTGGTTATGAGGTAAGCATTGTCTGCTGCATTTAGTTGGCACTGATGAGCATCTGTTTTGGTGGTGGGGTGTGGATTGGGAGGATTTGGAATATTCATGTGCGGTGGAGGTGTGTGGTAATAGGCTTCAGGGATGGGATGGGCTAAATGAAGGGAGGTGCACATGCAGTTGGGTTACCTGGGATGCATGCAGAAGGGGCTCCAGGTATTTCCAGGCCCTAACAAGACCAAACAGATAACCCTTTTCTTCATTTGCTCTTTGTTTCAGACCACCATGCAAGAGATGCTCTGGGATCTAAGAGTTAAGAAAAAAATAAAAGTGCAAACAGATTTGCAGAGATTAGCAGGTGAGCAGAGCACGGGCCACCCAGTCTAGACCCACTTGCACCAGCTGACCAACTGCAAAAGAAGAAAGGCTGGAAGGCTACTTAAGAAGGGAAAGAAAGGGACGGGGCACACAAAAAAAGCATAAAAGCATTTAGCAGTGATTAGCAGGTGGGCGGGGCAGAGGTCACATGACAAATACACGAGCACCAGCTGACCAACTGCAGTGATCAAATGGGTAATATTAATAAAAAGAATGTATTTTTTTAATATAGCGCTACACATCCATAGGTCTCAGAGTGCTGAAATAACAAAAGACATTATTGATGTGATCAGATGCTCTAAGGCAGCACTAAATAGGAAGACAGACATTTTATACTAGGTTAAGTCTCATGTGCTCAGATTTATCGTCAGTTGGCAGGTACTCTGTCGTATGCCCGGATACTGACAACCATCAGCTACAAGCTGATTTTCTGGGTAGAGCAGACATGTCCAGGTAGTGCCATCATATTCACAGTTCACACACAAAACGCTTTAGGCATAGCCCCACAATGCCAGGTACAACTGCCATATGCCCAGGTACATACCAACTACAATGCATACGTCATATGGCAATGTGCAGCAGTCACAGGCCCAACCACTCCATATGTCCAAGATATGCCATCAGATGTACAGGACATTTCCACTCAATTAATATTTATAATTTGCTGTATACTGAAATGCAGTGCTTGCTGGACACGATCCTATGGAATTGAACACTGCCATGAAGGCAAAACCCAAACTTAATCTTAGGTAGAGAAGCAAAAGAAATTCAAACTCTTAAAGCAACTGAATATGGACAAAATGTTGATAGAGAATTTTACTTGTTAATTGGGACCCAAATTAAATGCTTGCTGCAGTGCTTTGTTCATGTTCAGATCACCAGTCCTCTTTTTCGATTAACAAAATATAACACTTTTAACACTGTAAGTTAAATGCTACAAAATAAACATTAACCTCTTGGAATGAGGACAGCAATTGCAGAGACGCAATCCCCGCCCCAAAAAACTTTGGACTGCTGGACCATCGCTCAGATGACTAATTACATGGTCCACATCTTAGTATTTACTACTCTTTGGTATTGTTCGTGCCTACAACTATTGCTCTCATGACCATGAAATGGCTTCTGCTAACAAGATTGCATCATAGTTATAGAAAATGTCTACCCATTATTACAAAGACTTTGATAATACACACTTTTAAGATAATAGCTATCACGAGAGCTCAATTCTGCCAAACAAAGATACATTCTGGGTTCCGATAGCAGACAATGGAGTTACAATTGCCTAGCCAGATCAATACAAGATTATGAGCTACAATAAGGCTACCTGAGAGGTCTGTAACAACCAGGTTGCACTCATTATGCACAGTCACACGTTTTAAAGTAATAATTATCATGATGATTAGCAAATGTCAACAGAAAATCAGGACTGCTTTGGTTTTTCCTTTGCTAATCCCAAACAGCGATCAAGTGTTTTATAGCAGACTGAAGTCACATATCGCCTTAACCAATATAAAACTTGGGTACATTGAAAATGGCAGCTGTTCTTTCTCACCAGCATGACCAGTGGGAACTAGCCCTGACATCTGTACTCTTAAGTATGGTAGAACTGTACTTTAACTACTTTTCTATGCATTTAAACACTCATAGCCACATAACTATCAAACATGTTTAGCCGGGGGGGGGGCGTGGCTACAGGGCCATGGAGTAGCTTGTTGATCCCGTGGACTCCCGTGATCCGACAATGATCCTTGCGCATATGAGGAAAATACGAAACTGCTGACGAGCTGAAGTGAAGCCACGGAGGTCGGAATATGCTGAGCATGATGGGGGGGGAGAGAAGATCGCCGAGAAAATATGCCTCCTGTTAGTAACACTACACGTTTAAGTGTGGGAGGCCAACACGTCCGAATAAGGAAGATGGCGCCGACAACTGAATAAACAGATGCGCCGGACGGTGCCCGGACAACGGTGAAGGAGACTGCAGCTACTGAAGCCGAACTTGGCACACTGTCATCGTACGCACAGTTCATAGCCTGCAACATTGTGGCATCCCGGAATGTAGGGCTGAGCAGAACTAACAGAGATATATGGTCCCGAACGAAAGAACAAAGACACAGGGAGACGCATATAGCCCGCGTGAGTGAGACTGCAGCTACTGGAGTCGGACGCAGTACACTATCAGCGTACGCATAATTCACTGCTTGCAACATTATGGCAGCCCGGACAGTCGGGCTGAGTGGAACGAACGGTGAAACATAGTTCTGAATGCAAGAACAAAGGCACAGAGACACGAAGCCCACGGAAGGAGGAGGGGGGGAGTGAGAGCGCAGACGAGAGCCACACAGGCGAGCTTGAGCTCGATTGACTGAGGGCTCCCATTGGGACAACAAAGCTGGATAAGCCACACCAGTACAACGGGACTATTATATTGCAGCTGGATGAGGAACATATAGAGGAATCAAGATGACGCCCAGCCATCAGTGAGACCAAGGATTACGAGATCATTCGGTTGGCGAAGGCGTATCCCTATGAAAACGGACACAGCAATTGAAGGGCACTGACGGCTACATGACCAACCCCAATAATCAATGCACAATCAAGATGGCGCCCAGCCATCAGTGAGACCAAGGATTACGAGATCATTCGGTTGGCGAAGGCGTATCCCTATGAAAACGGACACAGCAATTGAAGGGCACTGACGGCTACATGACCAACCCCAATAATCAATGCACATGCAGGCTGGGAAGGCCAATCCAACACGAAGCTGTAAGGGCAGCGCAACAATATAAGGGTGAAGGCACAAAACGCTCTCTGCTGCCCACACATAATGGACTGCAGGGATATTAGGCCAAGCATCACATGAAACAAGCCCCAACGTGGCAGAGCGGCCCAGCGGCGCAGTGACCCTACAGAAGAGCAGGAGGGCCATACCCCAAGTGACACACAAGGACCCCAGGAGGCTAAGGAAACACAGCACACGCCTTGTGAGGGCGACATTGCGGGCGGGGGAGCAGAGAAACCGGAGAAAACCGCAGCAAGCAGCTAAACTGCGACCTTGGGGCAGCTCCACCTATTGCTACGAGACACTAGGCCTGGACTGGCCTGGCCCCATGCAAGGACGGATAGCTGGCGGGACCACAGGCTACAAATAGCCATTTACTGAGGACTGGCGGACACAGCGTCCTATATAAATCATTGCTGGCGAAACGGATCCTAGGTGAAGACGAGGGGGAACAATGTCTGGAAAAGGGGGTAAACCGAAGGGCAAACAGCCCACGATGGACATTTTTGCTAAGACGCAGGAACCCCCCGCTACCCCAGTACAAGGTATGGCCACCACACCTGCGGGTGCGGCCTCACCGAGAGAGGACCAGTTGATCCTAACAGCCATCACGGAACTGAAAACCTTGTGGGGAATAGCGATGGCAGACCTGAGAGCCGCACTGGAAACTAAAATAGACGCAGTGGGGATAGAGGTCAACCTGTTGAGATAGGATGTGAGAACGCGTGCGGAAAGAACGAGCAGCCTGGAAAGCGTGGTGAAAACGAATACAGCCACCAGCACAAACAATACCAAGGAGGTTCACATATTGAAACAGGTGGCCAACCTGGAGAACCGAGTGGAAGAGGCCGAGGGAAGAGTGAGACGTAACATGCGCGTGGTCGGCCTGCCGGAGGGGGAGGAAGGCCAAGATCCTACAGACTATGTGGAAAACATGCTTATACAGGAAATAGGTGCCAGTAAAGTCTACCAGGGGTTCGCAATCGAACATGCAAACAGAGCCCTGATGAGGAAGCCTCAACCTGGAGCCCCCCCTCGAGCAATTATAGCGAAGATCCTGAACTACCGGGATAGAGAAAAGATTTTGGAATTCTTTCAGAAAGGAGGGACGATAACAAGGGCGTCTGCGACCATCACTGCGTACCCTGATTACACCATGCTGGTGCAGAGACAGCGCTATAACTATGTGGCGATTAAGAGGAGACTGCGCAGAGCTGGATTCAAATACATGCTCTTGTACCCTGCAAAGCTCAAGGTTCTGCACAAAGGCAAAGCGCACTTTGACACCCCGGAGGATGTGGCGACATGGTTGGATGCACATGACTGTCTGGAACGAGTTGAAGAGCAAGACTGAGAGGAACACGATAAAGTGATTTAATAGCCAACCCTGATAAGTAGTGGGAGGGGGGGCCAGGGGCAGAGATTGTAGGACAGATGATATTGGCGCGGCTAGAAGCTATAGTAACGAGAAATTATAACATGTGACACTTGAACAGACTGAACTGGAATATAAATTGTAAAAAGCAAAATGGGCAGAGTTAAGCGCGCTTAGCCTGATGAGCAAAACAGAAGTCACAAGTTGGAGACAACCTACCCGAGGGAGTTAGAGCAATAAGGACCGCCACTAGGGCGATATCTCCCTGCTGAGCCGTAAGTAAGGCAGCAGCCGAAAAGGGCTAGATGTGGGGGTGCCTGAGATCTAGGGATGGAGCTGGGCAACAGTTGGGGAGGGGTAGAGTTAAGAGGGGTTGAGTGTATGTTGGGGTGGGGAGGAAAGGGGGGCGGTGGGGGAGTTGGGGAAGAGTTGGGGAGTGTGGTGGGGCTGGGAAGGGAGGAGGGTGGGAAGGAGGGGGGTGAAGGGGAAGTGTTTATAGTTAAGGGAAGTTTATATTGGAGAACGAGCCTACGTGTAAGGGGGGAGGAACTCAGACATGGACTGTACTTGCAGAGGGAGGAGCGGGAACCTAATATGCTATGGGGGACCTTAAAGTAGTAATTAATAAAGAATTTACAAGAATTAAACGGAACTGTACCAAAGACAGTGAAATGTACAAAAATTTGGAAACAGCAACGGACAAATTTCGAAAAAGATGCTATCACGACAAACTTCTAAGAGAGTCACTAACAAAAGTTCAACAACGGAATCGCCAAGATCTTCTACATACAACAACACAACAAAAACAAGTAGACAAAAAAGCCAACAAAATAAGATTTGTTACTACCTTCAATTCAGACTACAAAATTCTAAGGAAAATCTTAAACAAACACTGGAACATGCTTACATTGGATGAAGAGTTGAAGGATCACATTGATGACCACCCTCTGATCACATATGGCAAAGCAAGAAATCTCAAACAAACTCTATGCCCATCGCATTTTATACAAGATTTATCAAAACAAGGACAAACACAATTATGGTCAACAGAGAAATTAGTAGGATTTTACAAGTGTGGACAATGTAACGATTGCAAATTTGCAGAAAATGGCAAAAAATCTATAACTTTACCCAATGGAAAAACGCATAATATAATGGACCTCATGAACTGCAACACGAGCAACATAGTATATACCATCATCTGTATATGCAATAAACAATACATAGGCAGCACAACAAGACCTCTTAAAATAAGGATTGCTGAACATTTACGTACAATCAGGAACAAAGACAATAGATACCCACTGGGAAAACACTTCGTAATGGAACACTCTGAAGAGAGTATGGATGCGATAAGATACTTTGGTATTGAACAAGTCAAGATGGGACAGAGAGGTGGCAATAAAGAAAAGAAACTTCGGCAACATGAAGCAAAATGGATTTGTTTAATGGACTGTTGCAACAAAGGTCTAAACACTGATACGGAAATGGGACACTTTTTGTAAAATATGTCTAAACAAATTGCAAAAAATGTAAAAAAAAAAAAAAACCAAAAAAAAAAAAAAAGCTAAATATTATGTCAATTTGTAATTCAAAGTGATAACTTACAAACCGGTTTCTCCATAAGGTATAGACAGTTCCCTATGTTCGACTCAATGTAAACCGGTAGAGACTAAGTTTTCTCCTCCGGCACTAATACAACGTTTTCTCCCGATCCAAAATGGCGATCGGAACAACTATGCGACACACGGTGCGTAGTGATGTCAGGTTGTGTCCACGGCGAGGTGACATGATCATGTCGCGACGCCATGGACTCACCATAAAAAGAAGCGGCTCTCGAGGGGTGCAGCGGACAATCGTATCCGATGCACACCCTCGAAAGCGACCGCCAAGATGATCTAAGACCAAACAACACTTCCAGGTAAGCCCAATAACAGCAACCTAGCATATTCCAAATGGCAGAACTTATTTTTGTTAAAGAAGATGTTTCTTTTCAATTGTAATAGGCAAACAGCCACGCTAACATCAACTACACATTTGATAATTATATTTTTTTGTAGATTGTTCAGAAAACTTTGGATATAGACAACGAATTTGAGTTAAAAAATGAGACGATGAAGGAAATTGATGTAATATCAGAAGCAAGCACTAACAAGGAAATCCCAATATATGTAAGTAGGCACCGTATATAAATAAACTTGAATAGGGCGAACCTGATGATGATCTGCTCTACAAAGCATTGATTTGCTGCTTTTTTCTTTCTGTTCCTCTTTTCTCTTTAGCTCCAACTAGCATAACTATACGTTAAAAACCCCCCCTGAAGATCCTTGCCAACACAAGCAAGGTGAAACACGTGTAGAGGGTGAACCTTATAACCCTCACAACTGAGAAACAATGTATTGAATCAACGAGGGTGAACCTTATAACCCTCACAACTGAGAAACAATGTATTGAATCAACTGTGTAATCAATCAAATAAAGTTTATATTTGGAGCGCAAAAGTGGAAGTCTGGTATTTTTCCAAGGAATTCATTCATGACATTGGGCAGCCGCAATGTCCCAAGCTCCACATGCAGCAAACAAATAGCACAATATCAGTGCAGTGACCTCTCACAAAACAGCATCAGGGTAGCTTGCAACAGCTGTTCAGGCTGAACACACTCTTAACGACCTTAAAGTAGTTACTTGGAATGTTAGGGGGCTCAATAGCTACTTAAAAGGAAATAAGGTTGTGATGTATCTGCGTAGACAGAAAATAGACATAGCCTTGATACAAGAGACTCACCTCACACAAGAAAAGCTGGAGGTGATCTGGAAGAAGTGGAGGGGGACCGTGGTAGGCACAACATATTCGGCCTATGCTAGAGGGGTGATTACCTGGGTCGCACCGCATGTCTCGTTTCAGCTATTGCAATCTGCAGTTGAGGCAGACGGGAGGATGGTTATAATAAAAGGGCTGGTGGAAAACAAGGAAGTATGTATTATAAACACATATGCCCCGAATCAGGATACAGTGGCATACTTTAGGACACTATAGCAAACTCAGTATCAGTTTTGGGGGGGCAGTGATTTGGGGAGGAGACTTTAATTGCGTGCTAAACCCGAAAATAGACAGATCAGATAGCAACATAGATAGACCCACTCCAGCCGCCAGGACACTGCAGCCATTGTTAACGGATTTCAGGTTTGAGGATGCATGGAGGTCGCACCATCCGCAGGACAGGCAATATTTGCACTATTCAGCCCCCGAGAATTTACACACCAGGCTGGATTATGTGTTCGTCACACAAGAAAGAATGACAGAAATAGCGCAGACAGAATATAAAGCGAGGGTCCTTTCAGACCACTCGCCGCTGACACTGGTATGGCAATACCGACCCCCGAGAGCAAAGATACCGACATGGCGCCTCAGAGCAGAGGTGTTGAAAGATACTATCTTCAGGGAGGATATGAGAGAGGAAATAATAAACTATTTTGAGATCAACACTGGCAGTGTTGAGACAGCGGGAATGCTCTGGGAAGCCTTTAAAGTGGTGATAAGGGGGATAGCCATAGCTAAGTCCAAGGGACTCCAAGGAGGGATCTTAGTCGATTTACAAGACGCGGAAACTGAGCTACAAATAGCATTAAAGGATAGTTCCGGGACTTTTTTTTTTATTGTCCCTACGGTTCGGCCATGTGT
This sequence comes from Ambystoma mexicanum, assembly GCF_040938575.1. NCBI lineage: Eukaryota > Metazoa > Chordata > Amphibia > Caudata > Ambystomatidae > Ambystoma > Ambystoma mexicanum. The sequence goes on along the minus strand of NC_090933.1, from coordinate 923,098,066 downwards.
TTTTAAGCATAAATAGGTAGATCGTAGAAAACTTTCCTATGGACCTTACCCGACTTTTCATCCATTAACGCACTCGAAATCAGCCGCAATTTTGTGATAATCCTATCATTTCCCCCCATCGCCCTGGCTCACCTGCGTTTGCGGCACTAAATCAAATCCCCCGCCCCTGAGCCTGACATCAGCAGACGCGTACCGCCCATTTCCCAACGCCAAAGCACCTTTCGTGTCAACAATCGCTGCGCCTCAGCTAATGAAGTGTCGCCATGGAAATGGCAGGACGCCTCTTTCCTCAATAAGTATAAACACACCGTTTCACAACACACAGCAGCAGATTTTCGATTCCATTACTCTCTCTGTGTTACTTTGAGTATTCTGTGACTCGTTTCTGTGCTCTGGTCAGCTACCTTCGCCGCTTCTAGGCCTTGTGAACACCTGTACCATCTCTGTAAATTATTTTACTTTCTTTACCACACAATGGCTACAATAATGCCGTATATGTACGAGCCCGAGTACACCGAGGAGGAACTACTGGAAAGGCAAGCACGCGAAAACGATGGGGATTCGGACGGCAGTTGGGAGGACCAGTCAACGGATGAAGAGCCTGGACCATGTCGCATGGACGGCGTCTCCACCTGGTGCACGTGCAATCGGTGCGAGATAATGCCAACTGAGGAGGAGAACTGCTGCTGCCGTGAAAATTCCGGGTGCTTGGCCTACATTTCGGAAGGCGAGCCAAGTCCGTAATGCATCACCGAGCTGCCAGAGTTCAGGGAAGCCTGCATCTCACGGACCGTGTTGAGGATGATGATGGTGCTTATGCACGAACTTCGCGGCACTGTTCGTCCGCGTAATCCGAGTAACGAGTAAGTATACTCTGGTTGTGATGTCAGTGATGCCACTTGGTTCCATATTGTGCATTTTCTAGATAGAATTTTTTTCAAAGCAGAATGACATTTTTTACCTGAATCGACATTGATAAGAAAGTTTTGTCATTTTAATACAGTTTGCATCTTTCTTTTTCACAGGTGGTACAGGCTGGTGGCCTATCGTTGCTTCACTTGGTGGCTTCACGGGAGGCTCGGACACCGCGTTCGGAGAGTAATACCTGCCTGTGCGGTACTTGCCATTAGACAACATTTCCCCAGCGACAGTGGACAATACCGCGGATTTTCCCTGGATGTGCTGCAACCGGAACTTTACAATGTGTAATGTTTATTATTTATGTTCAATTGAAATTAAGATCTAAAATAAAACCCAACATATATTTTAACAATGGTTGTTACCACACCACTTTGTTCAAGCGTTGGCAATAAAAGGCCGTTGGATTTTATTGATACAAAACATGGTTATAGGTAAATAATCAATATGGTTGATCATAATAAATCATCCTTTTGGGCACCGGGTACAGAGATGACCCCCTCTGGCCCGTGCCGCCTTGCCACCACAGGCCAGCCTGCTGCTGACTAACTGCCTAGGCATCCAGGGTCTCCAGGGTGAACTGCACCCATATATTCTCCTGGGAGGGTGAGGTATTTATAAACTCACCCCCCTGCCTTCCATGTACTAGATCCTGCAGCCTGCCTCTTACATGCAGTTAGATGGCCTCTCCTTGGTGAGGCCCTGCGGCAAACGAGTCTTGTCTGCACGACCACCGCCCCAATCCACCCCCCGCCCTATCAAAGGCAGTTCGCACCGGGGTACTGTGGAGCTGTCAGGGAGCGATAAAGGCCAAGAGGTGCCAAAGACCATGTACACTTCAAAGTGGTCTATAAAGCATGGGTTGTTGTTCCCATGTCTACCTCCAGACCCTGTGTCTCCTGCCAAGCATCCCCCCTCACGCTGGACGCCCCCCTGCAATCCACATAAGTGTGTCTCCATTCACGAGTCTTCCTGTGTCTTGTCTGCACGACCACCGCCCCAATCCACCCCCCCGCCCTATCAAAGGCAGTTCGCACCGGGGTACTTGCGCTGGCAAGTGGAGCTGTCAGGGAGCGATAAAGGCCAAGAGGTGCCAAAGACCATGTACACTTCAAAGTGGTCTATAGAGCATGGGTTGTTGTTCCCATGTCTACCTCCAGACCCCGTGTCTCCTGCCAAGCATCCCCCCTCACGCTCGACGCCCCCCTGCAAACCGCATAATGCCATGACATATTCACGCCATTCATTCACAAACACACCCCTGTTTCGAATTCTTTATAACCCACTTCATATTTCTAATGAGAACTTCTTTGCGCTTTGCTAGTCAACCCGTGAAGGTGCTGGTTATCTGCTCTTCGTCTCTGTGAACTTCCGTGACCAATTCGAGCAAACTCGTCAGTTTGCAACCTGTGAACTGCTCCCTGTTCTACGACAAGAAACTACTCTGATCCCTGCATCTAAGTGTTTGTTCGTCAAGGTAAGGCCATGTACCATAATCATTTTGCGTCCAATTTTTTAATTTATATCTATTTGCTAGTAGTCATCAAATTGCATCCATGTTTTCATTTCGTTCAAGACAGTACATGCAAAGAACTAGTCACATGTTCTGAGTTTAGTCAAATTATTTTTCTAATTTTTTAAAGTTATTCAAATACTTATCCGCTTGTGAATAACGTGTATAGTTCCAAGAACCAAAACGAACCTTGCATTGAACCTTTTATGTGTCATTTAATTTTTTAACACATTGGTATTCATAGAGAATTGTTGATCTTTACTTTTCAGAACTTTCCACAATGCCTGCCTGTTCCATTGGCGGTTGCCCTTCGAAGACCCATAAAAAATCTGAAGGTACTATAATGCATGTTTTCCCTAAGACAATAGATCAGATAAGAGAATGGGTCCGATATTGCGGATATCCACCATCTGAGCTTGAAAGTAGAGTCCTAGAAGCCTTTGCGGACAAGAGGGGTGATCGATACCGCATCTGCAGCAGGCACTTTAGCTCAGACATGTACTCCACATCATTGCTAATAAAGAACACACCGCGAGCGAAGCGAAAATTGCTCTCAACCGCTATTCCCACTCTATTCGTCCACATCCCTCCACTGGTGAGTCAAGTTTACGGATTTAGCTCTCGGCCTTGCGGTAGTGTGTAGCATTAGCTAACAATAATTTCCCCATTTATGTATCCACTCAATATGAAGGCAGAAGATTCTCCATCCGTGTCGTTATTGCAGTCATCAGCCACTTCAAGCGCCTATCGGGTAATCTTACTTAGCTATTCTGCCACTGACTTGTTTTAGGCATGTAAATCAATAGTTTTAATTTATCGTGTAATTATTTTACCTAATGGTGCACCCTAGTACTCGTCCTCTAGTCTCTGTTTTCAGTTATAATTATTGTTATCCAAAATAATGCAAGTACTGTCTTTCAGGGAGATGCTGAGGAGTCCAACGCATTGACGACAACCGTTGATGTCACTCAGATGCTCGAGGTACGTTTCCGGACAGTTCCATCGATGGAGATCATCAGATCTTGCATTCTTGTAGCGTGATTGTTACACACAATGTTTCTTTCGTTTTTAGCCATTGATATGTCCTTCTGTCGTCGCCCTCCTATGTGTCTTCTTTTTTCAATATTGTGTTCATTACTAATGAAAGTCCTATGTTTCAGGGAGTCGATGGAGCATTAGTCCAAGAAGAAGGGGGAGCATGCAGTTACGGGTCGGCGCAACAGCTTGCAGAAGTGTGCACTTCAGTTACATCGTCCCTTGATGTTCTTATGCATTTCGAGGTATGGATACTGACAGTTCGATCAAGCGAAATCATATGACGTGATTACATGCGCTATACTTCCTTCTTTATTAACGCAAGTACTATGTTTCAGGGAGATGACGGAGCTTCTTCTACAAGAACATCACCCCTAGTAGTTGATGCAGATCTCTGGGTGGTGACACTTCCAACGATCGAGCAAATCGAATCATATTTAGATATCCATTATTTATTTTAGACAACTGATCATTTGTGCAGGTCTATTTAGATGAGCCGTTGACGCCTGCACAAAGTTTATGTTCTTTTTAACAAAATAGAAAACCATACTAATGCAATTACTGTGTTTCAGGGAGTTACTGAAGCATCATCTTCAATAATATCATCAATGGAAGTCTATGAGGAGCCCGCGGTATGGATCTTGACAGTTCCATCTAACAAGATCAACAATGCGTGAATAATTGTCGTTTGAATGTTCTACACAATGCGTTCATTCGTGTTTTGCTATTGAGATGTACGTGGGTATTGGTCCCCAACTACATTTTGTGTTTTCAATATTATTATACATACTAATGAAAGTTCTATGTTTCAGGGAGTCGATGGAGCGTCAGTGCGTGATGGATGTGCTTATCATGAAAATATAGTCGTTGCAGCGCAAGAGGAAGTGGAGACATGCACACACGAGTCGGAGCAACAGCGTCCTGATGTTGAAGTTCGAGGCAAGAAAGTTTCAAAGAAAAGAAAGCAAAAGAAGGTTAGTGTCCTGGTCACTATATTATGTTGTTTTTCACTGTTAATAGTTCAATACTGTAAGTTGTGTTTAAACTGAACATCCCTTTTCCAATCTGTCCTCTAGTTGCGAGTGGGTGTACGAACTAGATCTACACAGACAGTGAAGCGAACGAGAGATGTTGCTTGTCAAACCTTTTGGCAGGGACTTGAGACTGGAGATGCATCGTGCCAATGGGAAGAATATGAAGTGATTGACAACGGAGCTATACCACCACCAGCCATTGATAGTGAATGTCCTCCTGGTAGTTCGTATGCAGTCGGAGATCAATTCACAGAATCCACACCCGCAAAAACTAAGACCGCGAGGAAGTTGAAGAAATTGTTTTATTCACCCATCGCCGGAGAAGGAACAGATGTTGCAATGGAAGAGAATGAAGTGGATGACAATGAAACACCATCAATATCACTGAACATAGCGGAAGACGATATCAGAGATTCTACCTTTCATGTGAGTGACATGTCCTCAACGTTACAGGCCGAACCAGCTGGGATGCAGAGTGACAGCATAAGGAAAGAGGCCAAATTCATTGTATTCGATAGTTGTTTGATTGATATTATTATTAGGATGAAATGTGGGCATTTGGTTGGTGGGGAAGTATGTGGGGAGCCATGCAATTCGAGGCATTAACCTTAAAATACATGCCACCTGTACAAAATATCATCCTTTCTCATGGTCTGCACAACCCATGCTGGGGCAACTGCCAGCTGGCAATCTACTTTGTGCAGCGGCCGCACTTTTTAGTGGTTCAAGTTTTAAAAAGTTAGAGTCTTTCTTTCAGTTTGTGGGAATCCATTTCATTGCGAAAACTCAGTTCTACAAATACCAAATCGATTATCTATTTCCAGCCATTAGCGAAGCTTGGAGAATGGAAAAAATGTCTATTGATAGTACATTCGCGGGCAAACGGTACAGGCTAGCCGGTGATGGACAGTGCGACAGCCCAGGATTTTCAGCCAAGTACTGCACCTACCACTTTCAGGACATGGAAAGTAAGAAAATTGTGAGTTCGGTGGTCGTGCAGGTGTCACAAAGTACATCCTCAGTGGCCATGGAGAAAGTTGGCTTTGTAGCATCATTGCAAGAACTACAATCGCGGGGAATGATGATCGACCTGATAGCCACGGACAGACACGTTTCATTTGCCAAGACAATGAGAGAAGAGTACAAAAATATAAATCACCAATTTGACGTGTGGCATCTTGCAAAAACAATCAATAAAAAAATGTCGGCTGCAGGTAAAAAAAAAGATATGCAAGGTATATAACAGTGGTCCAAGTCAATCAGCAACCATCTTTGGTGGAACTCAAAAACATGTGGAGGGTCGTTGGAAATTCTACTGGAAAAATGGCGGTCAGTAATGCTACACTGTAGCAACGTTCACCGCTGGACCACAAACCAACATTTCCACAATTGTGAACATGGCCATTTGTCCACAGAGGAGGCACGGAAGAAGAAGTGGTTGATTCCTTCATCACCCACTCACAAAG